>NW_006298628.1:707505-711962 GCF_000327345.1 Myotis davidii
TGGGATAAGAAATTCCCAAGGACGCTCTGCCAGTGTGGCTCAGGGGTTGAGCATCAACCTATGAATTGAGATCAAGGTTCAATTCTTGTGACTCAATTGAATCTGGGTTTTAGGCTCAATCCGCAGTGTGGGGCATGCAGAAGGCAGCTGATCAATGATTCTCAAATAATACCTACCTATACAGTAGGGCCCTGCCCTTTTCATTCCCTTAAGCAAAATATCCACTTCTTGGAGAAAAATCCATGGTATGCACAAGAGAAAGATTCTTCCGCTTAAAGACCGGGAAGTTTGAAAATACTGTACAGGAAGGAAGGTGAACCTGCAGGAAATAATGAAAAGCTTTACATTTCAACAACTGGGAACTCAACTTTCTTACATTTTAATCTTCACTCTACCTTTTAGCTGGAACAAAAAGCTCATTTTGACTGTAGTACACATTAATGTAGCAAAATATTCCAAAACTAAAATTTGATTTTCAAATTTGAGAGGGAAGGGAAAGAAGAGAAAAAAGCATTTTCTTCATGTTTTTAAAGCTGCATCTAGCATGGTGCCTGGGAGATTCAAATGCTTGCCAAATAAATGAATAAGCTAAGTCAACAGAAATACCCATTAATGCTCTCACTTAATGACCACAGTAAAGAATATTAAAATCTGTCACAGGGGATGGATACTTAAACATTACGAAGAGTCTGATTTTACATGACTGAAGCCTCAGCAAAGTCATGCCACGTATTCCAATAGCATGTAACTTATTTTCTCGCTTTTACTTTTCAACTATGCAACACTTCCTTTGCCTTTGGCAATCTCTCCTCAGGGAGAACTGGATCATGAAAACCTGGTTTCTCAAGTGAAACTGTGTTCTGATTCAGAGCTGAAAGCTCCCCTCAAGGCCAGGCCTACCCACATAGGCACACAGCCTCTTTCTCCACGAGTCTCGGGGGGAAAATGAGCCCAAGTCCAGGATAGGCGAGACAAGCCCTCGCCCAGTTTGCAGGTAAAACTCAAGCATGGAATCAGTTACCTTAAGCAGAATAGGACTTTTAACAGCCCTCGCTTTTCAAATGTTCTCTAGCTCGTCCAAGAAATAAGCACCCTCACTCAAGCATGGGATCAGTTACCTTAAGCAGAATAGGACTTCAACAGCCCTCACTTTTCAAACGTTCTCTAGCTCGTCCAAGAAATAAGCACCCTCACATTCATACGCATAGTTATCATTCAGCTGGTTATCCTGGTAGTCTGCTATCCTCCACATTTCTAGATGAGACTTTAAACCATCCAATCAAGGTGGTTTTCATAGACAAGTACCATTAATATATGCATTTGTCTATTAAACAGGTTTTAGTCAGTCACTTACCGGTATTAGATCCTACTCCCTGATATATACCTATGGACCATTATATGTCAAGAAAGTATGTAGTGAATCCCCAAGTCATTTTCAATTATTCTCAACTTCTCCAGAAGACAGGTCTCACTGCATAGCATGGCATCAATGCAAAGGCATTAGTGCCAATGAGAAGTGGTCTTGACCCATTAAAGCTAAGAAGTTGGCAGTACCCAATTTGATCTTAACCTTTAAACTTCTTAAATACCACTCTGTATAGGGTCTTTGAAAAATTTAAATATATATATTAAAGTATAGAATAAAGCACATTAGTATTTTAGGAGAGAAGCCACAGTATGGATATTGCAGAAGGTTTTAAGCTTAGTTTGGGAATGCAGGAATTATGAGTTTTGGCAAGTGGCCTGGCTTCTTAATTATTTTGTTTAGTTAGTATAAGTTTGCATCCTCCAAGCACGCACCAACTTTGAACAGGTGATCCAGGGCGTCAGGGGAGCAGACCATCAGGAAATAACCACTTGCTGCAAGGGCCAAGGACAGAATTGCCCCACGCCTTACTTTTACTTCCATCCTATATGTAACCTGCTCTTCAAACTATGCCCAAATATTTGCTCATTAACTCTTCTGTCATGACTTGGAAATTTGGGGACTGCTTTTCTGACTCTTCCAAAACAAAATATACTGGAACCAACCTATCTAATTGAATGACTTCTTAAAGAGAAGTGTATTAAACAACCTTTTTATTTTCTAACTGAAATTGGAAAAAACAGCCTTCTAATTTGGATTCATGTTACTTTATACTTAAGTCAACTGCTTATTACAAATAGGAACTCCCTACAGGGCAAAAGTTGGGGTACAAGACGTATAGTAATATTTTTAAAGATAATTTTTAGCAGAAGGTAGCTGTATATTTTAGTAGCTAAATCAACAGAACAGAGTACCAAAACACTGTGGTAAAGACACACACAACGCCTTAGATGTGGTGCCTTCGTGCAACAAATAACCTACACACCGGTCTTTCTATTGGAGAATGAACATCAACTTCTCAACAACTCATCTTCTTATTTTATCTCCTCTACTGACTTGGCTATTGGGGGCAAAAACTAACAAACTGTTTACAATGTCCTCCCAGGAGACTCAACTCTATCTCTGTGCAAATCCCCATTGTAATCTCTCAGTGCATTAGCACAGCTTTCCTCAGACCTATGACCTACCTGGTTAGAAGGTGGCAGTGCTCTGACCGCTATGGTTATCGTCATTAAAAGGTATAATTGAAAGTTCCCTTTATCTCCAAACACACACCTGCCATTACATTTAAGGGCCCAGATATCAAAATTCAACAAGTAAAGCTCGCTCCTCCTTAATTTAATAGATAAGAAGTTCTCCAACTTTCTATTACATCCAAGATTACAGATGTAATAACAACTTAACTTCCGGGTCTCTTAATGGCACAATGCTTTAGATTTATATTCACTGTGCTGTGCTGAGATAACAGAGCTGTTTGGATCATTATGAGAATGCATTTAATGATGCTAACATTGTTTCACTGAGATATTGTGAAGTTGCTAGGCCCAGCTTCTTTCCATTGGATATTATGGTAGACTAACATTTAAAAAATGGGATGTGGCTGTTACTAATGAATTCCTTGTGTGATTTTACCACAATAAAACACCATAAATGCTGTCCTAATCACTGAAGCAAACTAGGCAGAATTTATTAGGCATCTTGCAGAATATATTATGTCTGCATTTTTACCATATTTTCTTAGTATACTCGTCGACGACTGAAAAAGAACATTTTGTGAAAACGAGTATACACGTTTCTGCCGGGGAAGGGGTTAATTCTACCAGAATCCTTTCCTCCTCAAAGAAAGCGTTACGCAGAATGCCAGTATGTACCGGGTAACAGTGAAGCTGCTCTATGTGATACAGGTGGGAGCTGGGCCTCCTCCTTGACCTACCTACCTGCCATCTGAAGTCCTGTACACATTCTAGGGCTCTGAGGAATTCAGTCAAAAAACTAAAGTGCTAGAAAAAAATATGGACTCTAGAGGCACAGTACTGCCCTTCACCAGCTGTGACTTTGAGTAAGTTAATCCTGAGAATTGTTATTTGACTCAGGTTTTTTTGTAGAATTCTCTGTAAATCTTTGTAAACTATACACTATTATACAAAGCTAATGATACATGCCAGACTCTTTGCTGAGTGAAAGAAAAATAACAGTCTGTGAAGTGCTTTCCCCCTGGTAGTATACACGTAATAACAGCACAATGCAATACTGCCATTCAAAATTCTATGCCATCTGTATACCTAGTGCCTAGAGCAAATAACCATTAAATGAGTGCGGAAACTGATTCTGCTTAAGGGGAAAGAAACTTACAGAATGCAGTGACATGTAAGCTGAGCTCTGAGACTGGGCAGAGAAGAGTTAACAGAGGCCTGAGGCTGCTCTCCTTAGAAAGGCCCACTGCTGGCAAGGGGGGTCCTGAGATGGTGTCTGGGAACTTGACTGGTAAACAGTCCCCTACACTGATCTGAAACTTCCTCTAAGTGACCAGGGTGGCACCTGCGCTGAACACCTGCCTGTACCCCTGGGAGCCTAAAATTTTGGTACATGCTGGGGAGAGTGTCCCCGCATATGATCAACCCCAATAAAACGTTGGCACTGAGTCTCTAATGAGCTTCACTAGAAAACACTTAACATATGCTGCCACATCTCACTGGAGGAGTTACACGTGTCCGGTGATTCCACTGGGAGAGGACTGTTGAAGCTGTTCCTCCGGACTTTGCCCCAGGCCGATTTTGCTCTGTATCCTTTCCCTGTTAACAACTCTTAGCCATAAATGTGACTATATACTGAGTCCTGTGGTTCTTCCTACATAATCACCAAACCTAGGAGGGGTCCTGGAGACTCCTAGTACAAAGGTATATTCATAAGCACTACCTAGCTATTTAAACTGCAATCTTTTTAAAAAATATATATTTCTCTTGACTTCAGAGAGAGAGGGAGAGGGGGGGAGTAGAAGAGGGGAGAGAGGAAGGAAAAGAGAGAAACATCAATGATGAGAGATAATCATTTTTAAAAAATATTTCTATTGATTTCAGAGAGGAAGGGGGGG
>NW_006298628.1:711973-715987 GCF_000327345.1 Myotis davidii
GAGAGAGAGAGAGAGAGAGAGAGAGAGAGAGAGAGAAACATCAATGATGAGAGAGAATCATTGATCGGCCACCTCCTGCACACCCCACACTGGGATTGAGCCCTTAACCCTGGCGTGTGTCCTGACTGGGAATTGAACCTCATGGTTCCTAGATCAGAGCTCAACTACTGAGCCACAACGGCCGGGCTAAACTGCTATCTTTTTACACAATTTATTTTCAAATCTAAAACTTGCCTCCACTCCACTAAGACAACATACCTCAGAAGGTAGATGAGGAAAGAAAACTGAAGAGGAAAGAAGTGTTTGCCTTAAACAGACTCCTTAATAATATGCTGAAAGAAAGAAACCTGTGAAAATGAAGAATAGCCACTTATGAAATTTAATAAAACAGCACAGCTTTCCCAAAACAACTGCCATAATACAAATGTGGTGGCTACTGTGCATCTTTCCTACAACCACACCCAAAAGCGACAATACTAGTAATTTCTACATCAAAAGAAGCGACTCTTTAAAATAATCCACACTCTCCTTTCCTGTTATTTTTCCATGTCTTCAACTTAAATTTTAAAATTATCAATAATAATAGGAAAAGGTAAAGAAATATTACCAATCTGACTGCTTCTTTCATTTTTTCTGAAGCAATTGCCAAGATTTCTGTGGTAGGATTGAAGGTCAAAGAAGAAACACCAGTAACCAAGTTCATTATAGCTTTTATCGGCTTTGGGTTTGTTTCTTGGAGACAAGAGTCTTGACTGTATATGTTTACCACTCCACAGTTAGAACTGCAAAGAAAGAAGAGAATATGACAGGTTAAAAAAAACGAAGGGAAAAGCAAAGCCAAAGGGGCCAAGATGGTCCCAGGCCTATCTGAACATCTAGCCCCATCAGCTTATGCTTCTGGACAGCAAGACCCACTGGACCTCCCACCCAGGGAGGATTTGACCAAAATCTCTTTAGGGATCAACTGTGTTTAGGCTAAGAAAGTCATAAAAATCCACTTCTCCAAGTTCTAAAACTACAGGTGCTGGTTGGTGGTTTGGTGGGTACAAATTACAGCTAAGTATTTAATGCCTCCTCCTCCCACCCTGGATCCTTAGAATCAAGCAGGGGAATGAAGCCAGTTTTCCAGTGATCACATAAGAATGTCCTAGATCAGTGGTCGGCAAACTGCGGCTCTGCAAACTGCGGCTCGTGAGCCACATGTGGCTCTTCAGCCCCTTCAGTGTGTTTCTTCCACAAAATACCGACTTCTGTGCATGGGCCACGAAGTTTCAATCGCACTGTACATGCATGCCCGCACGTGGTATTCTGTGGAAGAGCCACACAGAAGGGACCAAAGAGCCACATGTGGCTCGCGAGCCACGGTTTGCCGACCACGGTCCTAGATAATACTTTCAAAATTTCTACAGTACTAACAAACAATATTTCCAAAGAACATATGTTTTTGGTTTATACCACCTAGCCAGATGAAGGCAAAAATGCTTTAAATGCCTTTAAGGCTAAAACAAGTAACTAAAATAGTAATAGGAAAATTTGATGTGATCAAATAGATATTTCAAATATAAGAAAAATACAATGAAACAAGGCAGTCCAGTGTTTTCTTTGCTAAAGAGCAGATAAACCACCAATAATATTATAAGTCACTGCATTAAGACAACAAAATCTAAACAACCTGGGTTTACTGATTTCCTATTACTCAGTTTATAAACAGTACTTAAGCACCATTTAGAATATCCAATTCTTTAATATTTTCTCATTACCACAATGTGATTCTTTACTCACCCACAAGCCACATACTGTCCATTCCTAGATGCTGCAATGCTCAATCCATATAAACTGCCTTCATCAACAAACCTGTTCAGGCACTTCCTAGAGTTCACATCCCAGACGTAAACTTCCCCATCCGCTGAATGAAAGAGCCAAATAAGGTTTGGTTAATTTTGTTTTAAACTTGAAAGGCAAGTGAACTGACTGATCTTAGTCCCTCCTGATCAGTACAAGGGACTACAAATAAATACCTACTACAAATAACCTGGATCTACAGAACTGGCCTAAAAATATTTCTTGCATATGTTCCCATGTATAGAAAACTGCATTCTCAATTAGTCATTAATAGTATCTTTAGATTTAGAGTGAACATCACAAACTCTTATCTTGAGTTGAGCTTTTTTCTACATTTCACAGAAAAACAGAATAAAATACCCACCAGCCCAGGTTTTCTAACATCTATCCACAAGTACTAGAGCACCTAATATGTGAGGCTAGGTGATTTAGATGTCAGATTGATGATTATGTTGATGGTGAAACAAAGAAGTGAACTGATCCAGACCACAAGGAATTTATAATTTAATTAAGAAAGTACACAATTTATCTATTACCAGATAATTTAAATAATAAGGAATGCTAAATATAAACAACCATAAATAGTTTTGAGAAGGGAGAATTTGTACAAGGAAGAATATTAAATCTGAAGAGAACACAAATATTTTCCTAACAGAAATGGCCATCTAATCGCCAAAACCAGTCCTTAAAAAAAAGATAGTCGATCAAGCGACCAGTGGCTATGACTTGCACTAACCACCCACGGGCAAAAGCTCCAACTGGTATTCTCAATTAGTCATTAATAGTATCTTTAGATTTAGAGTGAACATCACAAACTCTTATCTTGAGTTGAGCTTTTAGAAAAAGCTTCTACATTTCACAGATTACTGGAGCAAATTTGAAAAAAAGAATAAAATACCCACCAGCCCAGATTTTCTAACATCTATCAACAAGTATTAGAGCACCTAATATGTGAGGCTAGGTGATTTAGATGTCAGATTGATGATAATGTTGATGGTGAAACAAAGGAAGTGAATTGATCCAGACCACAAGGAATTTATAATTAAGAAACTACACAATTTATCTATTACCAAATAATTTAAATAACAAGGAATGCTAAATATAAACAACCATAAATAGTTTTGAGAAGGGAGAATTTATACAAGGAAGAATATTAAATCTGAAGAGAACACAAATATTTTGTTAACAGGAATGGCCATCTAATTGCCAAAACCAGTCCTTAATTTTTTTTCTCATACCTATAGCCATCAGTATTGATGATCACCCTCTTCTCCACACCCAGTATCAATTTATTTCTGTAATAACCCTACAAGTATCTCAAATATGGCTCTTCGCTCACCTATTTCAGCTCTTCCTTTTTTGTGTATATTGCTCTCAAGTCCACTGTTCTATATACTTTTATCCTCCCCCTGGAATTGAATAAATCACACTGTTTCTACTCTTTCCTTAACAAATAAAATCTCCCAGGCTGGCATATAGATTTAGGGTAGGTAGCAGGGAAATATAATTGGAAAATTTTAATAGGATCGTATTTCAAAACTTTGTTTGTGTATATTGCTCTCAAGTCCACTGTTCTATATACTTTTATCCTCCCCATGGAATTGAATAAATCTCACTGTTTCTACTCTTTCCTTAAAAAATAAAATCTCCCAGGCTGGCATACAGATTTAGGGTAGGTAGCAGGGAAATATAATTGGAAAATTTTAATAGGATCGTATTTCAAAACTTTGTTTTTCTGCAGGGTAATGGTACAATAAAGAAAGGTGTTTAAAGATTAGCTAGAAATCGACTAAAATGGAACAGAAGGGATCAAGGGCAGAAAGGTCACCCAGAGAGCAAGTCTATTTAAATGATCACAAGTTGATGAAGACTTAAAGCAAAAGAGGCAACAATGAATCCATGAGGGAAAAGAAAAAAACTGATAAAGTTGAAAAGAGAAAAGGTAAATTATTTTTTTAATTATCCTTCTATCTCAAAACATTCTATAAAGAATGAACAATATGAACAATATGATGTCAATCACATAAACTACTTCTTTCAGAAGAGAAAAGGAAGAGGAAAGAGAACAGGGGGGAATAACAGGTAAAATATAGGCAACCCCCTATTACCAAGACTCAACTTGTGATTACACCTTCCCTCCTTTTAGGGCCTGTCTTACGCTAAATTTGACCT
>NW_006298628.1:716449-721071 GCF_000327345.1 Myotis davidii
CCCTTCCTCTCAGAAAACCTAGGATAGGGACTATAGATACTGCTGACCTTCTTATATTAATTGTTAAAAAAAAAAAAAATCTAACTCAGTTTTGTGAAAGTTTGATTCTAGGCCAAAACAAAACTTAAATAAAAGTTAATGCTCACGTTAATCTTCTTTTAAAACTTTAAAAAATGTTATAGTATCAAATGCTCCTTGCTGAGGTAAAATAAAAATTATGCTAAAAAGCCCTGCAGAGATTATGAGGTGCCACTCCTGGGCAGAACCACTCAAATGCCCCACTACCATGCAGCATGGACTACACTGAGATTGGGATGGCCCTCAAAATCCTTCAGGAAAGGGAGCAAGAGGCAAAGATGACACCAGTCAGAAAGGCAGAAGAGCAGGAAAGCACAAGATAAGAGAACAGCTGGGATGATAAAGAGCTGGTCAATAGTGCTGCAGAAATATCAGGGAAGAGGAGGTCTGAATTGCTTAGTGTCAACAATAAAGATAATTCCAAACATTATCCAAGTCACCAGGAGCTAAAAGAAAAGGGGTGATGATTCTAGTAACTTTCAAAAAGAAAGTCTTAGAATGACTCATCTTTTAAATAAGCATTTACTTTCCCTCTTTTCCTCAAACATGTTAGTGGTGTATGTTAAATGGTTAGCTCTGCACTATTATTAGCTAGTAAATGAGAAGGCCAATGGCAACAAAAAAATGCATGCTAAAAACAAAACTGATTTGCTTACTAAAACAAGAAAGTCTAAAATCAAACGCAATTTTTGATTAAACTTGAAATGTAAACACCTTCAAAGCTTCAAAGAAACTTCTGATCATGTCATTAACTTACCCGAAGAGGCGTACACTTTCTTACTATCTGAAGAGAACGTGGATGCTGCAATCCTTCCATTTACTTTCATGCTACTAATCAATTCTTTAGTCTAAAAAACAAAAGTACTAAATATTGCTTATCAAATCGCCGTAGGAGGTGCACCGAAGAATCACACTGTGTAGCATAGAACACCCAGCTCTCCATTTTGTAGCACCTACTCGGCGTTTTTCCCTGTTCTCCAAAGTTCTCCCCCACCTGCCCACAGCTTCTCCCCAAGCGCCACTCTGCTCCTCTACTTGGGATGCAGACTTATGGACACCATGAGTTATGGGTCCCAGCTGTGGGCAAACTACGGCCCGCGGGCCGGATCCGGCCGTTTGAAATGAATAAAACTAGTGAAATAAAAGACCGTACCCTTTTACGTAATGATGTTTACTTTGAATTTATATTAGTTCACACAAACACTCCATCCATGCTTTTGTTCCGGCCCTCCGGTCCAGTTTAAGAACCCAATGTGGCTCTCGAGTCAAAAAGTTTGCCCACCCCTGAGGTCCATCCCTGCACTAATGTCTTATCCTAGAAGAAGCAACCACTAATAATGCTTCACCTTCATTGACAGCAAATGAAAATATCCAGCAACGCCATTTATGAGCAAGAAGGACCCATCTGAGGAGACTTCGAAGCTCCTTACTATCTTCTCTTTCAAACCTAGGAAGAAAGGGGAATCAATTAAATAAGGATTAATATGGTTTTCCATAAAGCTATCTTTCATTGACAATTGAAAGTTTCTGATCTTTTAAAATATCTAAGCACCTCAAATTAAACAAAACCTAGCCTCAGCCACTGAATAAGTCTGACCCTCCTTCCACTCTCTCTGAAAAGCAATGGAAAAAAATATATTCAGGTGAGGATTAACCCAAAAAAATTTTTTTTAAAAAAGGATAAGTGTATTTTCATCCAAAGCTTACAGTATATTATTCTAGTTATATGTACATATATAGCGTTTTGCGTTTAACCTCACAAAAAATAGTGATAATTGCTAGTATCGGTATTATAATTGCTCTTTACAAATGCTGGACCTTTCAAAATAAAAGGCAGAAAATTTTAATAGGATCGTATTTCAAAACAAAACAAATTTACAATGTGGCCTAAGGAAAGAAGATACAATGCTTTAACGATGTCAAATACAAACCTTTTTTTAGATTTGTGAAGATTTTTAGGTCAACTGCTGACAATTGATAAGAAAAGGGACGGCCAATTTCCATAGTATAGTAAGTGGGTTTGTGATAGGCAGTTAGATGGACATTGGCCAGGTACAAAAGGTCACTAGGGCGGAAAGCCTCGGGTGCCTAGCAACAGGCAAAACTGGAAAAACAAGGACCTCGCTCCTCCGTTAGCATATAGCTGATCATGCAGTTTAGACCCCTTGACCTTTCTTATCACTGATCACATGGCTCCGACTCTCTCCTGGCATGTCACTAGTCATGCATAGACACAGCCTCCTTGGAGAAGGAACAAGGGGCTGAAGAAGACTCCCAGGCAGACCCTTGCATGACCACTCCCTTAAGCATTAACCTCTAGGGCTAATACAGAAGCCTCAGTTTTGTTTCAGCTCCAGGACCAGAAAAGCAGCAAAGCCAGACAGAGGTACCATGGCTGACATTAGGACCAGATAAACTGACTAATGACCCTCTGCCCTGGCACCAACCAATCACTGGAGACCACAACCCTGATTGAAAGAACACACCTGGAAAGCTGAGGTATATTCTATTGAGACCCAGGGCTAACATCGAAGCCTCAGTTTTGTTTCAGCTCCAGGACCAGAAAAGCAGCAAAGCCAGACAGAGATACCATGGCTGACATTAGGACCAGATAAACTGACTAATGACCCTCTGCCCTGGCACCAACCAATCACTGGAGACCACAACCCTGATTGAAAGAACACACCTGGAAAGCTGAGGTATATTCTATTGAGACCCTCTGGAGATTTCCCAATAAATACCCTCGAGACAAGGATCTAGTGCATGCCTTAAAATACATTCCAACCTCTAAAAGCAGTACTTTATTTCCTTTAAATGTAAACCAAAATTCTATTATAACAAACACTAGAACCCGAGGTTACCAAAATTTCCTGAAGAGCAGAGAGGTGAAATAATTTGTCGAACAAAGTGAAACACACATCTTCTATCTCCCAGGCTCATGCTCTTCCTCTGCATTAATTGCTAATTTTACAGACAAGTATTTGCAACTGCTTTTCTGGTCTAGGGGGATATATATTTCCAAATTATGATTTTCCCATAATAAGTGTTCAATGCAAAGCCAGTTCACTGTTTTCATTCAAACATTATTTCAACAATGCAATGACATTTTCTAAACAATACTATAACTAAAGAAACTTATTTTTAAGAATCCTATAGGGAGCATTTGATCTTGCTCCCCAGCATAAGTCATCGTTTTGGCTCAAATAAATCCTTATAAAAATTCTCTTAAAATTATGAGGAAACTAAGTGGCTGTAAATACTGTTAAATGAACTCGGCTGTGGGCTGGGGAGTTGGGGGATGACCAGCTATGTGTTCAACAGAAAGCTTACCTCTCACTTGATGTACTGGAATCAACTTTCCAGCCAGCATGTCATAGACATAAAGCACCTTGCTGTGGGTACTTGTGGCTAAAACCTCTTCTCCATTAGCACTAAAACGAGCCTTAAAGATTGGAAACTTTTCCAAATAGATGCTCTGAATTTTAGGATTTGTTTTCCCATCAACCTGTAAGGAAGTACAATTAACATTATTTTCCTTAGAGCATGAAGGAAAGACATTATAAAATAGTTTATTTGCAGAACAGAGCCCACTGAAATGGTACCAAAAGACCACAGCTCTGCTACCAACTAGCAGGTCATTTTACCATACAATAATCCATTTTTACTATCTATCAAATAAAAATTAGATTAAACTCATAGAGCACCAGGATACAATCACTTCTCTAAGATGCACCCTATTGGTTTGGTTTGTTTTTTTTTAATCTCCACCTGAAGACATGTTTTTATTGATTTTTGAAAGAGGAAGGGGGAAAAACATCAATGTGAGAAACATTGATTGGTTGGCTCGTAGAGCACCAGGATACAATCACTACTCTAAGATGCACCCTATTGGTTTGGTTTTTTGTTTTTTTTAAATCTTCATCTGAAGATACGTTTTTATTGATTTTTGAAAGAGGAAGGGGGAGAAACATCAATGTGAGAAACAGTGATTGGTTGCCTCCCATGTGCACCCCAATGGGGCATTGAACCTGTAACCTAGGTATGTGTCCTGACCAGGAATCGAACCCACAACCTTTTGGAATACACCCTATTTGGCTTAAAAGACTGACTTCCAGGGAAATTTTACCTAAAACTATGCAGCATCTTTGCATTCATGGCACAAAATAAGAAGCTCTATGATTAGCATGACGTACTTATGTTCTGCAGGGTGTGTGGTTGTTAGTGTAAAGCAGGAATCCTCAAACTACGGCCCGCGGGCCACATACAAATACAAATATTGTATTTGTTCCCGTTTTGTTTTTTTACTTCAAAATAAGATATGTGCAGTGTGCATAAGAATTTGTTCATAGTTTTTTGTTTTTTTTTAAACAATAGTCCGGCCCTCCAACAGTCTGAGGGACAGTGAACTGGCCCACTGTTTAAAAAGTTTGAGGACCTCTGCCTTAATATCTCTACTTCATGCCACATATCTCATTCAATAGGCAGATAAGGAGCTCTAGGAAGGCCACTGTCGTGCTCTTTGGACAAAGGCCACAGACACTGAA
>NW_006298628.1:721363-730216 GCF_000327345.1 Myotis davidii
AAGATACGTTTTTATTGATTTTTGAAAGAGGAAGGGGGAGAAACATCAATGTGAGAAACAGTGATTGGTTGCCTCCCATGTGCACCCCAATGGGGCATTGAACCTGTAACCTAGGTATGTGTCCTGACCAGGAATCGAACCCACAACCTTTTGGAATACACCCTATTTGGCTTAAAAGACTGACTTCCAGGGAAATTTTACCTAAAACTATGCAGCATCTTTGCATTCATGGCACAAAATAAGAGGTCGTATGATTAGCATGACGTACTATGTTCTGCAGGGTGTGTGATGGTTAGTTTAAAGCAGGGGTCCTCAAACTACGGCCCGCGGGCCACATGCAAATTCAAATATTGTATTTGTTCCCATTTTGTTTTTTTACTTCAAAATAAGGTATGTGCAGTGTGCATAGGAATTTGTTCATAGTTGTTTTTTTTTAAACTTGTTCCCGTTTTGTTTTTTTACTTCAAAATAAGATATGTGCAGTGTGCATAGGAATTTGTTCATAGTTGTTTTTTTTAAACTATAGTCCGGCCCTCCAATGGTCTGAGGGACAGTGAACTGGCCCCCTGTTTAAAAAGTTTGAGGACCCCTGGTTTAAAGTAATGACGATCTCATGCATCATTCGAACTATTTTCAGTTATTTCTTTGTTTTTATAGGGTTTTCCTTCTGTATTAAAATTTTAATTACATAAGAAACAAGGTATTATGTGTATGCTTTATAATCACTGAAGTTAAATTTTTATGGTGACTCCGTTTTCAATGGAGGTGAATTCACCCTACGAGCTCAATGAATTGTCTTAAGGTGGGGGGAGACAGAATCACTTTATCCTAATAATTTATCACAATAGGGTCCCCTTCCCCATCCAAATATACATGCCACGGCTTTATACTGGGGGAAAATATCCATGTCAAAGAGGGATCTGTCCATGTGACAGATGTTTAACTGAAGCACGGTGCTGGGTAGGCATTCGGTTACTGCAATGAACAAGCTAAAGACAGTGACGAGTTAGAAAGTAATGAGTGTAGACCACTTTAGATACAGTGGCCAGGAGAGACCTTTCTAAAGTGTCATTTGAGCACAAGGGGAATAATGAGCTGGCTATTAGCAGCGCCTGAAGAACAGACAGGCAGAAAGAAGAGCAAGAGCACAAGTTCTGAGGCAAGAAAGGACTCAGCTCATTCAAGAAACAGAAAGAAGGCCTGCACAGCTTGACTAGGAAATACGGAGAAAGGTCGGAGATGAAGTTTTGGATGTAGGCAGAAGCCAGACCATGAAGGGCAGCATAGACCGTGAAAAGGAATATAGAAGTTTTCAAAACACAATGGAAAGTGACATAATGCTTTATTTTAAAAATATCTATATGAAGAGTAGTGCAGGAGGAAGAAAGTGGACGGGGGAAACGAGTTACAAAGCTACTGCAGTAACCGGGGTGACAGAGGACAGCAGAATGAACGAGGCTGGTGCCAAGAGAAATAAAGAGAAATGCAAGAGGAGAAATCAAATAGGATTCCTAAAAGATTCCTAGGGACATCATTTAACTTTCTTGATCATTTCTGTAACAGATGAAAAACTAGCATAAGTATTTACCCAGGCAAAATGACAGCACACACATTTAGTCCCACAGATCAAAGGAATCCATCCAGTTGTAACTGGGAGGCATACTGAATTTCAGAGGTAATTAGCTGGGGAGGCCCAACTTCACGGACTCTCACCTTTAAGATTCCTTTAGGAAGAGAAGCCGATGTGGATATGAAATTCCCAGTCCTTTGCAATAAATCATCTTCATCCTCTTCACTTTCATCTAAGTCAAACAAACCCACAGGCTGATCTTTAGAGTAATTGAGATGAGCATTACCTACCCCAGATGTCTATAGTTGAAACCTCAACTCCCTTACCAGCCTCCCAACCTTAACTACTTTATTTAAGCTGCAATTGGTAAAAGTAAAACAGCAAAATAAATTTGAAACAGCAGGAAAGGATGACACAGAGCTCAATATATATGATCAAAATCAAGCCTGACTCTAGAATGAAAGACACACATTCACAGACAGTGACCAGACAAGATGAAATGAAGTTGAAATAAACTCAGTATTTAATTTGAAAAGAATTCATATTGAGTTCTTTAGCAATAGGGTGGACAGCAGAGCTAGCTTAACAGCTCTCGTGAAAAAGAACTAGAACTGAAAGACCAACGTCAGCAAACTGCGTATTAGAACTTCAAAGGGAGCTAAGAGCACCCTGCTGTGGCTCAGTGGTTGAGCATTGACCCCTGAACCAGGAGGTCAGGGTTCAATTCCCAGTCAGGGCACATGCTCCGGTTGCAGGCTGACCCCAGTGGGGAAGGGGGAGGGTGGAGGGGGGACGGGGAGGTGCTGATGGAAGATCCTCTCTCATTATTAATGTTTCTATTTCTCTCTCCCTCTTCCTTCCTCTCTGAAATCAATAAAAATAAGCATAAAAAAAAGAGGGAGAAGAAAGAGTACATTATGTGATATATTTAAGAGGAGGCTAAATTATCCTCTAACAGATGTTGTAGAAAAGGTTCTTGTGTGAATAAAGTAAGCTACAACACTAAGATTCCCTCAACCTCTAGAAGTATCTGGCTGGAAACCGGAAGATACACTTCTACTTAATAACAGGGTGAGTTTTCCACAGCATTATATAAAACAAGTCGCTCCTTTGTATGGGGGCTCCCTGTCCTTCAGTTCTATGAGGACTGATGGGTGTGGTGAAGGTGTACTTTACCACCATGAGGACTGACAGGTGGAGGAAGGGAGGAGCGGTGGTGGTGGAAATCAAACAGAAACTCATCAGATATGAAGGAGGCTAAGGAAGAACTCCTGAATTATGTGGGAGGACTTATCTGGGATTCCCTAAAGGATTTCAAAGGTCAATTCCAAGTATAAAATTTTTAACTCCAAGCACATAAATCAGATCTTGGCTTAGCCATTCATAGTTACAGCTAAACTCAAGGATCTAAAAAGCAGGAAACAGTTATGGTACAAACCAAACTTAAAACCTGGAACTGAGAAAAATAAGTTTTTGTAAAGTGACTAATCATCTGGGCTTGACCTGTCATGTGCTCCTTAGGCAGACATCCCATTTCCTACTGGTCAGCTAAATTAGTTGCCAATGTCTTCAGAAGGGACTATGAATCAAGAAGTAACAGTACTACTCATTTTTCCTTAACCCTATGCCATAAGGCAACACAGTTCTGTTGAGGAAAAAAATCATAAAATCAATCCATTATGTCTTTATAGTGGAGAATAAGCAAGCCTTACATTATTGCAAAAGGGCTTCCCTCAGAGAAATGGTGGACTTCAAAACCAGACTTTTTTTTTCTTTAAAAAAGACATATTTGAAACACCAGGTTTTATTGTTTGTTTGTTTTTTAAATATGGAACGCTTCAGGAATTTGTGTGTCATCCTTGCACAGGGGCCATGCTAATCTTCTCTGTATCATTCCAATTTTAGTATATGTGCTGCTGAAGTGAGCACGAAACACCAGGTTTTAATGAGCCTCATAAGACAGCTCAAATAATAACAAAACAGGAATAGAACTTCTTTACTAATAAACAAAGGAATCAACACTTACCATCTGAAGATATTTTCCGCTTATTAGTCTCTACCCAGGCAGGTACTCCCCCCATGGCATGCTGAAATCTAAGCAAAAAACATGAAAAATGTGTATGGTAACCACTGTAGGTTCATAGAGCATGATACATTTAAAGAATATAGGTAAGACCATCCTTGAGAACATGTTTATATTCTCTTCCAAAGAAGAGAACAAAAAGAACAAAATAGTCCCAATGAACTTATTTGGAAACTTTCATGAATCTCTATCTAAACTAGTCCTGGATTCAGGACACCTGGATACACATTTGTTGTTAATTATTTACATCTAGTTATATGGTTGTCTTATTTGCTCATTTCAACACATCTGAGATCTTGGGACTCATCCCAGATGGTGAGCTCTACCATCACCAGGATTTTCCTGTGAAGGAATTTTTTAAAAACGCTGGCAGAGAAAAAGATCAGACCTGAAAGAGGCTGAAACAACTAGAATTGGAGGGGCAGTAGACTGTAGATGAGAAAGAGTTCCAGAAACCTGCACAGTAGTTGGCAGACACTTTGCTGAATACTAAGCTGCACACTCATAGGATGAAAACTCCATGAGGTCAGGCCAACAACTACTAAGGAGCTGTAAGCTGCACAATACCGAAGCTCAGACACTGGCGTTCCAACCAATTAGAGGGGGTCCTTACTGAACACTGGGCATTCAGTAAGTGATGCCAGGAAGGGCATACCTTAGTAATGGAGCTAAACCAGCCTGGAGTATAATATACTACTCCAGAACAAAGCTAAAAAGAAACCTCTTTCAACAACAAAGATAATAATAAGTAAAATAAAAAACAAAAATATTTTTAATATTTTTCAATGTTTTTCCCTGGCCACACGGTGTGGTTCAGTTGGTTGGACTGTTGGTCCATACACCCCCCCCCCCCGCAAAAAAAGATGTGTAAGTTTGAACTGGAAGAATCAATATGAAATAATTATGTTAAAATATACACAAATTTCCTAGCTCTGTCCAACTAAAAGAGCTTGGAAAGTGTGAAAAAGAGATGGCTTACCATATACAAAGGAATAAGCAAGTAAGCAACATTATCATTGACTATGATATCTGGGTGATAGGATTACAAGTTTTTTCCAAAATTTTTTTGTGCTTGTATTTCATCTTCCCCCAAAATACTCAAATTTAATCATGTCTTCCAATAGCAATGTTCATACTATTTCAAAATGGAAATCATATTACCCAAGAAGCTATTACAATCAAAGACTGAGCGAATCAAAATAAACTACTGGTTATAAAGACCTTCTCATTAAGTCATATGAAAAAGGATACTTACTCTTCCTTAAGTCTCTTTTGAAGCTCATTTTTTGAAAGTTTATTTTCACTGGCATTTTTCATCATATCTTTCCGAAAACGATTGTTCCTCATGTCAACCCTATAAAAAACAGAACAGCATGGTTTAACTGACTTTTAAAGTACTAATATAAAAAACAACTGTTGTCTTCAGTAGTTTGAGAAAACTAATTTAACTGAATATGTCAAAACTTGTAAGATATGGAACATCTGAGACGCACATTCTCTATTTTCCCCAAAACAAACAAAAAGAAGTCTCCAACATTTTGCACTATACAATTTACCCTTTGAAGAGCTAATATTTCAAATACATAATGACTTTAGACACAGCTTATGCCATTCACCTAAATAAAACCCAAGTAAAATAAAAAAATTAAATTTTTTTTTTTTTAAAACTTAAAATACTATGAAGGAAAAAGATAGGCACCCATTTATCTCTCTCTGATGGACTTTTTACTTTTTAACAACAACAAAAAAAAAAGAAAAAGATTCCTAGACTTGACCATATAAAAACTTAAATATTCTATCAGATATTTTAAAAAGCATTAAAAGGCAAACAGAAAGCTCAGAGAAAAACCTACAATAAATTTGACATATAAAGGTTGGAAATTCTCAATGTGTAAGGAGCTGATATAGCAAGATCATTAAGAAACAGTCTCATCTGCCATTTGTGACGTGAATGAACCTGGAGACATTATGCTAAGTCAGGAGTCCTCAAACTTTTTAAACAGGGGGCCAGTTCACTGTCCCTCAGACCATTGGAGGGCCAGACTATAGTTTAAAAAAAAACTATGAACAAATTCCTATGCACACAGCGGCAGCAAAACACTTGGCGGGCGGAATAAATGTTTTCGGCGGGCCGCATGTGGCCCGCGGGCCGTAGTTTGAGGACCCCTGTGCTAAGTGAAATAAGACAGATAGAGCCTGGCGGTGTTGCTCAGTGGTTGAGTGTCGACCTATGAACCAGAACATCACATCTGGAGTCCCAGACAGGGCAAATGCCTGGGCTGTAGGCTCAATTCCCAGTGTGAGGCATGCAGGAGGCAGCAGATCAATAATTCTCTCTTGATGTTTCTCTCTCTCTCCCCCTCTCCCTTCCTCTCTGAAAGCAATAAAAATATATTTAGAGGGGAAAAACAGACAAAAAAAAAAATACTGCATGATTTCTTTGTATGTGGAATCTAAAAGGCACACCACATAGAAGCAGAAAGTAAACGGTAGTTAGCAGGGATGGGGAGGTGAGGAAAATGGGAGAGATGTTGGTCAAAACTGCAATTATATAGAATGGATAAGTCTAGAGAGCAAATGTACAGCATAATGACTACACTTAATATTACTGCGTTGTATAGTGGAAATTTACTGAGAGAGTAGATTTCAGGGACTCTCACCACACACACAAAAAATGGAAACTATATGAGAAGGATATGTTACTTAGCTTGACTAGTAATCATTTTCCTACAAAATATCATGTTGTACCCTTAAAAACATATAATTTCTACTAAATAAAGTCTCTACAGTAAACAAATAAAGACATAATAGAGGACATTTTAAGAAACACCAATGAAAAATGTTTTCTCAGCGCTAAGTATGTGTTTTCCACCCATCAAACCCACCAAGTCTGAAAATGCATCGCTAGTAAGAATGAAATGCAACGGGCACCTTTTACTGAGATGACGAATTGGTAGGACCTCATGCTCAGTCTTAAGTGTTCATCAAGAGCCTTAAAAAATGCCTGCGCTCGTCAAGTAATTCTATCATAATCTTTCTTAAATGAGAAAAGTGAGTCAATGTTTATGCTCAGATGTGTATCTCAACATTAATTTTTTTAAAGGGGGGGAAAACTATCCATCCATTAACAGCTATGGAAATTACGGTAAATTCATACAATGGACTATAATACAACCCTTTTTAAATGTTTATGAAGGTATTTCTTTTTCAAGTGGGGAAAAACACTTGTGTCATTTCATCTACTAAAGTACATGTTGTGTATACAGATTTTTTAGTCTTTTCTCAGTTTTAGGCATTGTGCTAAGAGCTCTACATATACTACGTCATTAAATCTCAAGAGCCTTTTGATATAATTACTATCATTATCTCCATTTTACAAAGGAGAAAAAGTAGTTCCAAACTTGCCCAATGATCAGTTAGGAATTGGCCAAATTAGGAGGCAAAATCAGGTCTAGACAACACAGAAGAAAAGAGAAAGGGAGGGTAGTATGCCAACACGTTAACCTCGGTGGCAAGATTATGAATGACCTTTTCTCTCCTATACTTTCCAATATTTTTCAAATCTTCACATAATCACATATTCGTAAAAAGAACTTTTTTCAAACCTGCGATATAACTTTTCAAGTATTCAGAGAGATTCCGGAAGAAAACATTTGGCAACTTACATTTCCTCATCTTCATCTTCTTCATCCACCCAAACTGGCTTCTTCTGAGGTGGAAAATTATCTTTTGCTTCATTCTCCACTTCTGAGTCACCTGAGTCTTCCTGTACTTGAGCCTAGAGAAGAAAAAACGCCCTCAAGTGCTAAGTTTTTCATGTCCCACAGTGACAGACACGTAAACCGTGGAAGTTAGATGGCTTGTAGAAAGTTTTGCTTTTACAGCCCTCTGATAAAATAGTAAGACAGAATGCCATCACAGCACAGGCTGGAGGGAAAAACAGAAAATGAGGAAATGAGAGAACGGTACCACACACTGGACAGGCGGGGTAAGATGGAACAGTCAAGGAAAGAACATCAACATGCTCAAAGGAGACCAAGCAAGACAAGAACAACAAAAGGTAAATTGACAGATGAAGAAAGGAGCAGGGAAAACCCCAGAACGACACAAACTACGGGACCAGAGGCGGACTAGCATCAAAGATAAAATCCCATGACTGTCATAATTAGTTCACGTTTCATATCCTTAGACATACCTCTTCTCCATTTCTCCTGTCATTCCTGACCCCATCCCTTTTTCAGAAATGCTATACTGCACTATCAAGTCTAAATCTAGACCACACACTACCTGAAGTGAGCCTGAGCTTTCCCCAAACCACAGGGTAGAAATAAACAAACTATTCCTACTGGCTGTTGCCCACCTACACCCTTCAAAGCCCAATAAATCCCACCTCACATGGCCAGTTTCTTTCCTGATTAGGAAAAAAAAAAAAAGCATTTTTCCAATGGTAGTTCCTTATCTCCCTACTAGATGAGGCACCCAAAGGGGTTCCTGGCCATCAGCTGTTACTTGCCGGGTCCACGCTCATTTAGCAAACCGCCATCATCAGTGAGGTCCTGCGTGGCCACCCTTCTCTCCGCACACTTATCTCCCTTTTCCCGAACCATTTTTTTTTAATCTCTCTTCAGCACTTATCATTGAGAATTTTACAGTACTTCTCTCCTTTATCTTATGCCTCTGCCACAATACATAAGCTCCAGGAGGGCAGCCAATGAAAACTGATTTTTTCCCCATTGCTGTTTCTGCTCCGGTGCCCAGAACAATGCCTGGGGCTCCTTATCTTCAAATAAAAATCCAAATATATAATAAAAGATGATTTTTTGTGTGTGTGCAAAAACAGGATTTTCATTGCTAGGGAAAAATACCTGGCACCTAACAGGCTCCCAAATATTTGCTGAACAGACGAATACGTGATCATTCTCAACGTTGGAGAGAAAATCATTTGGAGAAATGTTAACACGCAGATTCCCAGGCCCGTGCCCACGAATTCTAATTCCACAGACCAAGTGGAACTCCTGAATCACCGCCAGGTACGGCGGCAGGCGATCGGACGACCCCGAGGGAGGAACACAGACTAGGAGGACGCGCGGGGCTGAACCACGAAAGATGCTCGCGACCACAGTCCGCCAAACACATAGGTGTTGCGCGCCTGCTGGGTACCAGGCGCAGCAGCTCCCACGCCGGCGGGGAAGGCGCGGTC
>NW_006298628.1:730651-731147 GCF_000327345.1 Myotis davidii
CGGGGGCCGGAAGGAGCATGCGCAGCCGGCTGGCACGTGACCACCACTCTCGCCCGACGTAACGCCCACTCCCCGCACGAGCCCCTCCCGTGTGGGAGTTCCTCGGGGAGGAACAATCTTCCGGGTGGAGGGGGAGGCGGCGTGACTGGAGTGGAAAATTTTTTTCCGACACAACTTAGCAGCGGCCACTGATTGAAAGGAGCACGAGGAAGCCAGAGTGTGAACTCAGATGACGGCATGAAACGTTTCCTCTTCCTCCTGACTTTTTAGCCGCGCCACTTAACGCGAGCCCCTACTGTATTTTCCACCCCTCCGTCTTGGTACGGCCCTTGGAATACGGAGCCTGCCGAGGGTCCCACGCTGGACGCGAGCGAGGAGGGTATGTAGGGAAGTGGGCCAATCGGGGCGCGGGTCACGGCGCAGGCGCGCTGGGGAGGGAGGGCTATGCTAATGTTGTTGATATCCTGGGGCCACCCTAGTTAAAGGGGGGAAATCC
>NW_006298628.1:731375-731576 GCF_000327345.1 Myotis davidii
GGAGGGGGGTTCCCCTCCCCCCACCTCCCCAGCCCCGGATCCGTCGGGGTTCTCTATGCGCTCTCTCTGCACTCTCTGGAAGGAAACATTGAGGAGAAAGTTTTCTCTGCGCCCCGTCCCCTCCCCCTTCGGCTCCGGCTGGCGGAGGGGGGGGAGGCGAGATGTGTGACTTCCACTTTGTTGAGCCGCCCCGGGTGGGCG
>NW_006298628.1:731617-732435 GCF_000327345.1 Myotis davidii
GAAGCAGCCGCGGCTGCGTCAGTTTAAAATAAAAAGGGCTCTAAGTGGTGGGCTGGCCTCTAGGACCCTTGCGTTCTCTTTTGTGAAATGAAAATCCTCACGTTTCAGAGTCAGAAGGGACGTTAGAGGTCACCCCAAGCCGCCGCCCCCTCTGCAGCCTCTGACAAGTGGTAGGTAGTCTGCCCTCGGCTTCAGCCCCTGCACACGCGGGCCCTGCTGCCCAGGAAAGCCCGCTCCGGGTTTGTGTGTGTGTTTTTAAAGTAGTTCTACTTATTTTCCTACCCTGAACAGACCCTGGAGTCTCATGCATGTCCTTGTTAGGTTGCTCCCTTTTTTTACTTCTCAAATTTCCTCTCACATCCTCCTCACCCACCCACCCACCGCTCCGTGGCCTGTGTTTTGTGCGCTAGGAAGGAGCGGCAGGGAGGTGGAGAGAGGAGGGCTGGGGGCATGGGGAGGGCCCGCTGAAGAGTTTTGCTGGGTCGGTTTCAAAGGTGCTGGTCTGTCTGTCCGAGAATGATGGGTGCTTTTCTACGGGAAGCTTGGGGATTGCATCCTGGGGGCTTCGGGCTGTTGTCCCTCAATAGCGCATCCTTTTGAAGTTAGAAAGTTCAGCATCATCTGTAGGAGCACCTTGGCTTTGTTACCTAAACCACTGCCCTGAAGGATGCCTGAAACTGCCTCCTGGGGGCAGGACGGGAGCTGTCAAGCTCCTCCTGGCGGAGGGATGATCAGAAGACCCCCATCCCTCGCCCTTGTTGGCCTGTGTGTTCCTTCCCAGCTGGTCTTCCTTCTCAGGGCCCCTCCTATACGACTCT
>NW_006298628.1:732491-741124 GCF_000327345.1 Myotis davidii
CTCTGTTTTTTCTCCCCAACTCTTTTATGAGATTTGAGACTTTGGCAACACTTTAATATTTGCTTCGAGTTTGCAGTGTGTTTCATGCTCCTTGCAGTGTTAGGAGCCAGCATTGAGCACTTGCTAGTAGAGAGTTCAGTTCCTACTATGGCCTGTCCCTGAGCCTTTTTCTAATGTTCTCCTTCACTTGGTGAGCTATATGCTGCCACCAAAAGTAGTTTTGTTGGCTTCAGAATCTTCCTAATATGGTGAAGTGGGAGTTAAGACATAACAGATAAACTGTAGAAGTCATGAATCTGGTCTAAAAGCCATCTTAAATTCCCAGGCCCGTTTAAAATGTTAAAACACCGTGTTTTCTCTCCCCTTTTTAAAATGACTTTGAGACTGTTGCTCTGCTCTCGTGTGCTTAGACTGTGTGGTGTTTTTTTCATGTGTTTACCTCAACACCAAAGAGTGTTTAGAAAGAAAATAGCTGTCTTTTTCACCACCTCCTCGGAATAACAAATTGCTTCTATTTATATAGAACCCCATCCCAGGCTTCTGGATGCCTTGTAAATTATGGCAAAAACTGTCTTAAATAAGTATGGGTTCATAAGTATCTTATTTGGGTCATGTTTTTTAACCATTTAATTTTTTTAATTTTCTACAAACTTTCACATATAGTATTTCTAAATTTAGTCACTGGTATTTAACATGGCAATGAATACTGGGTACTAAAAAAAATTAATAGAGCTGTATAATTCTGTCTTTAAAGTTTCAGACACAGTAATATGGAGCTCCAAGTTATTTCCTGCTTGCTTTAAACATGAACTGTCATGACTTAAGTTGACTAACTTTGGAGACATTTGCATTCTAAACATACTAGACAGGAACAACTGGTTTTATTTTAAAGGAGACATTGCTGTATTTTATGGCTGGTTATATGTTCACTTAATTAGTGTCCAAACCTTCCTAGATGTTCAGGTGCTCTAGTTCCTCAGTTACATTGGAAGCTAAAACAATTTAACTTGTTAAAACATGACCTAGTAGTCAAAAGGTAAAATTATGCTTAGAAGTGAAAACAATGTTTTAAGGCATAAATACTAAACCACTGAATTACTATAAGCCACAAGAGTTCAGTGGTTTGAGTGGCCACATTCTAAAATTAGACAAGTTTTTTGGTTGCCACTTGTTTCTCTTTCATCTTTAAACTGTTTGCTAAATAAGATTTAACCATTTCACATTTATAATTTAAAGGTAAGTCGTGAAATGTACCATTAGTTAAAGATAAAAACATTATGACAATAACAGAGGAAAGACTTAAAATAGTTCAAACAGGCTAGGATATGCCTCCTAACACTAGGATATTCTAACTAAGATTACTTTTAATTTAATACAGTAATTGCAGCTGGTTTACATTTAATTTTGTGATTTTTTTTTTTTAAAAATGAACCTTTTATTTAGAACTTTTCCCCCACAAATTTAGAGTTTTCTTGCTTTGCTGGATCCACAAGAGTGGAAAGAAAATAATTATATTTGAATAAATCCTGAATTTGAGGTGAGATGAAATTATATAATAAGAGGGGAATTGGCAGAGTAGGTTAGAATTTCAATTCTGCCACTAACTAGCTTCATGTGCCTGTTTTCTTATCCTCACAGTTAAAGGGTTGGTGTAGAACCCCCATCATCCCATAGAACTTTCTGCAATAATGGAAATGCCCTATATCAGTGCTGTCCAGTATAGTAGTTACTAGCCACATGTGGCTATTGAGCACTTAGGGTAGGTAATGCAACTGAGGGACCCGATTGTTTTTCCCCCAACTTCATTGATGTGATCCGTGTACATTTAAATAGCTGCATCTATGCCATATTGGACATATAGATATGCAACAGTATTTCCCAAGCTCAGCTAATCCCTAGAATCATCTCTTACTGTAGATTTCTTGTAAAAATACAAAACCTCTCTCCTGGATGTTATCATTCAGTAGGCTTGTAGTGGGGTCTGGGAATATATGTTTTTAATGCATGTCCCACAAAGTTTATCACATTGGCTAGGGAAACACTGCATTAGAAGATTTCTGAGCTCCCTTCTAGTTCTCACTTTAATATTGATAACTTAGCATAGTGGAAATGAGCTCTGGCTGAGTTGGCAAAGTGGCCTGGTTTTAGCTCTGCCACCTCCTGCCTGTGATCTTAGGCAAGTTCCCTAATCTCTTGAGCTTCATTTTTCTCATCTAAAATATGGGCTGAAATCTGCCTCCCTCCCTCCTAAGGTTTCTGTAAATTTCTAATCAGATGTGACCATTGTATAAGAAAATGTAAGCTGCTATAAATGATAATTTAAGTGTTATCTTTCCAGGATTCCTTTTCTTTGTCCCTTTTCACTGTGTTACCCAATTCCTACTTCATTCTTAAAGAACCGGTTGTATATAGTATTTCTTAATTAATACAGTAATTTCTTGTCTTCCCCACTATTTGGCCAGTTTTGCCGTCTAGTCCTAGGACATACTAAACCTAACACTTTTTTGTATTTCTGGTGCTTAGCATAATGATTTGTATCTATTGCTCAGTAAGTATTGGTTAATACCACCTATTACTTTAATTTTAGGTTTCAAAACTTTAATTAGTTAGTTTCAGGTTATTTTATGCACCAGAAAAATAACCTCCTGTGTCCCCATAGGTGTTTAACCTTTTTTTTTTTAATCTTTTTATCTTTTTTTTTTTTTTAGAGAGAGGAAAAGGGAGGGAGGGAGGAAACAAACATCGATGTGAAAACAAGAAACATCGATCTGTTGCCTCCTGTATTCGCCCCGATCCAGGATTGAACCCGCCAACCTGGTTATGTGCCCTGACCGGGAATCAAACAGGTGACCCTTTGGTGCACAGGGCAATGCTCAACCAACTGAGCCAGGGTGATTGTTTCATTACTAATTACCCATAGTTATTACTGCTTAGTGATTATATATCTTTTGAGCAACTAGCTCCAAATATGTTTTTAAAAGATAAGCACTAAGAGAATACCATCAGTTTACATTAGTGTTTTTAGGTTATATCTAGCCAGCATGATGCTGAATAACCTGTTTAACTTGTTTTCGCTATATTAGCATATTAATAAATAATATCGTTCGATCACTCAGACTGCATTTGCACTACAACTTTAGTATGAATTCTGTCATTTGGGTAAATTGATAGTAATAATGATCTTAAAGACCCTCTAGGCTACTATGTTTCAGACTTAATTTTGACATGGTTGTCTTATTTTTAATAGCTTTTCAGGTTCATACTTAAGGATTCATAGCTTTCTTCTGAAGAACTGAAAGTCCATTCATGTGAATTATTTATTTTATCATACATCCTTTCTGTGTGGTAAGTGGTATTTTCCTTATTTTGAAGAGATGGAAACTGAGACCCAAGTTATTGTTAATATCCAAAGTCATAAGTGATAGAACCGGAAACCAAAGAAGTAGAAATTTGTATTTCTTATAGATCAAGGAGTAGCTTCCTTTTGCTCACTGTTACTTTAAATCTTAGAGTATAGTTATGTAATATATTGACCTCTCCTGTCATTCCCTGGGTACTTTTCACTTTCTCTAGGTAGGTTATTCAGGATATTAATTTCCATTTCCTCCTGATTATATCATTAACCTGAGTTTATTTCACATTGAACTTGTGGGAAACAAAAACTCAATAATCCCAAATCCTTACCATTTATTTTCCTACTAATAGTAAGCTTAGAAAGAATGAAGACATATCTGTTTAGGCTGGTGAATTGTATCACTATGCTGTGCTTTTCATCTTATGGTGGAATGGGGAAGAGACCATAAGAGCTAAATAGCTCTTTAATCTTCTACTGAGTCCAATCATTATAGCATATCTATTAATTTTTATTTTGAATTTTGTAAGTTCACACATAAAATTTTCAAATTTAACAACTTAGGACAAAATATAAAACTTTGAAAATTATGTAGGCCACGCTACATAATTATGTGGGTAATAGATGTTAACTGTTAATGGGTTTATTCATATCGAAATTATACTATTATTGTTTGCATACTTATACATTTAGAATCTCAAATCTTTTCTGAAAAATTTCTCCTAGAAACCTTTAGACTTTCATTGGAAGTTTTGTTTGATTATCCAACAAGTTAGTGGCTGTATCTTTTAATTACTTTGTAGATTTTATAGGGAGGATGGTTCATCAGGGTGACAGTTATAGTAGGAAAATGAAATTCTACTGATTTGTGACTCCTCACATTTTGCCATTATAAAAGCTTGTGTTTACTTTTTGCTGTTTAAAAAAAGGAACTGAAAAATATAAAAATGTTTAAATCATTCTCCCATCCCATTCTCACCCTGTTAAGAGTTTAGCTTTTCCTTCTAGTGTCTTTCTAAAATCCATATATAAACAAGCAATCTCTGTATACACCAGCATATATAAAGTGAGTTGTGCTATTCATCACTTACAGTTTATGTTTTTCACTTTTACCTATTGCTAATCAATCTCCTAATGATGGTGAGTTTTTTAATTATTACATTATTGCTGCAAGAAACCTCTCCACATAGATTCTTGTGTCCTGGAGGCAGATTTGTAAAAGTGGAATTACATGGTCAAACGGTTTTCATAAATAATGTCAAGTTGCGTTCCAAAAAGATGGCATAAATTTGCCTTCCTACATAAATTTGCCAATGCCAGATGTCTCTCAAATTTTATTAGTTTCATGAATTTTCAAAATGTAGTTTATACTTTATAAAAATTAACATTTATTTTTGTAAAAAGACATGCATTTGATAGTACAATATTAAACAGTGATAAAAGTACTGCCAAAAAAAATCAATTGCAGCAATCCTTTTCCCAATTCAGCTCTCTTGAGACAACTACTTTTAATTCATTTAGCTTTTTTATCTAGTATTTACCTCCATTATTCTAAATATTAGGTTTATATTACTCAGTGCATGAATTTTAGATACTCTCTTTTTACTTCCACTGTGTTGGGTGAAGAGTTACCATATATGCTCAAAAGTAGGTGAGGTTTCCCCACCTGCAGTCATCCCATCACCTTATATTCAAGGACTTGGTCACTTAACACAAGTTTTCAGTTTTATTTGATCCTTGTTTTCTAAGCATGCAGATGTTAAATAACAGAACCATAATTAAGAAAAAAGAGAAGAGCAGTTAAAATTTAACCCAGATTTAAGATCATTCCTCTGACTCATATTATTGGTGTTCATTTTAGCTGTATGGCCTTGGCCAAATTGCTTAGTCTATTTGAGCCTCTACTTCCTCATCTATAAAATGGGAGTAATAGTACTTATAAAGGTTAAATTTATCACTACACATTAAGTGCTTAGACTGTGCCTAACACTAAGTATCCTATAAATGTTAACTATTAATAATTATGAGACCTTTGCAAATCACCATAAAAAGTAATCCTGTAAGATGTTATTATGAAATTTACAAATAAACCCCTATAGGGCAAACTATGTTTCTTAACCAAATGAGATAAAAATGAAGAAGATTTACTCTGGAAAACTGTTAGATGATACAAAAAGTGAGTCTAATGACAGGTAAAGTATTCCAGAAAGTGACAAAAGCAGTATTTCTAAAATAATATATTCTAATATACTACTTAAATATGCATGTGTAGACTTCTAGGTCTAGTCTGATCCAATTTTCCCACCCACTTTTCTACAAACCTATAAAACCAACGAAGAGCACATATAAATCAAACACTACCTGTGCCTTCAGTATTATTAAGAAAGTTTAACACAACCTTCAGTTTACCTATAAGTAGAGAAATAAATCAGATTCTAAGAGCTCCTTGTCTTTGCTGTGGATGTGAAGAGTGGGTGAGGGAAAGCTTAACAGGTTCACTGAAAAAGTTTAGGGGCATGGAAGATTTAGATGAAGCACAAAATATCACTTCCAAGAGAAAAATTCCAACACTAAGTTCCAAAATACTGAATACAGGTTTGAAATCTGATAGTTTTTAGCTCTAACCACAGAGAAGAACTTGAAAATAATCTACCGAAACGGATAGCCTTAAATTATAAGCATTGCTTCATAGGGAAGGGGTGAAGATACGGAGGCTTGGAGAAATGATAGTGAAGAGAAAGAAAAGAGGAAAAAAATTAATGATGCTTCAGGAAAAGAAAGAGAAAGTAAATTTAAGATGTATTCATGGACTAGGAACTCTGATCATGAAATGAATCGAAAGAGAAAAGAGTGGACCATCTCCATACAGAGCTGCTCTAAGAAAGCAACAGTGTGAATCAGAGCATTTCAATTGATGGGGGAGGTGGGAAGGGGGCGC
Organism: Myotis davidii; assembly: GCF_000327345.1. NCBI lineage: Eukaryota > Metazoa > Chordata > Mammalia > Chiroptera > Vespertilionidae > Myotis > Myotis davidii. The sequence continues at coordinate 738,782 of NW_006298628.1, forward strand.
AACACCTTGAATCAGAAATATAAAAGTATAAAGAAAGGAAATAACAATAGGAAGAAATCAAGTTAGAGTAGTTCAAACTCAGAAAAGTGAAGGAAAAAAGTTGAAAAAAGTCAGAAATGAAGACTTCAGTTATAACAAAGTTCCCACTGAACAATAGATTCCAATGTGAATATAATAAAATACATTGAAGAAAAGCAGGAAAACAATCCAGAAAATGAGATTAAATTTTTTTGTTATTTGACAGTTTAAATGGAAGATGAGTCTAAAAAAGCCTACTGTGGCCTGGCCAGTGTGATTTGGTAGTTGGGCGTCGACCTATAAATCAGGAGGTCACAGTTCGATTCCCAGTCAGGGCACATGCCTGGGTTGTGGGCTGGATCCCCAGAGTAGGGCATGCAGGAGGCAACCGATAAATGATTCACCCTCATCATTGATGTTTCTGTCTCTCTCCCTCTCCCTTCCTCTCTGAAATCAATAAAAATATTTTAAATCTAATGTGTGTAATTATTGTCCCTAATAAGGAAAAAAGTATAATATTTAAAACTATCATCGAAGAAAACTCTGGAAATAAAAGATCTGAATCTGAACATCAAAAGTTCATATCAGAAGATAAACTCAACAGTAGAGCAACATGAGGAAAGAAAATGCTAACCAATGATTTTATATTCAGTCAACTGTCCTTCAAATGCCAAGACTATAGAAAAACAATTTTGACTATGCCAAGAACACGGGGAATACTGTACTCACTAGCCCTTCCTGAATAAATTTAAGGCTCAATTTCCTTAGGAAGGGTGGTTTTGGAAATTTTCTGCAAGATTGACAGCGAATACTTCATGTATTTTGTTTTGTTTTTTAGCCCAAGAAATTTTGGGTTTCAACAAAGAACCATTTGCCTGAATATTTACATTGATGTGGAAGTGAGCGTACACAGACCTCATCTTGTAACACCAATGTACCATCCTTGATCATCACATTCTGTACATGATTGCAGATAGTGTGAACAGGAGCCAGTTCATTTCTAGTTCCCCACTATTGGTCAGCCCTCTTTTTTCTTCCAAGGAGACCGAGTTCTACATTGACCTTCACAATAACTGCATCCCTGAATTCAGAGTGAGGTCAACATTTTCTGGAATGTTGACAGTCTGATTGCTGAGAATGGTCTTATCCTCACTATAGATGCAGCAAAAAAGGAGTTTTGTTTATCTTTTTGAACTAAGATTAAAATCAAGAGTAGGGACATAACTAGAATAGTACCTAAATGTTACCTGTTCTGACAAAAGAATGCAATCAATAAATTACCTGAGAGAAAGGGAACAGAACGGGAAAACTAGAATGAGGTTAATGCATATAGTTTATTAGGAGTGATTCAGAGGATTTCATCTGAAACAGAAAAGGTTAGGTAACAAAAAGATACCTAATGTACTGCAAAAGTGTTACCTTGTTATTGTACTCTGCTCTATTGTGCTTCGTAGATACTGCATTTTGAGTGTTTGTGGCAACCCTACACTGAGCAAGCTTATTAGAACCATTTTCCCAATAGATCTTGCTCAATTTTGTGTCTCTGTGTCACATTTTGGTAATTCTTGTAACATTTCAAACGTTTTCATTATTTTTTAAATACATACTTTTATTGAATTCAGAGAGGAAGAGCGAGGGAGAAACATCAATGAAGAGAGAGAATCACTGATTGGCTGCTACCTGCACTCCCCCTACTGGGGATCGAGCCCACAACCCGGGCATGTGCCTCAACTGGAATGGAACCTGGGACCCTTCAGTCTGCAGGCCGACACTCTATCCACTAAGCCAAACCAGTTAGGGCAAACTTTTTTATTTATTGTGATCAGTGATCTTTGACATTGCTATTGTAATTGCTTTAGGGAGCCAGCAACCACACCTATGCCAGACAGCAAACTTAATTGATAAATATTGTGTGTGTTCTGTTGGGTCATTCCCCATCTTCCTGCCCTGGGCCTCCTTAGTCTGAGACAACAATATTGAAATTAGGCCAATCAATAACCCTATAATGGCCTCTAAGTATTCAAGTGAAAGGAAGAGTTGTATACCTCTCACTCAAAATCTAGAAATGATTAAGCTTACTGAGAAGGGCATGTCAAAAGCTAGGCCTCTTGCCCAGCTGGCATGGCTCAGTGGCTGAACATCGACCTATGAACCAGGAGGTTAAGGTTTGATTCCCCATCAGGGCACATGCCTGAGTTGTGGGAACGATCCCCAGTGTGGAGCATGCTGGAGCCAGCTGACCAATGATTCTCATCATTGATGTTTCTATCTCTCTATCCCTCTCCCTTCCTCTCTGAAATCAATAAAAAATATATTTTTGTAAAA
>NW_006298628.1:741208-768039 GCF_000327345.1 Myotis davidii
GCAGGTTAGGAAGGCTGAGAGTGATGGGGACACTGCAGAAGTTAGAAGCTAGCAAATGTTGGTTCATAAGGTTTAAGGAAAGAAGCCATCTCCATAACAAGTGCAAGATGAAACAGCCAAGTGCTGATGTGAAAGCTGCAACAAGCTGTGCAGAAGACCTAGCTACAACAATGAAGATGGCTACACTAAACAACAGATTTTCAGTGGAAACAGCCTTATATTTTAAGGAGATGCCATTTAGGACTTCCATAGCTAGAGAAGAGAAGTCACTGCCTAGCTTCAAAGGCAGGCTGACTCTCTGGTAAGGTCGAATTCAGATGGTGAAAATTGAAGCCAGTGCTCATTTATCATTCTGAAAATCCTAGGGCCCTTAAGAATTATGTGGAACCTATTCTGACTATAAGTGGAACAACAAAGTGTGGATGGCTGCACATCTATTTACAACATGGTTTACTGAGTATTTTAAACCTGTTGAGACCTGCTCAGGAAAAAAATAGTAATTACCTACCCTTTTTGCTCCAAAGTGACATTTTATGTATTAATTTGAGAGAGAGAAATATCAATTTGTTGTTCTTATTTATGCATTCATTGGTTGATTCTTGTATGTTCCCTGACTGGGGATTGAACCCACAACATTGGCGTATTGAGATGACGCTCTAACCAACTCTGCTACCCAGGCAGGGCTCCAAAGTGGCTTTTAAAAGAATCAGGTGCCTATACTTCTATATAAGAATTTCTGGCTGAAACCGGTCCCAGGTTCGATTCTGGTCAAGGGCATGTACCTTGGTTGCGGGCACATCCCTAGTGGGAGATGTGCAGGAGGCAGCTGATCAACGTTTCTCTCTCATCGATGTTTCTAACTCTCTATCTCTCTCCCTTCCTCTCTGTAAAAAATCAATAAAAATAAAAATAAAGAAAAAAGAATTTCTGGTGCCAAGACTTAACCAACCAGATGCAACCTTATTATGTAATGTTACCAATAAGATGCTACTCTATTATATCACATATATACTTACGGTTCAAGACACACTGGGCAATTATTGTTGTGTTGGCTGTTGTCATTTTTTAATTTGACAGTCTAAGGAAAAAGAGGTCAATGACTAAATAGTTAGATATTGCATGTTTTAAAAATTCTTGCAGCACACTAGTTGAAATTGCTTGTCTAGACCAGTGGTCGGCAAACTGCGGCTTGCGAGCCACATGCGGCTCTTTGGCCCCTTGAGTGTGGCTCTTCCTAAGCCTTAGGAGTACCCTAATTAAGTTAATAACAGTGTACCTACCTATATAGTTTAAGTTTAAAAAATTTGGCTCTCAAAAGAAATTTCAATCGTTGTACTGTTGATATTTGGCTCTGTTGACTAATGAGTTTGCCGACCACTGGTCTAGACGTTGGCAGATTTAGAGATGAAATGCAAGTTAAAAAATCATCTGTTGTGTGTATTTTAGCACAAATTTTTTTAAATCAACTGATGTAATCTCTTATAGAGAAGTGACACACCTAGTTTATGGCAAAACTTGAATTACAGGATGAGCTTCTGATTCAGTCAGTGTTCTTACCATCATTATTGTTATTCTTGTTAGCTAACATTGTAGCTAATAAATTTGTGTCTCAGATAAGTGGAGGACTCCATTTTTACACAAACGTTTAGCTTTTCATTATAAAATAAAATTACCATTTCTCGGGGCTAGGTTTTCATTTTTCAAATTCCATTTGCCAAATTTTGAATTAAGGTCTTTTAGGGGGTGTATATAAGTGCTGTGTCATGTATTACTAATTTCTTGTACTTTTAAGATTGAACATTTTCATGATCCCAAAGGAAAAGAAGAGACTCATTCGGGATGTTTGACGGTTATGATAGCTGCAGTGAGGACACAAGTAGCAGCTCCAGCTCTGAGGAGAGTGAAGAGGAAGTTGCTCCTTTACCTTCTAATCTCCCAATTATCAAAAACAATGGACAAGTCTACACATACCCAGATGGCAAATCTGGCATGGGTGAGTATGAATGCCTCAGCCTTCACCTGCTATACAACTTTATGTTTTAATTCCATATCTTCTGTCATTTCCCTCCCTTAGAATTTTTAAAGGGCAGTTTGAAGAAACTTACAGTTCTAGAGAGTAGATCATTGGGTTTGTGCTTGATCTCTTTATTTTGTCTACCAACCACCTTCCAGTGGAAAGCAAGTAAAACAAAATGAAAAGAGAAAGCTGTTGAGAAATTTAATGTGGACTTAAATTTTAAGATTATATAATGAAATCTTATGTGATTGAAAGTGTGTAAGATAATACTTATAGATTTGAAAGAGACTTTTCCTCTATGACAATTCTTGTAAGTTTTCTGTTTTAATACTTCCTGTGATTGGGTATCTAGTGAATATTCTTTATATTAAACCAAAAGTATCTATGCTCTAACTTCTATCTTTTGGTCTTAATGTTGCTTTTTTTAAAATATATTTTTCTTATTGATTTCAGAGAGATTTTAAAGGTTTGTAAATAAGGAGAGAGAGAGAGAATCATTGATCGGCTGCCTCCAGCACACCCCCTACTGGGGATCAATCCCAGAACCCAGGCATATGCCCTGATAAGAATCGATCAGTGACCTCCTAGTTTATGGGTCGACACTAAACCACTGAGCAACACCAGCCAGGCTTAATGTTGCTTTTTAAAGGTACACAGATAATTCTAATTTTTGTACGGTGACATAGTTCTAGCATGTCTCCTGCACACTAAGTAACCCTAGTTGCCCTAGCCATTTCTCATAGTAGCACAGGGATTTAATTCTTCAGTATCCTGCTGACTTGTTTCTGGGGATACTTTAGGTTATACAGTAATAGGGTAACAATTTGTCCAAGACTGTCCTGGATTTAGGATTGAAAGATCCCCATCCTGGAAAATACCTCAGGCAAATGGTTGGTCACGCGGTGTGATTAGGGCAGAAGGGGGTTCAGTCTTTTCTCTCCCTTTTTTTCAGGACAGTATGTTTCCATTCATGCAACAAAATTGCTGTAACATTTTTTTAAACTAATACTGAATTTACAAATAACTAAAACCCTTTGATCTGTACCACATGAAATAAACCAATTAAACCAGTCATGTGCTTTTGTGGTTGATCTTTTTTTTAAACCAAGGTATAAGACTTTGAAGCTCTTCAGTAACCTTTTACTTACTAAATTCAGCCATCTTATGCCCTGGCCTAAAGGCTCAGTTGGTTGGAGTGTCATCCCTTACACCTAAAAGGTTATGGGTTCGATTCTAGGTCAGGCACATGCCTAGGCTGTGGGTTCAATCCCCAGTCAGGGTGCTTACAGGAGGCAACTGATCAATGTTTCTCTCTCACCCTCTCCCTCTTCTTTTCTCTCCTCATCCATCCCTCCCTGTCTTCCCTCTCCCTTTGTCTCCCTCTCCTTCTTTCTCTACAATCAATTAAAAATAAACTTTAAAAAGGAAAAAAAAAACCACAGTATGACAAATTCTCAAAAAAAAAAATTGAAAAGTAAACCATATAACTAAGCAGTTCCACTCCTGGGTATATTCCTGTTTATCTTTTTTGAACTTCAGTTCTTGTGACCCTTCTTCTTTCTGTTCTGCCTTTCACGTTATTGTCCATTAAGCTAATTTACAAAAGATGCACAATAGTAGAGTTTTGTTGCCCTTTTTAGTTAATAATAGAGCATATACCTCAAGCTCGGGCCCTATCCCTTTGTCTAGTCCCTGAACATATCTGGAGAGATTAGTTCTTTTGCCCTTTGCGTTTTTCCAAGAATTGGTTTTTTAGGTATCAATCTCTGCAATATTTTAAAGGCTTACACGATACTTTGTATTATTCCTCAGTTGTGTTACACCTTTCATCTTTTGTTTATAATCCTTTCAAACACTGCAGCTCATAATGTAGATGAAAATGCCTGGCACCTGGTGAGCACTAAGGAAATGTTAGTTGAATCTGTCTTATATTTGTCTGTGTCTTTTGACCCTTTTTAGAGCCTGTCAGACTTCAGTACTCCTAGCTATGGCATCATACCAATCTTTTCTCTTAACTTTTGTCTAGGCTTTTCTACCATTTGTATAGCAACAGATAGAAGAAATTTTCTATCCTTGAGAAGGAAACTTTTTAAATTAAAACTTTTAGGTAATTGGAGAAATTATTAAACTATTAGATTAAAATTGATTTTATTATATGATCATGACACCAGTCTTTTTGTTTTGTCTATTAGCTACCTGTGAAATGTGTGGGATGGTTGGTGTGCGAGATGCTTTTTACTCCAAAACAAAGCGTTTCTGCAGTGTTTCGTGTTCAAGAAGTTATTCGTCTAATTCCAAGAAGGCAAGCATTTTGGCCAGACTTCAGGTAACGGTACAGAAACCTTCTTATTCTTTATATCTGTTATTTCTGTGGCTTTCACTGTTTATCTGTCATTTGATGTGATTCACCGCACTCCACTCTGCCCCATTGGTCAGTTATCATTTTACACCCCACATTTTTAGGAAATAGCTCCCATGTTTGTTCCATCTGTAGAATTGACAACTATTATAAGTAGACAAGGCATATTATCTAGAATTAACTGAATTTTATAAGTGGGTTAAAAAATCCTTTTTCTAAATAATTATAAACATAATAAATACCTTTCTATATGCAGAAATCGAAGCCATTTTCCCTCTTGTTTTCTTTTGAGTTAACATTGAGGTAGAATCTTTCAGCATTTGAGGGGCTGTGATTTCCCTTTGGTTTTATTTTCCCATCATTTTTGCTTTGTACTTTTGATAACCCATTTGATACCTTGCCCAAATGTATTTGGTTAATCCAACTAACCTTTTTGAAAACATTCATGATATAGAAGGAAAATCATATTTCTCTGTATACCTACAGAATAACTGGAGAGTTGACCATTTGTCTAAGATTTACTATTGTAGCATATAAACAATGTTTTAAAGGCATTGCATATCTGATTTTTATAATATATTTTATTTTTGTGATCACATTTTTCTTATTCTCCTTTAATTTATTACTGTGATCATTACATAGCACTGAAAGGATTATTTAAGTCCCCCAAATTAAGGAAATACATCACTTAGATGTATTTCTATATTTCAGAAAGACAGTGCCTAAAGATCCAGAGCATTGGTCTGTACCCAAATGGATGGCAGTTTGTCACACTGTGAATTTGGCCCATGATCATTTTGTCATTGATCTTTTGCGTTAGCGCTAAAGGTATAAACCTCAGTCACTTACTCTTTAAACGTTAAATTATCTTTTCTTACCATATAAATAGCAATGCTTGGCAACCTGCATGAGTGAATAACCACTGGTTTTATCTAGTAAAAGAAAGAATCAAGTACCCACCACAGCCTATATTTTAACATCTTATGGGATGTAATTTTTTATTAACATATTAATTTGCATATTGCTATTTTTGTCTATGCCAGCTCTGCTACCCATATTAGATATCTACATTGTGCCAGAACTCAAGAATACATTTCTCATGTTAAAATTCCTTGTATGTTCCCTCTGCTTTAATAATTTTCTAAACCCTCGATGTTTACTTAAGCAGAATGAGTAGTATGCAATCAAATTAGTTTTTGATGGGGGGGAGGTGAAAAGAATCCTATTTACTTAACTCTTCTTGTTTTAGGGTAAGCCTCCAACAAAGAAAGCAAAAGTTCTTCAGAAACAACCTTTAGTTGCTAAACTAGCCGCATATGCTCAGTATCAAGCTACCTTGCAAAATCAAGCAAAGACTAAAGCAGGTAATGTGAGTGAATGTAATAGAGGTGAAATAGTTTGATAGATTCATCTAGTTTTAATTAGTGACATTCTAATTTGGTTTCTAGTAAACTAAGCTATTTCTATGCCCTATTAGCACATGACACTAGGCTTCCTGATGACGGTTTTGTCCCGTACTTGTGAGAGCGTCCTTTATATTAATGGTTTTTATCTGGTTTGGTATTTTTTATGTACTGTTTGTCAGTGCTTTGGGTGGTAGGGAGCGTTGTGAAGGTAATTGGCAAAGAAATAGCATATTTAGCAGGCTTCAGGGGGGTTGGGTAGAAGCGAGTCAAAAGAGAAAAGGACCATTCTAATAGGATATTCTCTGGCCGGGAGGTAAATAAGGAGTAAAGTAATGAAAGCCCTACTATTAGGTGGTAGATACTGGATAGACTTAGCCCTGAGGCTCACGTAATAACTGTGTGGGAATAAAAACAAAAGTAGCCACAGCCATGTTAGTGATGAGCACCTGCTCAGCTGTTCTTGGCTTCTCATAACTGGAGAGCTCTCAATTCACTTCTGAGGAATATATGTTGTATGTAAAAGAGTTAACTGCTATTTGTTTGCAATTGTGACTGATGACAAAATTCATGTTCATCAAGAGAAGTTCTTTAATCTTTACATAAAAACACAACTTTAAATGTGCTAAATTAATTTTTATCAATTCACATTTTAAAGTAATAGCCTTTTTAAAGATAAAAGATTTGAGAATTGTAATATATCTAAATTTCTTTTTTTTTCAACAGTAGTCTCCATGGAAGGTTTCAGCTGGGGTAACTACATCAATAGCAATAGCTTTATAGCAGCTCCAGTTACCTGCTTTAAACATGTGAGTATAGAATTTCTCACCTCAAATTGAAACGCTTATTTATTGCTAAATCTAGAGGTACAATAACACCTAAGCATCTTATCCTTAGATTTTTATTTTATACCTTGTAATGGAAATGTTTTTTATTTTACCTACCAATAGCTAAAAAATAACTTCTATAAGTTTTATAAGTAAAAGCTTTTTATAAAGAAATTGCAATCTGAAATTATTTTAAACAAGGAAAAACACTAATCTCATCCAGGTTTTATATTAAGTTGCTGGTTTTGTATAAAAAATAATTATACAGTGGCAATGTCATGTCATTCAACAATAGAAATCGTTTATTATGTGTGTTACCTAAATCTTTGTGATTTGACCTAATAATTCAGAAAAGAAAGGGTCTGCCTTCCAGTTTTATTTTTGTCTCCAAATGTAAAAGCACCAAAGCACAGAAGGAACTATTAGTAATACAGTATTGTGGGCTGAAATATGTGGTATATATATCATGCATAACCCACTCCTAGATTTTTTTTAGCAATTAGATTGTTACAAAGCATCAGAAATTATTCAGTTAGGTTTAAAATGGATCTGATGAGAAGTTCTTTCCTTTTGATTCTATTTCTTTTTGATTCAAGAGCCTGTGATAAACTATCTGCAATTTTTTTTTCTACAATGCTTTTGTAACCTGACTACAAGTTCAATTTATATGTAAGGGTTCTATCTGCTACTGACCATGTATACAAAAGAGAATTTAGAAAAATAATGAATGACATTTTGTTTACACTTAACATTTTATTAAGTTAGGGCTATACTTTTAAATAATAGCAGTAAACAAAACTGAGTTTGAGTTCTTGCTGCAGAAATCCAAATGAATTTTCATTCATTCATGGCTAATACAATATCTTGATCAAGGCCAAGCATATTAATTTAGTGGTAGAAATATAAATTAAAGCAAGTTCATTCATTTGCTGGTTTTCTTTCTTGAAAGTACAAGTGTTAAGCCCTTAGTCCTGGTGGCACGGTAACTATCTGAACCAACTTAAGTGGAATCTTAGATACTTACCACAGTGTAACTTGGGTGATTTATTTTGCTGTAATGTGGATAGTGGTGTCAGGTTTGTGAGAGCTATTAAATACATGGCAACAGCAGCTTTAAAGAGAATTACTAAACAAATCTTTAACTGTCTCTTGGGATAGTTCCTTCTGGTACTAAGAAGCTCAGAATTAGTTTGCTTTCAGTTGTAATAAGTTTTTCATCCCAGATTCCTGGAACACTGTCTGTTGTCTCCTAAATAGCCTTTATTCTTTATTATCTTTATTTTAATATTGGTTTTTATGTTTCAGTATCATAAGCCATGTCTAGCTATTTTATGTAAGTAGTCAATATTTTTTAAATAGCATATCAAAGTCCCAATTTCATGTTTTATTTCACATCCATATCTTTGAATAATAAAACTATATTAAAATTCTTTTCAAGAAAATCTCAATTATAATAATGAAATTGAAACTTCGCTTTATTAAGATTAAAGTATTATCCTATATAATAAAAGGGTAATATGCAAATTGTCCATTTGACCAGAGTTCAACCAGGGGCAGGGCCGGTCCACCAACCTCCTGTGTCGTCGTTCCCCCCCTCTCCCTCCCCGCCCCCGCTGGCCCAGGGCGGGCCAGCCAGACCCCACCATGCACCGGGCCTCTAGTTATTAGAGTATCTAGCTTTAATTGTGTTATCAATAATGAATGCTGTGGCCCTGGCAGGTGTGGCTCAGTTGGTTGGAGCATACACCAGAATGTGGTGGGTTCGATTCCTGATCAGGGCACATATCCAGGTTGCAGGTTCTGTCCCCGGTTGGGGCACTTAGGGAGGCAACCGTTAATGTTTCTCTCTTATCTGTCTATCTGTATCTCAGTTTTCCCCCTTACCCTCCCTCTCTCTAAAATCAATTTTTTCCTTTTTTCTAAAATCAGCTTTAAAATAATAATAATACAGTGGAGACTCCTCTTTTGCACACAGAGGCGAGGCATCTGTTACCGAGTGCCTTTCTGCTCCACTCATCTTTCTTTACTGCCTTCTCCTTATCAAATAGGAAAAAACATACTTTGGTAATTTCTAAGTATATATTAGTACTAATGAGTTTGCTTTGAGGCTTAACCAGCATCTTCATCTAAAACCATTTGGTTTAGGAGATCACACCTCATGCTACACTTGATTTTGTTGTTTAGAGTTGACTCTTCGTGGTTCTCCCCCTGAGATACGCTTTTAGGTCTCCAGGGAGGGTTACTAGCTTTGGCTTTAGAAAACCTACTGTCGGCATCAGCTGGAAACACAAGATCTGCCTAACACTGGTTCATCAGTAGGGCCTGCTTCCTCCAAACTCTATATACACCTTGACTTCAACATGAGCACAGGTTGGGAGCCTTTCCCTGCTAGGGAATTCTTTATTCAAACATAATTTTAAAAAAAATCCGCCGAAACCGGTTTGGCTCAGAGGATAGAGCATCGGCCTGCGGACTGAAGAGTCCCAGGTTCAATTCTGGTCAAGGGCATGTACCTGGGTTGCGGGCACATCCCCAGTGGGAGATGTGCAGGAGGCAGCTGATCGATGTTTCTCTCTCATCGATGTTTCTAACTATCGCTCTCCCTTCCTCTCTGTAAAAAATCAATAAAATATATTTTTTAAAAAATCCAATGTGGCCCTAGCTGGTTTGGCTCAGTGGATAGAACGTCAGTCTATGGACTGAAGGGTCCCGGGTTCGATTCCAGTCAAGGGCACGTGCCCGGGTTGCAGGCTTGATCCCCACTAGGGAGTATGCAGGAGGCAGCCAATCAATGATTCTCCTCATTGATGTTTCTATCTCTATCTCCCTCTCTCTTCCTCTCTCTAAAAAGAAATCAATAAAAACATACTTAAAAAAACAACAACATCCAGTGTGTAACATAGAAGCAGAGTTGTTCTGATTGAACCAGGAATTTGGAGGGAGGCTGGTGTGGTAACTGCAGTATTTATGCATAGTGGTTTATACTCAATTACAACAGCATTTGATGTTTTTTATAATTTAGCAATGGAAATGAAGCTCAGTTGTCATTAAATGTATCTACTTAGAAATCTGTATATTATGGTTGCCACATTTCTGATGTATCTTTTATTTTATCTAGGTGGTAGTTTTCAGACTTTTTTTAAGCATCAGCATTCCCCTTTTCCCTAATAAACATAGCTAGGATAAGAGGAAGCTGTTCTGATTGTCTGAAAGAGGTGTGGGGGGGTGGGGGTCAATTGGGGGAAAAGGAGACATATGTAAAACTTTAGACAATAAAAAAATAGAAGGAATAAAGACACATGTAATACCTTAATCAATAAAGAAAAAAATTAAAAATAAATTAATTAATTTAAAAAAAAAAAGAGGTGGGATAGAATGGCTAGAGCCTTGGCCCTTGGCCCCCGCTTCCTTGGCAGTCCCTGAGGTTAGAAACCACTGAGTTAGACATCATTTTTAATTCTAAGTCATATGGCACAAAACTGTGAGTCGTCTTTAAAATCATCTAGTTCAGCCCTTCCCCAGTAACTCGGTTGGTTAGAGCATTGTCGCCATAAAAACTGTAGTCTTTTATGTTGAAATGCTCCTATTTCCCATGATTTGCCTTATAAAATCAAGTAAAACATTCCCTAGGTATTACAGCAGAGGGCAAAATGCATCAATATCAAATGTACATGAGCCACACAAAAGCTGAAAATCATCCTCCTTCAGTTATGTGTTTGCAGGTTTCATATTTTGTTTGGTCCCTGGACTATTTACACTGGTATCTTGTCATTGTGCTCACTAAAGCCAGAAATGCTAACATCCTGCTTTTTCCCCCCTTGGAAATAGTTTTAGTTTTCTGGTTTTTTTTGAAAGGTCCTTTTTACATGTTTGCCATAACTTTACTACACTTTTTCATCCTGCCTCCACAAATAGTAGCTGATACCTTTCTTGATATTTTCTAATCCTTTCTTTGCAGCATGTATCACAATTATATTTTTAAATTTTAAGAATAAAAGAAAAGCCCTTTTGTACGTATATGTACAGTAACAGTAGTTTATAGTAATACTTATGTTTCTCAGATATGTGCTTATTAAAATAATCTCTTTCAATTAAAAAAATATTTTTCCTTAACCTTGACCACACATAGGCACTTACTCATTGAAAGTTGAAAATAAATATGACTTTACATTCATTTTAACTATGTTAGACTCTTCACTATGTCATCCTAGATGGCAGAGTTTCTTTCTAATGGAAATAAAGCTTAAATTTCTGGCACTTAGTAGTGTCCCATCTGAGTTAGCTATTGTCTTGCCACAAATGATTCTTTCCAGGAAAGCAGTGAACTGTAATACAATAAAAATCACCCGTTTTAAAGAAATCCTAAGTAATCTAGATTATTTTCTTTTTTTCTTATTTTTTTTCTTTATTGATTAAGGTATTACATATGTGTCCTTTTCCCCCTATTGCCCCCACCCCCTAGATTATTTTCTTAAATGATATTGGTTTAATGTGGGGTTTTTTTTTAGTTATGTACTGTTTTATGTCATTCAAACTAATAACCACTGCTTTTCCTTTTTATGTGCACATGGCATTCTCTCGTTTGTAATCCTTTCACCCCAAACATCCCATTTTCCTTTTGTACTTGCCTTGCAATTCCCATCTCCCAGCTGCCACCACCCCAAAAAATAGATTCTAGTATCAAAGGTGAATGGGAGTGATTTTTTTTTTTCTTCTGTTTCTGCTTCCTGTTAATTCTAGCAAGTAGTATTTAGGAGCTCTAATTTCTTTCTAGCTAATTTCCTATAATGTTTTCTTCCTTTTTTCAGCCAAATATTTCATCTTTTTCTACTTGATGTACTTTAGTAATCATATGCCTATTAGTCTTAACATATTCTAATGATGGCTTTTTCTGCATTTGCCATATCATCATTGGGGTTGATTTTTTTTATTACCTGTATGCAATTTCAAGTCTAACCTCTGCCCACTTAAATTCTGTTAATATTGAAGATTGTGTGTGATTAGCAAAAGTTACAAGTCGGCCCTGGCCAGTGTTGCTCAGTGGTTGGAGCGTCTGTCCCCAGACCGAATGGTTGCAGGTTCGATACCTAGTCCAGGACAGGAACCTCGATCGCAGGGTCCCCAGCCCTGGTAGAAGCAAGTGCAGGGCCAAGTGTAGGAGGCAACCAATTGATGTGTCTCTTCACGTCGATGTTTCTCCCTCTCTCTCTTTCCTCTCTCTCCCACTCTCTCTAGAGATCAATGGAAAAAATATCCTCAGGTGAGGATTAAATAAAAAAATTATAGGTTGGCAGCTCTATGGAAGGAAATCTGTATTTCTGCCATGAATCAGCCCTCTGAGAGTCTAAATGCCAGCCACTCAGGCTGCTGGACTGTCTGGGAACATTCTTGAAGTGCAGAAAATAAGGCTTCCCATCGAATTACTTCCTTGCAGACAGTCAGGTGGAGGTTATGCATTTGTGCTGGGGAGCCCTCAGCATTTGGACGTGGCCATGTCCGCAGGACCTGATGATAGCTTACCTTGCAGGGAAGGAGAGTCGCTCCCAGATAGCCTCACGAGCGGCCCGGAGCAGGAAGTGGTGAAGCAGATCTTCCTGGTTTGGGAGGAGCCTGAGGTGGACCTCTCGCCCTGAGTCTGGAAGGTAAATTTGTTGTTACCTGTAAATTATGGTTCTGCTAGTTCATGCTATGCCAATCCAGACTTTCAGAGGTATCCCTCCTGCCAGCAAGAGAAGACAGATGACTTGGATGAAGATGGCTGTCAAGCCCTGGGTCATTTAGTCTTCCACACTTAAGAATATTCATTTTAAACAAAAGGGCATTATCTATAAAATTACCTTATTTCAACACATCGAGCACATACTATTCAGTGACTATTGTGCTCTTTTTTGTTTTTCCTACTTTTTTTTCTTAGAGTAAACCATATGGATTGGTTTAAGAGGGCCTAGCAGAACCACAAACTTACAGGCAAGAACAAATGTCACTTTCTGCTACTTTCTCCTATACCAATCCAGACTGTAGGGACCAGAACATAAGATCCCCTGCTAAAGTCAACATGAACTCTATTTTTTAAGTGAGCATATTGATACTTTGTTTTCTTTAATGTGACTAAAAGTTATTTTCTCCAAACAATTGTTAAGGCTTTTTTTAAAAAAAATCAGTATGACATTGTCATATCTAGTTCAAAAAGGAGTCCTGTCTGCCAAATGTACTTAGCAATGTGCCAACATAAACCCCAGCTACTCAGCAATACCATGCCTCTTTCTTCTCAATGAAAAATAAACCCATTCCATAAGATTTGGCAGCCAAACACAGAGGGATGAATGAATACCCTACCTGAATTCAATACATACTTTTAACTACATCTGTCGACTCTAATTGGTCCATCCTCACAGAATTGAATACATGGTCTTTGTGTTAATTTATCTTAGCTTAATCTGTGTTACTATCTTCCTCCCAGCCTCTCCTTTTCTGGTCATATCTGCTGGCAATAGGGATGGCCCTACAGTCTAGAATGATACAGGGGGAGATAGCAGAACCCGAAGAGCCCAGTATTTCCGTTTTTTAAAAAAGCAGGAAGAGGTCATCATGACGGAGGTATTATTTTTTTGCACAGCTCAGGGAGGTAGTTACATGTACCCTTCCAGAATCACACATAGTTGAGATAGGCCACTGTCTTCAAGTTTGTTTGCTACTTCAAGCAGTAGCCATAAATCGATTCGTGTTTTGTGCCAGACTTACCCTAGCTCGGTATTATCTGACATTTTCTTCCTCTCCTTCAGAAGTTCCATGTGAAGTATTGAAAGGATAGGGTTCGAGAACTGTTTTAGGCTAATGCTCCTGTTGGGTTAGCATTTGCCAATGTATGGAAGGCTTTGCATGGAAAACATTGCCCAGTGTTCAAATTGGCTAGATCCTGTGACTCCTAGATGTCTTTGTGTTTACTCATCTTTGAGCCTTGAAGCTATTTTGTCTTTTCCTGATTTGCTTGTATTATCAGGTCTTTTATAATCTCACCTAATCATGATCAAGGTTCTGAATTATATTTCCTGGAGCTGATATCAAAGGCCATAGAGACTGTTTAGTATTATCAGCATTTATATTCCTGAATTCACTCATTTGATTTAATTTACCATTGCATACGCTCCAGATAATTGTAAATGGCCTCAAGTTATAAGGATTAAAATGTAATGGAAATTGTAATTTAGGAACATATGTGAATTTTGGAAAATCCCTTCATGATAGTCGTTTAGTTGGTTTTCTGAATCCTCATTTTAACCTTTTGTTAAAGGTTAAAATAACCTTTTGTTAAAGTAGTCTGGAGGCTACTGATTACCGGTTCTAACATTGAAAGTTTTCTTTTTGTTTACAGTAACTCCTGCATGAGAAATTTAGAAATAACAAATTATTTAACAAGTTACTATGGTATGCATCTTCAAAAACTCTTCAACTCCCACTTTTAAATAGCTTTACCC
Organism: Myotis davidii; assembly: GCF_000327345.1. Lineage (NCBI taxonomy): Eukaryota > Metazoa > Chordata > Mammalia > Chiroptera > Vespertilionidae > Myotis > Myotis davidii. Next base: position 755,290 of record NW_006298628.1, read on the forward strand.
AGTGCTTTTGCCACATGTCTGTTTATCAGGCTATATTTCTGTTCTATGAATTTAACTAAGTTGAAAATACAGATATTTAAGTTTTGTTTCTCCTTTGTTATTGGATACCACGTTGCTGATGGGAATTTTTTCTTTCTGCTCTTTGGTGAGATCTTTTAAAATTAGAGATTAAACTAAAGTATTTATTCAGTGCATATTAAAAATAATGAGTTTCTTAAGTCAACTTTATCCTGTGAAGTCCCTTCAAGTTGTGATTCAGTTTTTATAAAAATTGCTGCTCAAGTCTTGTATTAGGACTATTGAATTTTGGTCGACATGGATCTATTCTAATACATGTGAATCCTCTTCATCTTGAGCTTGACCTTGTCACTGGATTTTTACAAATAGAATACTGTGAAAAGGGGAATAACAATTATATTTTTAAAGAAAAGTGAATGAATTAAATGGCATTTTTAGTTTAATATTTTATTATTGATAGTAATGCTTAATTTTGAATGGTATGTTTTAGGTTTTATGTTAATAAGATGATAATTTAGTAATTTTTATATGACAGGCACCTATGGGGACCTGCTGGGGTGATATCTCAGAAAATGTGAGAGTAGAAGTTCCCAATACAGACTGCAGCCTGCCTACCAAAGTCTTCTGGATTGCTGGGATTGTAAAATTAGCAGGTGAAAAGCACGCATCTTGTTCTAGAAAATGCCGATTATGTGTGTAACTTTTAAGGAAACATATTTGTAAATTTTGCAAATGTTGCCAAATAAATAAATATGGTATTAGGGCAGGGGTTGGCAAACTTTTTCTGTTAAAAGCCAGAGATAAGTATTTTCAGCTTCTTGGGCAAAACAATCTGTCACAACTATTCAACTTGACCATTGTAGCATGAAAACAGCTATAGCGATACACAAATGAATAGGCATGGCTGTGTTTCAGTAAAACTTTATAGCCACTGAATTTGGGTTTTATATAAATGTCACCTATTATGAAATACTATTCTTTGTTGTTTTTTCAATCATTGAAAATGTAAAAACCATTCTTAGATGGCAGGCTATAAAACATCAGGCCAGCCCTGGCCAGTGTGGCTCAGTTAGTTGAGCATCATCCCGTGCACCAAAAGGTTATGGGTTTGACTCTAGGTCAGGGCACATGCCCAGGTTGTGAGGGGTGTGCAGGAGGCAGCCAATTGATGTTCTCCTTTCACCTTGATGTTTCTCTCGGTCCCTCTCCTTTCCTCTCTCTCTCAAAATCATTAAAAATATATTTAAAAACAACAACAGATCAGACCAGATCTGTGAGCCATAATAGAGTTTGCCAACTCCTGGAATAGGAAAATACTTTGAAAAGTAACACACAGTAGAGGTATTAAAAAAAAAGTGATAAGAGTCACAATATCAAAAGTAAACTAGTATTGATAATTTCATGTATCTTGAGTTCTTCCTTTTTCTTCATGTCCACTACTTTTGTGTACCCTGATCCTTTATTACCTTATTGCTCATGAAGTAAATGCATTAGGTATTTACTCTGTTAGACACTGTAGGCAGGTGATGTGCAAAATGTAAGACTTGGTTTTTTTCTGTGAGCTTACATCTGCCAAACGTTTAAAAAGTTTATGACAAGGTGCTCAGTGAGTGGTGGTGTCACAGGGCGCTGTAGTACTTTAGGGGAGGGACAGTCACTCAAATAAGAAGAGTTACCCTTAGATTACTGGTGCCTTATCCTGCTCTTTCTAGTCCTTTCCAGAAATTCTCCCCCAGTCATCGATAGACTTAACTTACCTAAAAATGATCTTAATTCCATTTTTCCAAATGAAATGTCTTTAATGCACAAATGCATAGGCATTTCTCTATTTTTGTTGCTCTTCTTCAAGACCTTTCTGGCTTCTTTGTCCTTAAAGGTTGAAGATGGCCAGCATTTACAGCCATTTGAGTTGCACCGTACACCAATGACCAAATCTTTTGTTGCTCCCCAATATAAGTCATCTGTTCTAAAGAGATTAATCTTCCTCCGCCCTCATACAGTGTGTTCTCTGTCATCTCCGTGCCTTTGCTTACTCTCACAAGAATGTCCCATGTTTTGTACTTGGCGTATAACCCAATTCATTTCCTATCTTTTCCTTGAAATGCTTCCCCTGCTATGTAAGCATTCTCTAAATGCTACTCTTATCCTCTACACCATAATTTAAAGCAGCAATATATTGTTTCTGTCCTAGGTGTTTAAATCCGTTGCATTTAATATCCGAGAATTATTTCTACCTTCCGTCTCTGATTTTACATTTCTGTTTTATCTAATTGACTCATATATCTTATTCTAAGCCACTTTAGTGATGTTTTAGAAGTGAGCCTGGTGTTAATCATGAACCAGAGCTCAGCAACAGTTAGCAAACTCATGAATTATTCTGTGACTTACTGCATTTTAAAACTAAAGATGCAATGCTATAAATTTTTATCATAGATATTAACATATAAAGGCTGACTAAATGTAGCTCCCGGCCTGAAATATAAGTTTATTTGGCCTCTTTTATTCTACTAAACACCTTAAATTAAACATTAATCTATTTCAACATAAGATTTTATTAAATCATAAATAGGTTATATACTTTCTGTTATTTCTATAAAATACATCTTTCTATTTGCTTAGTACATACAGTTTTTTAAGTGATTTCATAGACTTTCATCTGTGTTTATTGAATTTCTTTACTTAGCATTTTCAAATCTTATTTCCAAATAAACAGGACAGAAAAGTTTAGACTCTTAAAGTAGCTAAATCCAAATTATCCAAGAATAATTGGTCGCCCGTTGAGCTGAGTAAAATAATTTCTTTGAAATGTATTTTAACTGTGTTTCTCTGACTTGAAAAGATTTTATTAACTAACCATACACAATCTTCTTTCTTTTATTTTCAAAACTACACATTCTAATAGAACTTTCCCAACTCTGTTTTCACTGTGAATTTCTGTTTTAAAATGTAAGAAACCATGGGTAAAATTGAAATATATTCTAAGGAGGAAGCCAAGCTTTGAAAACAGTAAAACTAATTGTACTGTACAAATGGTTCTCCAAGTCTGATCCATACACCAGGGGCAGCAGCATCACTGGGGACTTGTTAGACATGCACATTCTCAGACTGACCCAAGATCTGCTAAATCAAAATCTCAGGGCTAGCCATCTGTTCTCAGCCCTGCAAGTGTTTCTGTTGCAGATACACACTAACGTTTTACAGCCATCACCAGCAGCTAGATCTTACTTTATTTCATTTATTTTTTCCTTATGTGGTGATTCATTTGTTGGTTTCAGGTTACAATGCCCTTTTAAGATATGAAGGATTTGAAAACGACTCTGCTCTGGACTTCTGGTGCAATATCTGTAGCTCTGATATCCGTCCAGTTGGCTGGTGTGCAGCCAGTGGGAAGCCTCTTGTCCCTCCTAGAAGTAAGCAAGTTTATTACCCTTACTGTGATATAAATGCACAGACTTAAATGCAGTTTCACTCATAGTAACATTAAGGTGATACAGAAATTAAGAATATATTTTTTGGTTTCAATTAACTTAATTGCTGGCAAGACATATTTGTTTTCTCTATTTTTGTTGCTCTTCAGGACCTTAATATTCTAAATTGCAAGGAAATTTGTTTCTTTTTTCAACAAATACTTTATGCAGCAATTCACTTTTCACTAAGGTGTAACTGGTTATTTCTTTTGTTTTAGCTATTCATCATAAGTATACGAACTGGAAAGCTTTTCTAGTGAAACGACTTACTGGTGCCAAAACACTTCCTCCCGACTTCTCACAAAAGGTAAAGATGGAATCTTAGCCAAAACCGGTTTGGCTCAGTGGATAAAGCGTCGGCCTGCGGACTGAAAGGTCCCAGGTTCGATTCCGGTCAAGGGCATGTACCTGGGTTGCGGGCACATCCCAAGTAGGAGATGTGCAGGAGGCAGCTGATCGATGTTTCTAACTCTCTCTCTCCCTTCCTCTCTGTAAAAAATCAATAAAATATATATATAAAAAAAAAGATGGAATCTTAGAAAAGGACTGAAGTGTCAAATGAGAGCTCTGTAAAAAGAAGTAACTTTCAAGTTTTTAAGGAATTGTTTTAATTTAGTGAGCCAGAGCTGTAGTAAATATCATTATTTTTAATAGTGCAATAGTAAAATAATTTGTAGACTTCTGTCATGAATCCCAGAGTTTTTGTCTGCTTTTGTTTCAAGGTTTCAGAAAGTATGCAGTATCCTTTCAAACCTTGCATGAGAGTAGAAGTGGTTGACAAGAGACATTTGTGTCGAACACGAGTAGCAGTGGTGGAAAGTGTAATTGGAGGACGATTAAGACTAGTGTATGAAGACAGCGAAGATAAAACAGATGACTTCTGGTGCCATATGCACAGCTCACTGATCCATCATATTGGCTGGTCTCGAAGCATAGGCCATCGATTCAAAAGATCTGGTAAGCACCTGCCATGAGAACTCCTCTATTGACAATGTCGTTGAGGCTGAAGTCTGCTACTTGGTTATTTTTCTCTACAGAAGAGCATAGGTCAAAGATAGCATTCTAGTTGTCTGGGCAGCTTATTCTACCGTAATCGAGAAGCTTCACACAGAATATTTGTGTCCTAATTCCTTCTTCCACTCGTCCTCAATTAAAAAATAATGCACTTATGGTCACAACTACATTTGTTTTCTTACATTTTTCTTATCCACCCCATTTGAAAGATCTAAGTCTTTATCCTTTCTCTTTCCATTCAATTTTAATCAAAATAGCAGAATTACATGTGGTTAAACTTAATACTGAACACATTAAAACACACTTAAAGTAATAATTCCCTCATTAGGGAATTATCAGCATTCTAATTGGCACATGTACTCTGAAGAGAGAAAGATATTAAAGGTTACTAATCATAAATGTAGAAGGCATATATTTTTGCCGTGTTTTAGAGTATACATTCCCTGTGAGTTTGAAACCTTCAAAGAAACGTGGTTTTTGGTCTTCTCACAAATGCTGACAGATTAGTATGTAACTTTTCCTTGTAGATATTACAAAGAAACAGGATGGACATTTTGATACACCACCACATTTATTTGCTAAGGTAAGAAGTTTTTATAAGAACCCTCATTTGTAAATTATGTTTAAAAGAGGGTTGTGGGGTTTTTTTCCTAAAATTATAGAAATCACAATTACATATGTTCACTTAAAAGGATTAAGACCTTGTAATTCATAGGTGTCACAACTATTTATTATAATTATTTTTAAATTCTGTCTGTTTGCCTGAATTCTCTCTGTTCCCTAATGAAAGTTTGCATTAAAATATTAGGTAGGTAGGAGAAGGCATTTGGTATTTCCATCTGGTAAACCTTTTCAAATTGGTAACACTTTCATTATTAAAATGATAATATTTGTAACAGTGATGTGCTTTCCTGTAATTCTTTAGGTAAAAGAAGTGGACCAGAGTGGGGAATGGTTCAAGGAAGGAATGAAATTGGAAGCTATAGACCCATTAAATCTTTCCACAATATGTGTGGCAACCATTAGAAAGGTACAAGAATGGGTTTTAAAATACAGGAATGCAGTTATAAGAACTGTTTTTAAAGTTACAGGAGAAGGAGGCCCCGAATAGAATTCTTTTTGACATAAAATGTGTGTGTGTGTGCATCTTCACTGGGGAGACGAGAGTTGAGTATTTAAAGTGACTTTGAATTCTCTTATCAGAGGTTCTCTTCTTGTATAGCTTGTTAAGATTGTCCTCTTGAGTCGCTGCCTTTATTTGTTGAAGTATATCCTAAATTAGAGGAAAAATATTTAAGTTACTTCCTGGTCCAAACTAGTTCAACACAGAATTGTAACAAGGCCAAGTTTATCTTCAGTTTCCTTTGTTAACTTTTTGTGCCTTTTCCTTCCTTTTGGTAGGAAGTACTTTCTTTTTTTCTTTTTTCTTTTTCCTTTTTTCTGAAACTGCTTATAAGAAAAGATTTAAGAGTGGTTCTCCGTTCTCAGGCCTAAGAATCCCCTGGCAAGCATTTTTCACTTTTAAGAAATCTTTTATGTCATAGATTTTCCTTTCCTTTAGTATGTTACTTAAACTTAAAGGGTCATTTTTGTAATAGTGGTGTCTAGCCCTAACTGGTCTGGCTCAGTGGATAGAGCCTCGGCCTGCAGACTGAAGGGTTCTGGGTTCAATTTCGGTCAAGGCCATGTGCCTTGGTTGTGGGCTGGATCCCCAGTAGGGGGCGTGCAGGGGGCAGCTGATTGATGTTTCTAACTTTCTATCCCTCTGTAAAAAATCAATGTTTTTTTAAAAAATAGTGGTGTCTAATTTCAAATACTTGGAATTCTTTTCATTTAAAAGGTGCTGGCTGACGGATTCCTAATGATTGGGATCGATGGCTCAGAAGCAGCAGATGGATCTGACTGGTTCTGTTATCATGCAACCTCCCCTTCTATTTTCCCTGTTGGTTTCTGTGAAATTAACATGATTGAACTTACTCCACCTAGAGGTACTTCATCCTAATACACATACTGGGTTTTCATTCTTGCTTTCCTTTTATGTGATATCTGTTTACAACATTTAACACAGCCCTGGGCTTCTTGCTGTGTGAATATCTGTGTATATATTGCATATATGAATATATGCACACACCATAAGAGCTGTGAGATGGTCTAAAATCAAAGCACTATATTCCAGGTAGCTTTAATAAATTGTTAGTATAGAATTTTTTCTGAGAATCCATATACTTTATAATATGAATTTGTATTCTCAAGCACTGTTGAAATGGTGATTAAGCTCAATAGGTTATTGCATACATTTAACTGGTTTTTTTAATAGATACTTTAGTGCTGAGGGGGCAAGTTCCCATTTTTAGAGTCATGTGGCTTTTTAAAAGAAGGTAGAACCTTAAATAGCTCTCGTGGCTTAACTCACAACTTCTCTGATTTAACATCTGAGCCTATGGTTTTTCTTTAAGAAAAGAAGGGCGGGGTGGGGGGGACAAACCCAGATGTCTATAAAAAATAGCATTTGTAAAGAAAAGAATGTCGCTGGAAGGTGCTAGAGGCTGGACTGTTCTAAGCCTAGGGTTGAGAAAGCAGAAGTCTCTAGTTCCTGTGGTGCCAGAGGAAGGGAGAGTCGTGTTTGCGTTAGGATAAGTGGGTACACCAGTGTCTGTCTAGAAAAGAAGGAAAACCTTTATAACATGGAGGAGCTGTGAGACTCAACAGTATCGGAGCGAGAATTATAACCTCAAACCTGAGCTTGTGCTGAGTTGCTTGTTACCTGCTTTTAGTATTATGCTAATTTTAAATGAACTGCTACTTAAACCAATTGTGTCCCACAGGTTACACTAAACTTCCTTTTAAATGGTTTGACTACCTCAGGGAAACTGGCTCCATTGCAGCACCAGTAAAACTATTTAATAAGGTAAATTTCACTGATGGCATGATTATGTGGAATTGTACACAAAAATGTTCATCATTATTGAGAAACTATCTTTGCTTTTATTGTTATTTTTTTCTTTCCTTTTTTTTGGAGATTTATATTTTAAAAAATAGCGAGTAATAAAACAATATAAATACTTCCTTTACCTAGGAAGTGAAGCTTGTTTCCAAACAGGGTTTCATTTTTTAATCTGAGTAACATAAAAATGAATACGTGGCCTATCTAGTTCTTAAATGCTTCACCTTCACACGTTTCAATGACTAAAGAATTATCTGGGAATTTTTGGTTTAAATTACATTATGTGGTTATGTTGGTTTCTTTCTTTCCCTCTCATAGTGATACTGGAGTTATGCATCCGTCTTCTCACCAGTATTAATGTTTTGCTTCTCCACGTCAGGATGTTCCAAATCACGGATTTCGTGTCGGAATGAAGTTAGAAGCAGTAGATCTCATGGAGCCACGTTTAATATGTGTAGCCACAGTAACTCGAATCATTCATCGCCTCTTGAGGATACACTTTGATGGATGGGAAGAAGAATATGACCAGTGGGTAGACTGTGAGTCTCCTGACCTCTATCCTGTAGGGTGGTGTCAATTAACTGGATATCAACTACAGCCTCCCGCATCACAGTGTAAGTTGGTATACAGAAAGGTGTCCTTTTGTAAGTCAGCAATTCTTCAGTGGACTGTCTCACAATGCTCATCTTGTGAGCTCACAGGACAAGAATATGTGTATGTCTGATTGGTTGCCAGGTAAGATCTTAAGACTCAAAAAACAGTATCACAGAATTAGAGCATGTGTACCATGGCCGTGCAAACTCAGTAGTGAGTTTCCTAATGACTATAGAAACACAATGGTAGGAGCACTTACCACATTAAAGTAGGCCTATTTTAATGAGTTTAAAATGATAGGCCAATAATTTACTGGAATATGATAAGTGCTTATTGAAGAGATAGTGGAATCTGTCTGGTATTGGGGTTTATGGTTTTATCAGAACAAGCACTCTTATTTTCAAAGCATCATGTAATTTTACAAGTGTAACGGTTCTTGGTAAAGATAGTTCATTTAAGTTGTACCTATGGTTAGTGGTAAGCAATTATCTTGTACCAATTTTCCCTTTTATCTTTCAGCGACAAGAGAAAGCCAATCAGGTTCATCAAAACAGAAGAAAAAGGCTAAGTCCCAGCAATACAAAGGACATAAGAAAAGTGGGTCACCACATGGTGTTTATATACATTTCCTAAATTGTTAACCAATTGGGGTCACGGTATTTTTGCCCAGAAAGTGATATCCCTTGTGAGAGCTGATGACTGTGCGTTGTGTATTACACTTAAAGGTGCAGTATGCCATAAAAGGCAAACATTTGCAATAATGAGAACCACATATTTTAATTGACAGGAAAAATGATTATAACATATGGTAAAGAATAGAATCTACAAATGATTCTTGAAATAGTATGTTAACCTACTGGAAACTAATTTTAAAAAAACATTTTTATTTAAAAATTTTAATAGCAGATGCTTGATGCTTATAATAGACTTGGAGCCTAATAAACCCAAAACTCTTATAAAACTAAACTCTAGAACAGTACTTATAAGAAATTCAAGTGGATGGCTAGCAAAGTCAAACTTAAGAAAAATTTTTAAAATACGCTTTTTATATTTTACCTTACAATGAATGGTTACTGGGGTTAATAGCCAAATATATTGATAGCTCTGATTCTTTTCTTTTCTTTTTCTTTTTTTTTTTTTTTTTTTTTTTTTTGTTTTTACTGATTTTTGTGCAGAGAGAAAGGGAGAGGGATAAAGAGTTAGAAACATCGATGAGAGAGAAACATCCATCAGCTGCCTCCTGCACACCCCTTACTGGGGCTGTGCCCGCAACCAAGGTACATGCCTGCCCTTGACCGGAATCGAACCTGGGACCCTTCACTCCACAGACCGATGCTCTATCAACCGGTCAGGGCTAGCTCTGATGCTTTTAAAATCTTTTTTCTCCACCATAGAGAGCCACAGATTCTCTTCATGAAGATGGTCGTGGAATATTTCATTCTAAGATACAATTTTTTTCATGGAAAGATATTTTAAAAGTAAAAAGTACATTTGAAGGTTAAGACTAAATCAGTTTTTTCCTAGCTGACTTGCCATAAATTCAAACAAGTGCTAATCTGTCTCATTAGCAACCAGGAGACTGAAGAAGCATTGAATGAATGAATGAATGAATGTATGTATGTATGTATGTATGTATGTATGTCCTAACCTTTCCGGTCATAGTTGTTGGTTTATAATTCTTCCTGCGGGAACTTGAAAACTTCTACCAGCCACTGCACTGGTGCTTTGGTTTCCTTCCAGCACAGAACCCAGACCCGCCTCACAGGAGTGAGAACTTCTAGGCCTGTCTCTTACCCTCTCTTTTGTATTGGAGGCATGAGTTTCCCATAGGCCCAGAGTTATTTTGCCCACTAGCTGCTTGCCGTTTGATATTCAGACTGCAGAGAGCATTGCCAGACCAGGCCGGCCAAAGTGATTTCCCATTTATCTGGAAATGACGAGGGAGAATTCACCGGGAACTTGGTCAGTGGACCAGCCGTGGTAGATGTGAGCACTAAGCTTTCTGTACGGTTGACGAGTGTGGGCTGCTTGAGCTGTCTTTTCTCTTTCTATTGGACAAGACTTTGAGATTCCAGAAATTTCTTTCCAAGATGTTGAATGTCAGAACGGTTTTTATTTTTTATTTTATTTTTTTAAAATATATTTTATTAATTTTTTACAGAGAGGAAGGGAGAGAGATAGTCAGAAACATCGATGAGAGAGAAACATTGACCAGCTGCCTCCTGCACATCTCCTACTGGGAATGTGCCGGCAACCCAGGTACATGCCCTTGACCAGAATCGAACCTGGGACTTTTCAGTCCGCAGGCCGACACTCTATCCACTGAGCCAAACCGGCTTTGGCCAGAGCGTTTTTTATTACTCAGTGGTTATGAGACGATGTTTTTCACAACTAGTCTTTGACTGTTGTGTACACATCACACCCCTCTCTAGTGCGGCGCTTGCAGGGCTTGTTTCTGGCTTACGGAGCTTAGTGTGGGAGGAACATAAGAAGAAATATGAAGTGATAATATCAGCACCCCAGTTTTTAGTGACATTTAACATTATCAGATTGCTGGATTAGCTGGGAAAAAAGAATTGAGCTATAAATGTATGTGTTCTTTAACTTTTTAATTGCTCATGTTATGGCATGATCTCTAATGTCTTTCTTTTTTCTATTTAATGTCTTTAAATTGTCCTTTGGACATAGAAGGGAAGAACTATGGACTCAGATTCTCTTATTAGTAAACCTGTGTGGCCAGATGTGTTTTGGAATTCAGAATTCTTTGGATTTTAGACAAGTATAGTGTGCGTAGTATACACTAATGTAGCACCCATTGCAGACTCCGGAGCATTTTATGAAGCAAAATATATATAAATATTTACATTAAATGGGCCAAATGAAGATTATAAAGAGTATCACCACATGAGGTCTGATTTTGTCCCAAAGTTTTATAGAAACTTGGAATTTTGGAATTGAGGATAAGGAATTGTGCCATATGAATGAAGAAGAAGCAGTCTTCATTATAAGGGAACTATTTGCTCCTTTTGATTTTTTATATTAGTCAACAAATTATTTCTTAGAAATTTTCCCCACAAAACTTTACTTACCAAATAAGAAAGAATTTGGGGTCCAGGAACCTAGGTCACCCATTGCATTCAGATTTATATCAATAGCAGATGGGCCACAAAACCTCTCATTTGTTTGAACTTTGCCCACAGATTATTATATTCTGGCTCTGTTGTTTTCTTATAACTATTTGGTCTTGGTGTATCCAGAATCATCCATCAGTGTATTGGTTGGTAGTGCTTATGTCTTACAGAAATAGACAGTTGCTTGGCTTCGTTATTCTAGCTTGTTTGGTAATGAGCTGTGTTCATGCTATAAAAGGATAACTGGTAACCAGTGCTTTGGAAAATAAACCGTACTCTGCCAAGAGGGTCCTGTAGACTGTTGTGTGCATGTGTTCCGTTCAGTCTGAAAAGCCTTTTTCCCCTCAAGGTGTAGTCATTTAAGAGCCAGAAAACCAGCACTGTTTCTATGTCATCTTCAGGAGCTAGTAGTAGTAGTAGAGTTGGAGATTGTCCTGGCATTTTCACCTCTAGGTGGGTAGTGTATTAGGAAAAGGCTAAATGATGCCTGTACATGAGTTCAGTTTGGCAATTGAAGTGAATGTGTACTCACTAATAGCTTAGTTTCCAGGTCATTTTACATAGGAATACAGTCTGACTTAGATTTATCTTTTTAGTCTTGATTTTGTGAAGCATAATTTCTGATTGCCCTCGCCTGGGTCATTTGTATACTCTGGAAGAAAACAAATACAATTTATATTCACAGGTATATGTAAGTATTCTTCAGCTTTCAACCTGACTAATGAAGTATGCTTGGTTCAGTATTTGCAAAGTTTAGAATATCTTCTTTTTTTATTAATTAGAAATTTGTATAAATTTTTGAAGGCTTATGTTTCCTTATGAAACTATAACCAAAGGATATTTAAAAAAAAAAATTAGATTGCTTAAGAACTTGCAGGCAACATGCTTTAAATTTTAGAACTGCTCTTCAGAATAAGAAATACAAGTGTTTTCCACACTTGTATTGTACACAAACAATAGCGTGGTGAAGGCCTGGGTCTTGGGTCAGGGCGGGCTAGAAGAGGTCAATGGGGGTAGAAGGGAGGGAATATGTAATACTTTCAACAATAAAGATGTTAAAAATAAATAATTTAAAAAGGGCGCTATTGCAAGTAATCCCTTACTGGGGTGCTGTTCTCAGATTGCCCACAAGAGGGCACTATTTCAACTAATCCCTAACTATGGTGTTGTTCTCAAAATGTCCACAAGAGGGCGCCAAGAAATACTCCTGTTTTCTAAAATGGCGTATTATAAACCAAAAGTTAGGGGAGCACATATCATATCAGTAAAACCCTGCCATCCAGATAATATATTAAACTGTTTCTCTCCGAAGGTCGGTGTTTGGGCATATATGGGCAGTGAAATGCTACCCCATGAAAACAATTGAAAACTTAAGTTTTTATTGATTTTATTTTTTAATATATTTTTATTTCAGAGAGGAAGGGAAAGGGAGGGAGAGAGATAGAAACATTAATATTAATGAAGAGAGAGAATCCTTGATCAGCTGCCTCCTGCACGCTCTCTACTGGGGATGGAGCCCACAACCTGGGCATGTGCCCTTGACTGGAATTGAACCCAGGACCCTTCAGTCCACAGGCCAACA
>NW_006298628.1:768184-774909 GCF_000327345.1 Myotis davidii
ATTGTAAGTTTTATTGATTTTTAGAAAGAGGGAGGGAGAGATAGAAACATTGATGAGAGAGAAACATCAACATCAATCAGCTGCCTTTTGTGCACCCCTTGCTGGGGATCCAGCCCACACCCTGGCATGTTCCCTGACCAGGAATCAAACCTGTGACCTCCTGTGCGTGGGTCAACACACTCAACCACTGAGCCAGGGTAGTCGGGCTTATAAAACTTTGTTTATTGATTTTTAGAGAGGAAAGGAGAAAGAGAAACAAACATCAATTTCTTGTTCCACTTATGTATGCATTCATCGGTTGATTCTTGTATGTGCCCTGACGGATTATCAAACCCACAAACTTGGTATATCGGAACTACGACACTAACCAACTGAGCTACTCAGCCAGGCTAAACCCTCTCTCTCTTGCGTAGAATTTTCAACTCCTCTCAAGCTAACATTTTTGTGAAGGAAATTAGCCATTTTCCATACTAGTAATGCTCTCTCTAGTTCATTTTGCTTTCTTCTGTTTTAAATTTATTTGAGAGTCGGGAACCAGGATCACCAGACTCTCAAAGTCTAGATATACCCTCTCCCATTATCTGCCCCCAACACACACACTCTCCTTATTTTTAGAAATACAAATCTTGCATAGTTGGTTCTCTTTTCAGAGAATCCTATGCAGCAAGACTTTTCCTAGTTATATAATGCACTTTTCTTGCCCGGCATGTAAGTAAAAGCTTACTTTAGTTTGACTTGATATTTAGAGAGGAAGATGCCAATTGGGAAGAAGCCTGTCAGTTTGTCGAGCCTGCCCATGACAGGTGGGGTGCGGAGGAGCTTCTCTGGTGACGAAGAGTTGACTCCTCCTCCATATCGAACCCTGCCAGCACAGACAGCCCTGGAGGCCTTCCCACCTCCCAGCACTAGCCAAGAGTTCAGTCCCAGCCTCAAAACAGGTAACTAGTGGCCTCACACCTCAGGTACTGCAGAGGGCCAGGTCTGGGCAGGGTGGTGGGAGACGAGGTCTGGCATGCCAGGTGCGGACTCATTAAGTTTTTCGTTTCTTTCCACTGAAAACTTCATTGTCACTAGTCCTCCTCGATAGTCACGTCACTCCTAGTGAAAGATGAGTCATCAGGGAAAGAAGGTTTTTTATCTTGTTATAAACCATTTCTGAGCTTTAAATTAGGGTAAAGTTATACTTTCAGTTTATGGAATGGTTAGGCAACTTGGATTAGTTCATGGTTTCATTGGAATAGTTGAACATTTGCCTTACAGAGTTCTATTTGACTTGACGGGGGCGGGGGAGAGAAATGTGCCGTTAGGGATCTATCTGATTAATCACATCCAAAGATGAGGCTTTGATCATAGCATTCCATGGCATCTCATTCATTAGAAAGGATGTATTTTGTGTTTCAGTGTAATCTTGGTTCTGGTGATAACATTTACCACAATCTTTAGTTGAAGTAACATGGACTTGGAAATACAGTACCCAACTAATTTTGGTGTTGAATTTTAGTGAAATTTGTTTTCATAATTTCATGTTTACTTACATATAATAATTGAGTTGTATTTCATTTGAGTTTAATTGGTTAGGCTGAGTTGATAGGTTGTTAGGAAGACTACAGAAGGTTTTGCACTCCGACAGACTGCATTTGCGTGGGATGAACTATAGTGAATATGAGCACAGGTCAGATGGCTGAGAACCACAGCCGTGTCCGCCTTGGCATATCTTCTGCCACATCCTAACTGTTGCTTTAAAGCAGGTGGTTTTACCTGACCCGCATGGCTTAAAACGCCTTTTGTGCATTGAAAACTAAGGTGGGACTGATACCTGCTTTCTTCTCACTCCTCTGTTTGCTAATTTATTTATTTGATTGGTTGGTTGGTTGGTTGGTTGGTTGGTTGGTTGGTAATATTTTTGCACCTCAAGTTATCAGCCTTTTTTTTTTTTTGCCATTTTAAGATGTGTTCTTTAGTTTTTGCCTAACGGCATTATTAGGTCATCTTGATCCTTCCCAGTCTGTTTTCTCTGATGTCCTTATAGCTAGAGGAAATTACACACATATATGTATATATATGTAATAGATTAGGACTGCAAACCCAAATTTATCTACTCTTTAACGGAAGAAACTTCAAAGTCTATCTAAAGAACATTACCATTTTCTTTCTTGTTTGTCTCTTTAATTGTATCTTTTTGTACTTGTTACATATGAAATCGCCTTCAACGTATGTAATTATAGATATTGTGAGCTCTGGATGTATTTGAATTTTTATTGGACTTTAGTTGTATTGTCTTTAGGAATTAGACTGATTTTGAAGATGGGTGTCACGTTTTGTGAGCGGTGACTGGTTCGTGTAAAATGAAACTTGACTTCTGGGATTGGCAAAACCCAGGCACTTAGCTAGATGCCTGTGGTGGGAACCCAGGCCTCAGTGGTTTCCTTCTCCCACCTGTGTCTGTAGTGCCCTCTGAGCAGGAGTACATCTGTGGGACCCCTGTGGCCTTACTCTGGTGAAACAGGACTACCGTGTCTAGACTGTGTCAGAGCGGCGGTTGATTAGCTGTTGAGTTTATTGTATCTACGGGCTTCTTGCTAGAAAAATGTGATTCCCATTCGCGTGTCTCCTGAAATGTGTTAATGACGAGAGTCAGCAAAGTGACTCCTTTAAACAGAGCTAAGGAAAGTGCATTTGTGTAGAAAGTGAAAGGTAGCCACGGGATCTATTTTATTTCATCCATCCTTCATTGAGAATAAGACCTGGAAAGGAGAAATGATGAGTGTGAAGATACCAGGCAGGCTTTATTTTAGGTTCCATGAAAACAAACACTGCATTAGAACATTCCACATCTGAGTGAATGTTTCACCTTTATCTTGAGTTACTTTTTTTTAAGCATATTGTTTCCATATTTTAACATGAGTAGAAGCGTAATCCAGAAATTTGTTGTTAATAATAAATGCACATAGTTTCAGGATGTGCTTTAGAATCTCAATTTACCTTTCTTGCATTTAAAAAATCAACATCTGTTTGAATGGAACATGTTTGGTCTTGAAGCACGTTAATTCTTTTTCATTCATTTAGCCATCTGATCATCATATAACAAGATACTGTTTTAATCAACCTTTTATTGTGGGTACTGCACCTTTAATGAAACTTGGGGTTGTTTTTTTTTTCTTTTTGTGTGTTTATTTTCATGGTATTGTTCAGATGTCCTTAACAATTAATGCATGTTGGTTAGATTTAAAGGATATATACTTGCTATTCTTCATAAAAGCATTTTTATTAAGTACTTTTTTAAAGAAAGGAAAACTGTATAGTCTTGTTTGCTTTACCTTTCAACAGTCTGATTGGTATTTGTTTTGCTATTATTAGGGTATAGTGTATTCACTTTTCTGTCTTTGGGCTATTGAGTTTTTTAACATCATTACAGAAACAAGTAACAAAGTAAAATAAGATGAATTGGCATCTCTGTAACAGTTATTCTTTTAATTATTAAATAAGATATCAAAGACCATTATTTTTGAAACTAATCTTTTGTAACTAAAATCAAGACATGGTATTTTTCTATGCATACACTGTTTACTCCCCTATGAAAACTTAGTTGGCTTACTACTCATCTAAACAGAGCCCTCATTCTCCTCATAAATCAACTGTTTTTTCTGTGTAAGCAGTTCCCACTTTACATTCTATATATACGCATCCCCTCCAATTGTGATGAAAAGATCCACAATGGAGGATACAGAGCACTTTTTTCCTTTTCTGTGAGCCTGTGCCTGCAGAAAGCAAGCAGGTTTCCTCCGTGAGCCCGACATGGTGACGCGGGTGTGGGAGCCTTGTACTGCCGGTGCTGCCAAGGTAGCAGCAGCCAGCCGCCCCCACTGCACAGAGCCCTTCCCAGTGCTGGTCTCATGTTGCCAGGGTTTTGTGTGAAATCTCTTGGTTTCAAAATAATCAAATTTAAAATGAACCAAGGGAGACATCCTGGGACCAGCCTGCGTCACGATGACCAGTGAAGAAGGGCAGGCCTCGGTGGCTGTGGTCAGAGCCCTGGCCTGATTCTGGGTTTAGTCACTCTGCTGTTAGAACGGCTTTAACAAAACCCCACCCCAATGTAAAACTTAAGAATCTTAATAAGAAATGTCAAGACCCACATTAAGAAAATAAATGCTTTACTAAAGGATATGGAAGAGTTGGATAAGAGGAGAAACATTCCCTTTTTCTGGATGGAAAAGTTAATACTGTATGGATTCATTCTAACTAAATTAGAGATTTAACACATTTCCGTTAGTGTCCCAGTTGGTCATTTTTCCATGTATTTCACATATGACAGTGCAGTTCATCTGGAAGAATCAATGTGGGAGAGTAATAAAATACAAATTTTAAATAAATTATGTTAATACAAGGGGCTTATTTGATATTAAAATAAACCATGAAGTCATAGTGATTAAGCTAGTGCGGTATTGGCAGAGGAGAGGTCAGGAGAAGAGAGAATCCACAAACACATTTGAATAAAATGAACCAAGGGACACAGGTAAGATGGGGAAAGCAGTTTGTTGCCTCTGATTAGCAGATCTGGGCGAAGAAACTTAGCATTGCTCACCATGGATTAGGTTCCAGTGAGTATGTTATACAAGATCACCTGTTCTTGAAATTCTTTGAAACTTGACCAACTCAGTTTTGGTTCAACAATAACTTTTTAAGAAACCTGAACACAACTCTTGAAGGTTGGCTGTTATTAAGACTTACTTTTAACACCTCGCTGAGATCTTTTTTTCTTTTTAGAGAGAGGAAGGGTAAGAGAGAGAGAGACATCATCTGGCCTGCCTCCCATACGAACCCTAACTGGGAATCGAATCCCCAACCTGGGTATGTGCCCTGACCAGGAACTGAACCTTCACCTTTGGATGTATGGGACGATGCTTCAGCCAGCTGAGCCACCCGGCCAGGACTGGGGTCATTTTTATTTAAAATGTGGGAAAGTGATTTTTTGGAAGGAACGAGTTCTGTAGGAAGTAGGGGTAGCTCTCAGGGAAAGGAATTAGAACAGTCAGAAGTTACTGAGTAATTATGCGAAGGGACAGCCATTTAAATTGAGGGGCTTATAAAAAGAGTTAGCAAAATCCCATAGTTAGCTAATTTTTGCATAAGACCAGTGCTGGACCCTGTCTGGTGTGGCTCAGTTGGGTGGGCAACGGCATGTGCACCAAAAGCTTGCTGGTTCATTCCCAGTCTGGGCACATAAAAAATATTTTAATGACCCAGGACTGGGTCTGTAAAAAATGTTTTATTTTAAAAAAAGACCATGCCCTAACCGGTTTGGCTCAGTGGATAGAGCATCAGCCTGCGGACTCAAGGGTCCCAGGTTCGATTCCGGTCAAGGGCATGTATCTTGGTTGCGGGAATATCCCCAGTGGGGAGTGTGCAGGAGGCAGCTGATCGATGTTTCTCTCTCATTGATGTTTCTAACTCTATCCCTCTCCCTTCCTCTCTGTAAAAAAAAGACCAGTGCTGGACCCAGCAAGGAAAATTTTTTTTGTCTTCATCCTTGCCCATGTAATAGAAAGAGCCTTTCTGTCACTAGAAATTCTGACTAGCATGATTTGAGTGGCTATCTAGAAATCTAAACTCCACTGAAAATACTGGAAACTGAAAAATAATTCTCCATAAAAATAAAGACCAATTAGAACGTGACCTATTTGTAAATTGAGGACTGCCTATACGGTTGGTTGTTTTGTTTTTGGTTTTGTTTTTCATTAAAAAGCAAATCATCAGATGAGAACTCAGGTAGGCAATACTGCTATTAAGTGATCCCATTGGTAATGTTAGCCATTTTGCACCAATTATTTTCAAATTGCTGATGTCAATAAATTTTTTATTTTACCTAATAATCAGTTTATTTATTTTATTAGTATGTTATTATATACTTTACATTCTATTTATATTATAGGTAATACTTTGTATTTGTATATCAGATTTATATCTTTTTTCCACCGGGAGTCTTTTTAATAACTCCTTGGAGTTAATAAGATTATATTAAAGTCATATTTATTGTGGTGTTAGTTTTTAAATATAGCTCAGGACGATGCAAGATAATAGAGCATTGTTTGTATAGACATTGACATAAAAGTGAATACTTACCCATAAAAAAAATTTTAATTATTCTAGTCAAATTAGGGATCTCTCATCTTGACTATTTTGTTGCAGATATTTATTGTGCAGTGTCCACTATGCAGTATTCTATTTTGGAACTTTCCTTAACTGCTAATACATTTTGAAAATTAAAATGTTTGTACTTCACTGTAAAGCTGGTGGGACTGAAGATTAAAAGCAGTCTGAATGTTCCAGAAAGGCTTCGTAACATCCGTACCTTTTCTCTCTCACGCAGTGACTCCATTGCAGCTGAAGGAGGAGTTGATAGATGGAGAGGACTACAGTTTCCTGCAAGGAGCATCTGACCCGGAAAGCAATGGCTCTGCCAACTTCTACATCAAGCAAGAGCCCTGAGGGGCTCAGGAACGGAGGGTGGGAGGGAAGTTTCCACGGGACTGATTGTAGTCCACCCAGCTGTACGCGGGGCTGTTCTACTGGGACATTTTGCTAAACAGAAAATTTCAGTTCCAGATTTTTCAGGTGCGTGGGGAAACTATTTTAGTCGTGGGGGGAAATTTTTCAATTTATAAAGATGGACAATTTTTGTGTTGTATTTGAAGCTTTTGAAAGAATTTTGTAATATTTTACAC
>NW_006298628.1:775438-782986 GCF_000327345.1 Myotis davidii
TTCCCTATTTTAAAATTTTTATGGCTTCCTTTCAAAAACGGATCTAAGGGTAAATTGGTGAAAGGTTTGCTCTCTGCATTTTCTAATGTTGAGTTGTGACTGAATGAGAGAGCTCTAGCGTTTACCAGTGAGGTTCATAAACTAAACTCTCAGGAATTATTGCATCTGTTCTAGAAGTGCTTCTGGGTCTTAGCCTGGCCTCTTCAGAGTGGTGATAGTGACCATCTCCTCTGGAATATAGGTAGGGCTAATTAGAAATTAATCAAAATGATTAAACTCTACAGTCCTTCAACCTATGGAATGCTTTAAAAATGTTAATGGAAAGCCCCAGGAGACATTTAGGTAAGATTTTTGTTTGAATTTTAAAATGCATAGAACATTAAAAACCAGCAATTTATTTTCTAAAATAATGCTCTACTTTTGGGAATAATAGCATTGGTAATACGCACAGGTTTACCTCATTCTATGCAAGAGGGGTTAATAACATAAGGTTTTGTAGTTGCTACTGGAAGTAAAATTTGTTGCTTTATTAATGTAAGAATGTATGGAATCGCATGTCAACATTTCTTAATACTGACTCTTTAGGGGCATAAATGCAGATCATATCAACGCCAAGTTGATCCTCATGTGTCAAATATATGTGAAATTCCGCTGTTAGATTACTGGATGTTTATCTTAAACAACATTACTGAGAGGGACCTACTATAAATGTGACATCCTCACACTTCCCAGATCTTTAACTTTTGAGGATCTTCCCGTAAACTTAACGCCTAGAAGACTTCCAGAGCAGGAGTTACGACCATCTTCATCCTCAGACTCAGTGAATTAACCAGGACTCTGATTTCATGAGATGGGCACGAGAAGCCTGTGGGTGGCTTGCTCCTCCAGCACCTTGGGCTCAGAGCTCAGTAGGGAACTGAGTGAGTCAGGAGGGATTTGATTTGGAGCCTGGTAATTAGTTCTGTGAAATGCTCATTTGTTTATAAGCTTCCGGTTCTAGAGCAAAGCCAGGCTCCGAGTGCTTTTTAATTTCCCGCCTATTCGTGAAGGTGGTTCTTGTCTGGATCCCATGGCCACAGTTAAAGGTAGGTAGGACTTCCTACGTCTCAATACAATCTGAAGCCCTCTTTGTTGTTGAGACTCTTTAACTCCTGCTGCCAGTGAGCAGAAAGTCCGTTGATGCAGAGGAGATTTCTGTATTAGCCATAACTCCAGTTGTACAACTCAGCCCCAGTATCTTTTACGGTTCAAGATGTACTGCTGACCTTGGGTTTGTTTTTGTTTTTTTCCTGTTAGGATTATTTGGGGCTTTTGGTAGTTTAAATTCTTTAACCTTTTCTTTGCTGTGTATGAGGAAAGCTAAAGCTGTTATCAACTTCTTTTTCTACGGATACTAACACGGGTTTTCAGTGTTTGTTTGTTGTTATTATTAATTTTGCGTGATGTGAATACCCTCTCCCATCAATATTTGTATTATGGTGCTATATATTTGGTAATGATCCTTTACTATTGGGAAGGGATTTTAAAAATACTGTGATTAAACTGGGTTTCTTCCTTTGATTTTCATATTTTAAATAAAGCCACAGTCATTTATACAAAAGAAAAGCGTCTGTCCCTGGGCAAGTCTTTTGAGGACAGGTCAAAGTAAACTGCATAAGGTTTTTACATCATTTCTGTATGTATTTGATATATAGACCAATATCTGTACAAATTTAATCTTTTATTTTCTTGGTAACTTGTGATCATTGAGAAAGTATTTGAAACTTTCTCAGGAAGTGTATATAATGGCGTGAAAAATTCTTCGGAGAAATTTATGTTCCTTTCATTTTTACCAAATTGCAAATTTCCAGCATGAATGTGAAAGCATTAAAATTATAACTTTGTGTACAAGATGAAAATAATTCACTAAATTTGCCCTTTTTTACACAAAATAAACAATGTTAAACTTAAGTTGTATTTGAGCAATTCTTTAATACTCGTTGGTCTTTGAGAGGTTTTTTTCTTTATTAAAAATATTGAGTGCCTTCTGTAAGCAATCAGAGGCCCCTGTGAAAGTCAGACCAGCTTCTTCCTCACGGCCCCGGCAGTTGAGTGAGGTGAAGGAAGCCCATGAGTGAGAGAGAATGTGCTCCTGGCCGACCATGAAGGAAGAACACGGTGGATATATGGACAAGGATGCATCCGACCACAGCAGAAACAGAGGCGAGCGTGGACCACTTAGGGAGTTACTGTATTCATTTGTGTGGGGTTTGTTTGTTTTTTAATGTTTAACATCTTAATACAGATCAGGGAGTCTGGTTCATTTCTGCTCCTTCACTGCCAAACCTGGGGGCAGGGACTACTTCAGTTTCTTGCCTTCTCTTTGTGATGACCAAGGTTATAAAAGTATCTGCAGCTTCAGACTTTAAATTTCACGTTATCTTTCTTTTTCTTGATCCTGACATATTCGGCAGCCTTTCACCTGGCTGTGAGCAGGAAGTTCCTGATGGCCTCGATTTTGCGATGCCTGTCTCCAAGGTGCGGAGAACGCAAGACAGGCACCTCAGATGACCCCCCTGTTCCCTGGGTACCATCCAAGAGGCCAGAGAGGAATTACATAACATTAGCTGGCACATGGTGTTTCAGGGGTGACTTGCTTGCTAGGGGGCTTTTGTTTCAAGCTCTGTTAACCGCTTAGGCAAGTTCATAGGATGTAAATAAATTGTCCCAGCCAGCTGGCGCTGTTTACATCGAGAGAGAATACAAGGACCTCTTCCTTACCAACGACTGACTCTTGGGAAAATTAATCAACTTCTGCAAAAGCAGTTTGTAGAGGATTTTCTGGATATAAGATAGTAATGAGATGGGTCTCTTTCGGAGTTTATTTAACCACACTTTAGAAAAATAGAAGGCATTCCAAGAAAACAGATGTGGAACCTAATTTCTGCCGTTTCCTACCTTAAATGGCTTGAACAGTTGCCCTAGAAAGTTGGAATTCCCAGATTGGGACACATTTACTATCCCACAAGCTTTGATATATATGTTATTTTAAAGTTTTTATATGTATATATTTAAACCATTATAGCCTCTGGGGAAACTCTTTTCCTGATGTGCTTTATGCCCGGGATTGTGTTTTCAGAGCATCCAGTGCTTCCCCTAACAGTCGATGCTGAGCTCTGTTATTTATCCAGCCCCTGAGATTGGGAGAACAGTGACTTTCCTCTCTCTAGACTGTTACTGAGGCTGGAGTAACGCTTGTGGGCCTATTAAAAGTGTCTGGCCTCGCAAGCAGGCAAAAATAAGGATTGCCTACTGCCAACAAATAGATGAGAGTGTAAAAAAGTAATTATTTTAAATACAGGGGTGGGTGACAGGTTTACAGTTGTGAGTACGTGAGTTTATTATTATTGTATTTTCCATCTGAAGAACTGTAAGCCTACTTTTGCCCACCCATAATGCATTTACTGTATTCAAATAAAAGCTTTCTGGAAAACATGCATGAGTGGTCCACTTCACACACCAGCTGGTATATAGGATTATGTCCCAAACCCAACCTTCCTCCCAAAGCAGTACTTTTTTAAATTTTTTTTCAGTTACAGTTTACATTCAATTTTTTTTTCATTGACTCTAGACAGGGAGAAAGAGAAACAGGATGTGAGAGAGACATCAATAGGCCACCTCCCCCAACACGCCCAGACCAGGATCAAACCTGCAACCCAGGTATGTGCCCTGACCAGGAATCAAACCCACAACCTTCCATTGCATGGGATGATGCTCCAACCAACCAAGCCACACAGGCCAGGACTACATTCAGTATTCTTAGTTTCTAATGTACAGCTTAGTGGTTAGGCAATCATATACTTCACAGTGGTCTGCCCAATGTTTCCAGCACACCCACCTGGCACCATACATACTTACTGTTGACTATATTCCCTCAGAGGCAGGACTTGCAATCTCTCCAGTCTACCCTTTCTTGCATTTCTACCAAAATGAAGTCCTAGCATCCACTCCTTTCTCTCAGCTCTCACCACTGCAAATTTGACTTCACTTAACCCTGCAAACTCGGGACTTGCTCATGTCACTTGGATAACTGTAAAGGTAGTAAAGCAGTGGCCAAGAATATGGAATCGGAAGCCAGCTGCTCGGATTGGAGTCTGACACCTTCCCTTAGTCACGTAAGCTGTCTCAGTTGTAAAATGGGGACCTTATACCAACCTCCTCAGAGTTGTAAAGGTTAAAATGAATTCATGTGTAAAGTTCTTAGAACAGCCCTAGCCCAGAGTAAGCTTGCACTTAATTACTGCTTTGGATCCAAGTACCTCCGCAGTGTGCATGAGGATCACCGGGGAGCGCACATAAAGTGCGGATCCCCAGGCCCGCCCCGGAACATGGAACCTTAGCCATCAAACTTTACCACCTAATGTGGTGAAAGCATGTACTATATATGAACACGAGATTAAATTTTAAATGGAAAAATAATTTAGAAAATGTTAAACTTCTCCTGACATTTTTTTACACCAAGCTGGCAGTGTATTTGCCATTGTGTGTAGCAGTATGCAGTAAAAGTAACACTGAAGTCCAAAAACAAAAAGTAAAGAAAAACCAAATAAAGGTGAAAAAAAGTGTAACACTGAGTCTTTCATAGGGAAGTGGCATTTAGCTTTCACCAGTTTCCTAACAGAACAGTTATTCATAGACCCATGTATTTCTATAATCTCCCATTTTTAAGCCCGACTCCGGGTGATCAGTGCCATTTGGCATCAGAGGGTGAATTTTGTAACCACTCTGCTGTGATGCAGGAAGCAGGTGTGATAAGTACTTTACCCCGGGGAGGAGAGAGAGCCAGAGCATTGCAGAATACGTGTACCAGCAGTGGGCCAGGAACTCGGTTAACTTCTTGATATTCATGCCTTACTTAACCCTGCCTTGCAGTGATACCATTTTACAGATGCCTCGAGGCTCCCATTTCCTCATGTATAACTTGCCCAATTTGCAATCGATAAAATGTATGTCTGGATGATAGTACGTTTTACTCTATCAAGTTTCAACAAACTCTTTGTACAGAAATACACATTTCTACATCAGCGAAAGAGATTGGGACATTATGCTATTTCCTTACTGGTTTCTTAGATGCACTACTAGTGCCGCATGTGGCCCCGCGTTAGCCTCACTACTTCCCCACTAGAGTCTAGAGATGCACTGAGGTGCTGAGAAGGATTAGTTAGTTCCGGATAATGCTAACCTAATGTGTTCTCGCCAGGAAACCAAGTCACTTCTTCCACCTTAGGCCGAGGAAGCACAGCAGGCCGTACCCGTTCCCAAAGGCTTTATTGGTACATATGCTTTAGAAAAGATGGATCCTTTTGCTTCCAGGTCAATGGAATGAAGAGCTGTGTCCCGGGACACGTCAAGTGGAGCCAAGGGGACTGATGCTTTGTCCGCCTCTTATTCATAGATCCAGTCAAAAGCACAAGACTTGTAGTCGACCAGTTCTTCAGGCTTAAACCACAGGCTGATTTCTCTCTCGGCACTTTTTACTGAATCACTGCCATGAATGATGTTCCTAAGAAAGAACAAAAGTTAGTTACAGTTACCACATTTCGAAGTGCGAAGGGCTGTGTGATGGATACAGCACAGGACAACCACTGCGGACCTTTTCAGCCAAATTGCCACCTGAATCGGGAAACTCTCCCAAAGTATTTCCTCTTTAAAAGCAACTATAAAAGCACTTAACTCAGCCCTAGCTGGTTTGGCTTATAGCGGATAGAGCATCAGCCTATGGACTAAAGGGTCCCAGGTTCTATTCCAGCCAAGGGCACATGCCCTGGTTGTGGGCTCAATCCTCCAACCCCCAGGAAGGGGCGTGCAGGAGGCAGCCAATCAGTGATTCTCGCCGTTGATTTTTCTCTCCCTCTTCCTTCCTCTCTGAAATCGTCGTTTTTCTCTCCCTCTTCCTTCCTCTCTGAAATCATTAAAAACAAAACACTTGCATCCGATGATAATTACCATCTAATTTAGAACCTCAAATTCTTCTAAAATTGGGCTATGCCAAAGAATGATTTTTATAAGTGACCCTCAGGACTTACCTGCCAACTTGAATGCAGAAGTCTCCACGAATGGTGCCTGGCTTAGAATCTGCTGGATTGGTCTCGCCAAGCATCATTCTCCCTGTCTTCACCACATTCAGCCCCTCCCAGACCTTGACAGTAGGGAAAAGGAACATCAGGTCTGCCATCAGGACCATTAAGAACAAACACCCCTGCCTGCACACAGCCATCAGGCCCATCAGTGAATGAGCATCAGCTAGCCTCAGTAGACAGTAGGCCCGCCTAAAGCGTTCCATCCAGGATACAGAGAAAAGGTCTATGCAACTGGGCAACTTCCTAGCCTAGCTGAGGTAGAGAGAATACTGAGGAATCCGTATGCAGCCACAAACACGAAGAACGTAACAGTGGGAAGAGCAACCCAGAAAACTGTTAGAGCAACAGATGGCAAAGACTGGCACGAAAGGGGACAGGGTATTCCCGAGAAGGACAAAGAACAAAAGGTCATCCTCACGGAACAGGAAGGGGCTCTACTTTCTCAATCATTTCAGTGGCTCCCTATGGTACCCTCTACTTTCACTGCCAACTGGACGCTAATGCCACAGGAAGGACCAGCCTGCTTCCTTTCTAGCTGGGAGCACACAGAACGCTCCCTACACTGATTCCCCTCCTTTTTCCGCCCACGCTCCTCGCCGCTCCGTGAACTGACCTCCAGCAGCTCCAGCTGTAAAGCAAGGGCACTGGAAGAGGTCTAGAAAAGCGACAGTCACTCACCATGGCCACCACGGGCCCCGAGTTCATGTACTTCACCAGCCCCGGGTAGAAGGGGCGGTCTTTCAGGTCAATGTAGTGCTGCTGCAGGAGGTCCTCAGAGGCCTGCCACCCAAGAGAGGGTACCAGTTAGTGTCTAAACTGGGGAGGCAAGAATATGGCTCCATCCCCGTCTCAGGCCCTAGTAACATGGTAGCCAATTTAGTATTTCAGCCCATATTCATAAGGTATTTTTTTTTAAAAAAAAAATACCATCCAAACCATGAAACCCCTTTACCAAAAGACTGTTCTGCTTATGACGGCACCCGCATAACGTCAACGGCGTATGGGTGGTATAACCTTCAAAGTAGATGGTTTGGGGGCCAAGGTGTTGGGGGAGAGCGGATGCAACCGAAATATGCCAACTGGTGGCCCTTCACAGTGCCCGTCTGAACATTTCAGATGTGAACGGGGACAAGCTCCTGTACACTGAGGAGCTCGGTGAACATTTCAGGACTCAGACACTTATCCCTCAGGGTCCCGATCTGCGAGCCCCAAACTTAACGTGGGAAACCATGACTGCCCTCCGCCAGGGGGGCCTGGGCAAAGGGCAGAGGGAGGAACACCCGCCGGAAACCTCGCTCCGCTCAGGTGCAGGCTAAGTACAAACGGACGCCACGCCTCCCCTCTGGGCACAGGCAGGGCCACGTGGGCAGGGGCAGGGGCGCCGGCTCTCTGCTGCCCCCCAGCGACGACGGGCAGGCGACGGCCACGC
>NW_006298628.1:783738-785523 GCF_000327345.1 Myotis davidii
GTTTGCCCGTGACGCTCGGGGGCAGGAAGCGGTCGCTCACGCTGGCACGTCCTAGTCTCTCTCTCTCCCTCTCCTCCCTCCCTCCCTCGCATGCACCCCCCAGTCCGCTCCTTCCTACCCGTGAAACCCCGTTTTCCCCTCCCCTCTCCTCTGCTGGAGTCCTGGCTGGAGCCCCGCGCCTTCCTCATTCCCTGCGGCAGCTTCGCGGCGGCCTCCACCGACCCCTCCCCGCACGAGCCTCCCTCCCCAGCGCCCGTCCGAGCCCGTCCCGCTCGGAGGATGGTGTGCCAACCGCTGAGCAGCCAGACAGCCCATGCTCTCCACAGTGTGCCCGGCCCCTCTGCCTGTCTCCCCCACCCACCCACCTTCCCGGCCCAGGCAGCTGCCCTGTTCCCCCGGAGATGAAGATCTGCCCCTGCCTCCGTGAGTGTGCGGTCAACTGCCCACTTCAGCGCGGACACGCCCTCGGCAGGACTCCAGACTCCTGGGAATCAGGCCTGTCCTCCATCTGCACACAGTCCGCTCCTCCTCTCCCCGCCCTTTGGGGTGTGTGTGTGTGTGTGTGTGTGTGTGTGCGCGCGTACACCCCTCACCAGTTCCTGACACCTGCCCAGCAGTGACCACACCTGAAATGGTCAGAGCCCTGTGTCCTGTCCGCAGGCCGGTGAGTGACGCTGACCAGGGAATGGCTATCACCAGTGGCCTGGGCGCTGTTCTGTTAGGTGAGCTGTTTGCCCCGTCCAGATACCGACACCTCCTTTGGGACAGTAACAACCTCTTCCCACCACTGCTTTCCTTCCTGGAACCGAGTCCCTGGACAACCCCAGGAGCATAGCCTTAGCACCATCACCGGCCCCACTCACCCACTTGAACTTTTTTTCAGCTTTATTGAGGCATATTTGATAAGTAAAAATTGTATGATATTTAAGACATACAATTAGATGTTCTGATATACACACAGGGGTGGGAAAATGTAGGTTTATAGTTGTTCATATGGAAAAAGACATGCAGGTTATAATCATTCCAATAATTACAAAAATTAACTTTTGTATACTCACAACTGCAAACCTGCTTTTGCCCATCCCTGTGTATCTTGTAAAATGATCACCGTCAGCATAACCATCATTTCAGTTACCATTTTTTTCTTGTTTTTGGTGTGTAGTGAGAACATGTAAGATCTACTCTCTTAGCAAATTACAGCATACAGTATTATTAACCACTAGAGGCCTGGTGCATGAATTCCTGCAAGGGGTGGGGTCCTCCCACCAGCCCCCATGGGGCTGATCTGGGGTGGGGCTGGCTGGGGGGAGGGCTGTGAGTGGTTGGCCGGCCAGCCCCGCCCCCTGGTCAAACTCCCTGTGGAGGGGCCAATTTGCATATTAGCCTTTTATTATATAGGATAATCACAGCACTGTAATGAGATCTCCAGTGTGGACTTTCAAATAAAAGATAAGTAAACTTCCATCTTATCTCTGTTAAAGAGTCAAATCAGTGTTCTAACAAATCAAAGCTATTTTACAAGACTTCTGCTTCTTTTGAGGCCATCCCAGGGACCCAGGCCCACTATCTGCCTAGGCAGAAAGGATGCCTTTTATTTCCAATGAATCCGCTGCCCCCAGGAGGGTCTTGGCAACTGTGGGTTCAATATGAGTTACCCCAGGATGTGCCTCTGAGGTACGTGGATAGTTTTGAGCCAAAGACAACTTTACCTGCGGGCTCCAGAGAAACTTCTGCCTCTCCCTTAACTGCCTAGCCTTGTCCATAAGACATCAGTGGTAACTTCAT
>NW_006298628.1:785626-814261 GCF_000327345.1 Myotis davidii
GTGACCTGAAGCCCCAAGGTGCCTATTTTCCCTCCTGTCTTTGAACCTCATACAGGTGGGCTCTCTGACTCTGTCATACGGATGTAATTACACTTGGTTATTTCCTGTTCTTAAACTGTCTCATGTCTGTTTGATTAAAGAGCAGCCAAAAGAGCCTTGAGGGTAGAGGGAAGTTCCTTCCTCCCCCACACAACCTAGCAGATCGTCCGCACCTGCCTGTTGACTGGCTCAGTGACAAGAGTGGATGGGATGCAGGGGGGAAAGGGACAGGCAAAGATCATGTGTGTGTATGTGTGACCCCCAGGCCAATATAAATAATTTATTAGTATTTATACTCTCTATTAGCTCAGGTTAGCCAGAGGATGTGAAAAGAAAAAAAAAAGATTACAAAGCAATACAGCAACACAAAGTAACCAATGCGATGAATCCTAGTTAGGGTGAAACATTTTAATCTGACGGTAGCATATAACACTGTACAGGGAACACTCGCAGCTCCAAGGGTGTCCCTCCAGATTAGAAGGAGGTTCTCAGAGATAAGTAGATCAGCTACAGTCTGGTCCCCTGCCGTGGGAGGGAGAGGAAATGGAGTGGGGAAAGCACTGTCGGCGGCTTTCACGTCACTCATAGATCCAGTTCTGAGCACAGCTCTTGTAATCTACCAGTTCCTCAGGCCGAAACCACAGGCCAATCTCCTTCTCCGCACTCTCCACGGAGTCACTGCCGTGGATAATGTTCCTGGAGGGAAGACATGGCCACATGACCAAGACCACAATGTCAAGCTGCCCAGAAGCCCCTCACTCCCAGTGCCAGAAAGCCCACCGCAGCAGAAAAAGCCAACGCTCATCTCACTAGTTCACGTTAAAAGAAAAAACCCATGACTACCATTAATGTAGGATGAAGAATGCCCCCCTAGCAACATGGATGCTAGCAGCGAGAGCCTTCAGAAGGACTTTAGCCAGCAAAGTGTTGTACCAGGTTTTACCCTCCCATCAGAGGCACAACCACAGTGATGTTGACATAGAGAGAGCCTATAAAGCCAAACACCAACTTAAGTGAGAGAAACACTGAACTGATTTCAAATGTTCTGCGTAGGGTATCATGTACATCGCTAGCTACAAGAACCCAAATTATATGGCAACTCAGATTTTGGAAAAGGGTAAAAAGCACCAACTCCCACCTGCCAACTTGGATACAAAAGTCCCCTCGGATGGTCCCAGGCTTGGAGTCTGCTGGGTTGGTCTCTCCAAGCATCACTCGGCCTGTCTTCACAACATTCAGCCCCTCCCAGACCTTCAAAGACAAAAGAAGATATGGTCAAGGAAGAAAACCCATCTCAGCCAAACGTCACAGTGAACGCCACAACATCAGCCCAGCATCACACGTCTCATTCGTTCACTTTATGATTTGACATACAAGTAATCTGAGTTACAAGCTCCGTCACGGAGCGAATTAAACTCGTAAGTCAAGGCCCCACTATATATATATATATATGGAGGGGGAGAGAGAGAGAGACAGGTTTCATCATGACCTGCCCATCCCCTTTCAAGTTGTGTAGGCAAGGAAAGCTATGAAAACACTCCTACTTTGTCTCATTCATGACTGCATCCCCAGTGTCTGGTAAAGAGTCTGGCAGAATGATGACTACCAGTACACATCTGTAGAATTTCTGTGCTAAGTCCTGCCCTCCAGAAGCCAATAATCAGGCAGTCCCTCTCGATCTCTCCCACAATGAGTCTTCAGTTCAGCAAGCAAATGTATCTTGTCTTCAGTGGATCAGAGAGCTGACGCATATCTTAACTGTCAGTCCTCCCAACCCCAGTTTCCTCTGCATCAGTGAGGACCTGGCATCAGAAGCAAGAATCACGGCACTCACTCTTCACTCTCAACTGAGTCATTCATATCAACGCCCCACACATGCACACTCACCATGGCAACCACCGGCCCTGAGTGCATGTATTTCACCAGGCCCGTGAAGAATGGGCGGTCCTTCAGGTCGATGTAGTGTTCCTTGAGAAGGTCTTCCGAAGCCTATTTCACAAGACAGAGAATGAGAATTGGCCCCAAAACTACGAACCAGTGGCTACTTCCCACTACCCATCCTGCAGTTTCAAACATGAGCTCTCAGCTCAGTAATTCTGTTATAACCCAATTCATTCTCAACAGTACCAGAGGGGAGCAGTGACCAGGACTAAAAATGCTTCAGCGTTGTTCAATTCTCCCCCTACTGTCCTTGTCAGATCAGAATAAAACTATAGACTATTAGATTCATATCCAGCCATCTCATTTTAGACAAAATCTAACAATGCGAATTTTCCCTCACCTCCCTTCTCCACATCAGATTCAGATAACCCAGTAGACTCATGGCAGCTATGCCTCCTCCTACTCTTCACCAAGCCCATACCCTCATTAGGAAGCTGGACAGGAGAATTTATATGCGTTTAGGAGTCAGAGAAGCCCGAGTTAAATTCCAGCTGCATCACTGACTGTGCTTTCAGCTGCATGACTTAACCTTCAAGTCTCAGGTTCCTCATCACTAACAACCACAGGAAGAGGAGTAAGTACCTCTCAGGGTTGTCACGAGGGCTGGGTGAGAACACCCATGTGCCCAGCACGTGGTAAATGTCTGATCAACAATACTTTGATTTCACTTGACCTTCAAACCTAACATAATATGCAAACTCTCTGGAAAGCATTGTTTGTCCAGTGCTTGGCTCTCATCATTGCATCTTGCTCTCCTCTCAGCATTAACATCAGTCTATTCCCTCTAATATTAAAGCAGTTTCTCTAAACATCACATAGGAACTAAACTGCAAATCAAACTAAAATTGAGATGCACTACAGAGTCCAAAGTGGACTCTTCAATAGAAAAAAAGATTGTCCCCTAACACTTTTTTTGAGAAGGTGACGTCTCCTTTCCCAGGTTTGTTTGAGGAAGGGTTCTTGGCCAATCAATCTTGTGCATTTTTTGAAATATTGCTTTGCAGGTGTTTTGAAATATTGCCGTTTCAGGTGGGATCCCCAATGGCAAAACCTAACCCCCCCCCCCCCACGTGTCCCAATGGTGGATGATGCCTAATATTTGGGAGACGCTAGGTGTGTGGTAAATGATGGAAAGATTTCCTTGGTGAAAACTACCTCCCGCAAAAGAGAGAAAAAAAATCTCTAAACTTATCTGCTCAGGAAACTCAAGAGCAGAGCTCAAACATGCCCAGGGCTTTGAGCCAGAAATCACAGTCCTACAGTAAAGATGGAACTCTGTTTCGCTAAGGAAAGTGGGGGCTATTCTCTAAAGTCCCAAATAACTCGGTTTGTTTCAAGACCCAAGGTGCTAGGTCACCGAAGAGTTTCCAGGTTCCAGAACATTTGTGTTGACCTTAGATGGAGGAGTGTAAGAAGAACAGGATGGGAGAAAGAGAGCCTAACCCACCATGCTCCCCTCTCCCACAAAACACAGAAATGGGAAGAAGGAAGTCCACTCACCTGCATGAATTTCATAGCAACAAGGCGGAATCCCTTCTGCTCAAAACGCTTGATGATCTCTCCCACAAGCTGGCGCTGGACGCCATCAGGCTTGATGGCAATGAAGGTGCGCTCACTGTTGGCCATGGTCCTGGGGACAGACAAGTGGAACAGCGCTGGACAGGGAAACAGCAGGGACTATCCTGCCTACAGCATTCTCCTTCTCAAGCAGATCACCCCATAAATCTGGCTGACATCTGGCATGACTCCAAGTCTCTCTAGTAAAAACCCAGTTCCTCCTCAGTCCTCTCATGTCTGAGCTAATACTCCAGAGTGCAGAAGCAGGAGCTATCACTGCTACCCCATTTTATTTAATACACTTATATTAAGCGTCTACCGTGCCCCATAGTGTGGCAGAACTAAGGTAGGAGATGTAAAAAAAAAAAAAAAAAAAAAAGACACTATCTTTCTCAGTTATCCCAATGAGGCAAAATGACACTGATCATGTGAAGGTGACATCTGGTACAGGGCATATGAAATACGGTTTGACCTACTTAACACATCATGGCATTAGAACTGGAAGGAGTTTTAAAGATTATTTTCATTTCAATCCCCTTCACTTTACAGACGAGAGAACAGATCTAGAGCACCAGAATGAGGGCTAAATCCAGATTTTCCCATCCCTATGCACTTTATGCTACATCCTAAGATGTGATGAATACTCTAACCAACAAACTGGATTGTGGGAGAACCTGAACCATTAGTAATACTATCTGATATGGGGCATCTGCTGGAAGGAAGCCCAGAAAGCACCTATTCCAGATGTTTCCTTTTACAGAGAAGATTCGAGACCGACTCTCCCTCCGCAAGATGAGACAAGAGGCCCCTCACCTTGGCAGACAATCCCTAATGCGGATAACAGCCACCTCCTGGCTCTATCTTCCTGCACCTGAGTTAACCTCCTAATACAGCACCTTAACAATACACTTGAATCTTATGTTTGTGTGTCTGTCTTCCCCGGTGGTCTGTGGTCTGTTCCTGGCACCTAGCCAGGGCCTAGCACTAAATAAATGAAAAAAAAAAAGTCTTAAATGACAATCACCTTGCCCCTCCAAGAAAAAGAGACAAAGTACAATGACTGGAGAAAGCTCGAGGCAAGCATGGATTCACCGGGAGAAAATGTGGCTGAAGAGCCAGAAATAGTCCCTACAGAAGTCCCTCCACGCCCACCCGGACACACCCCCGCCATTCATTCTGCAGTCGCGTACTAGAGCGCCAGTTCCGAGACCAGAGACTAGGCACAGCTCCTGTAGTCGCGGCCTGATGGGAAAGGCAGCCGCGAGCCACCGACAAAGACGAGTCCACGTGGCGTGGGACGTGCGCTGACAGGTTTGCACCTGCCCACCGGCGCGGCCCCACCCTTCTTCCCAGTCCGATCCCCTCGCCACCTCTCAGATCTCATAGGACCCCGGCACCTCCCCGCTCCCCTGCCCCATTGCTCTCCCTTCCTCTCAGGACCCTGAACCCTTCTCACCCTTCCAGCTGTTAGAGCTCCTACTCCGCCTCCGGTCCTCCGCACCGGAAACGCGCCCGGGCCCCACGTGGTTGCCGGCACGCGCACGCGCACGCGCGGAACCCTTCTGCTCAAATCTGCTACCGGGGAGCCCATTTTACGGAACACCACTTGCCCACGGCTCTTCCGGTGAGTCGGTTGTCATTCTAGGGAGAACTTCCGATCTTTAACTTCCGGCACTGCTTTTTCATGCTCTTCCGGAAGGCCGCCGCCATCTTTTTTCTTTCTTTCTTTTTTTTTTTTTAAGACTCTGACTCGCTTCCTGCTTTCTGGAACGAATTGGCTTCCCACGAGGTGGCGCTCATACTTTGCGTGAAGTCGACGCGCGCCTGACTCGGAGGTAGACACGCTTTCTTGCTTTAGTTTACTCAACTTTTCCGGTCTGTCAAGCAATAACTTCTTTATTGAATACCTACTGTGTGCCAGGCACTGTTCTAGAGCCTGCGGGGGATAGCAGTAACTCTCCTGGTACTGCTGGTGGCGTTGGGAATGGAGGCAAACAATAAGGAAATGGATATGGCATTATGTACATTCTATTTAAAAAAACAACGGAGCGGACGGTGGGCGACTGAAGGATTTAACTGCATATTTTAAAAGGTTGGTTGAGGAAATCTCTCTCTGAGGAGAAGAGATGTGCATAGATGAGGCGGCAAGTTGGGTGGTTATCTGAGAGATGCGTTTTGTTTGTTTTGAATGGATTTTAGGGAGGAAGGGAGAGGGAGACAGAAACATTAACGATGCGAGTGAATCGCTGACCGGCTGCCGCCTGCACGCCCCGCACTGGGGACCGAGCCCGCAGCCGGGATCGAACCCGGGACCCTTTGGGCCACAGGCCGAGGCTCTATCCACTGAGCCACCGGCTAAGGCAGTTTGCTGCTTTCAGTACTGCTGATTGATAGACTACTAGACCTGGTCCTAGAGCCAGGTTCTCTTTTTCCCCTTTTTTAAAGAATAGTTTATTGATTTTTAGAGAGAGAGGTTAGCGTGGATCCCGGGATGGAGCCAGAAGCCTTTAGGAACACAGGCCGCGCCCAACCCCCTGGGCCTCACCCACCTGCGGAGCCAGGTTCTTTCATTTTTTTTAATTTTTAATTTTTTTTATATTGTTCCAGGTTCTTTTCAATGCTGATCCGGGTGAGGGAGGGCTTGCCCAGGCAGGTGCAGGAGAAGGGGGATGAGCTGTAGATACGGGAAGGTCTCCTCTCCTCCTGGAAGCCATCCTAATTAGAGGACTCCACCCTAACCTTCCTTTCCCAGCCCAGCCCGCCAGGCTGCCCCTGGTAAATGTTTCTGCAAACTAAATCAGACAACATTAAGAATTTAGAGCTAAAAGTCATCTTCTTAAACACTTTTTATTTATTGATTTGAGAGAGAGAGGAAGGGAGAGAGGGAGAGATAGAGAGGGGAGGAGAGAGAGAAACATCAATTTGTTGTTCCTCTTATTTAGGTATTCATTGGTTGACCCCTCTTTGCGTCCTGACCTGGGATTGAATCCACAACCCTGGCTTCTAGGAAGGACACTCTAACCAACTGAACTGCTCAGCCAGGGCTACAGCTAAAAGTAATCGTAATGGGCATATGGACCAGTCCCCTCTCCAGAAATCTTAGGAAGGGGTTTCTACCTCTGCTTGGAAGCTCCTCAAACATCAGATGACTGGCCTTCCACCCATCCTTTGCTAAAAAACAATTAAGCAAACTGCTAGTCAAATGTATTCATCTTCAAAAAGAATAATGAGTACTGGCCCTAACCGATTGGTTCAGTGGATAGAGTGTCGGCCTGAGGACTGAAGGGTCCCGGGTTCGATTCCAGTCAAGGGCATGTATCTTGGTTGCAGGCACATCCCCAGTAGGGGGTGTGCAGGAGGCAGCTGATCAATATTTCTTTTTTTTTTTTTAACATATTTTATTGATTTTTACAGAGAAGAAGGGAGAGGGATAGAGAGCTAGAAACACCGATGAGAGAGAAACATCAATCAGCTGTCTCCTGCACACTCCACTCTGGGAACATGGATTTGTTGTTCCACTTACTTATGCATTCATTGGTTGCTTCTTGTATGTGCCCGGCTGGGGATCAAACTTCCAAGCTTGGCGTATTGGGACGATGCTGTAACCGAGCTACCCAGCCAAGGCCAATAATGAGAAATGTTTAGTGAACTGCTCTAAGATATCAACTATTTAAAGAGAGAAAGAGTGGTCACTGGGCTGTGTGGATAGAGCATGAAGAAGATTTTACTTAGTGTAGAGGAGTAGGGTTTCGACATACAAAAATAAGATGGTAAATAGGTAAGTCCGTAGGTATCATGAGACCAGAAAAATAGCCAAGAGCAAAAAATGGAAAGCAAGCAGGAAAGGTAGGGAATGTCTGAGAAACTGATTAGTCGCTCCTACAAGAGCACTGCTAACCCGTGAGGGATGAGCCACCAGATTAGTGACAAACTTCGAATGCTAGTCGAAAAAGTTGAGACCCTGGGCTGTAGTTAATGGCAAGTCACTGGAGTTTGGAGGATAGGACAGTGACAGGAGAAACATCTTAAAATTCTAGAACTCAAAAAAACTGTTGAAACTATTTACCGACTGCTTCCTCGCTGGGCGCCGGTGCTGTCTACTCAGGTTCTAGGACAGCGGTTCTCAACCTGTGGGTCGCGACCCCTTTGGGGGTCGAACAATCCTTTCACAAGGGTCGCCTAAGACCATCAGAAAACACATATATAATTACATTGGTTTTATGGTTAATCACTATGCTTTAATTATGTTCAATTTGTAACAATGAAATTGGGGGTCACCACAACATGAGGAGCTGTATTAAAGGGTCGCGGCATTAGGAAGGTTGAGAACCACTGCTTTAGGACCTTTCTGTATGAGGTGACCACCAGGTCCTTGACTCACCCAGGAAAGATTTAAGGAAGAATTGGAGTAGGAATAAAGCAGGTTTTATTCAGGTAGAGAAAAACAAAGAGGGCAGGGCTCAGCGCGGGCGCCTCTGTGAAAGAAGCTGAAAGTACAAAAGTACGCGTCCCAGTGAACTAGGGCCAATGCCAGGGAAAGTTGTGGGCGTGGTCAGTTAGTCCTTGGGATTTTATGCATTTCCAAGGGTAAGGGGGGCTGTCTCCTCGCTTTGTGGCACCAAATTCTGACCTGCCTTCTGATTGGGAGGGGGCCTGGTTGTGACTTTCCTTCCATTAACTGTTTTATCTTTGATTCTGCTGGGAGGTGGGGGCTCTGGTGGCAGGCTGTGAGCTCCTACTTCCTCATTCTACTTGTCGGGATTTTCCCCTAACTTCTTTCTCTCCTGCCTCAAAGCCATAATTCCCTCACTTTACAGAGATACAAACAGACCAAAAGATATGACCCAGTTTATTCAAGGTAATACTGGTATAGAGAGCTTTGTTTTAGACAGTAGAAAATCAAGTTATATTCCAGAGGGCAGATAGATTGCACAAGGAGTGGCTGGAAGCAGACACCCATTAGGAAGATGTTGACTTCATCAATAATCAAGGTATGAAGATAACAGCTCTTCTGGATTAAAGTGGTCAAAGGAGTGTTTATAATAGAACTAGAGGCCCGGTGCATGCATTTGTGCAGGGGGAGGGGAACCTCAGCCTGGCCTGCGCCCTCTCGCAATCCGGGACCCCCCGGGGGATGTAGCAGTGTGCGAAGTGGCAGGCGGCTGGGGAGGAGCCTGAGCCAGGTTGGACACCACCCAGCTCAGCTCTCGGGGGCTCTCACCGCTCTCGCCTGTCTTGCAGTGCTCTCACTGCTCTCTCACCACTCTCACTGCTCCTTAGTGTTGCGGGGGAGGCAGAGAGGTTCCTGCCACCACTCCTGTGCTCTCCAGCTGTGAGCCCAGCTTCTGGCTGAGCAGTGCTCCCGCTGTGAGAGCGCAGTGACCACCAGGGGGCAGCTCCTGCGTTGCGCATCTGCCCCCTAGTGGTCAGTGCATGTCATAGGGCCCAGTCGTTCCAGTTGTTCTGTTGTAATGGTCGCTTAGGCTTTTATATATATAGATTACTAGGATGAATGACAAGATTTGGGAGTTGATTAGATGTAATGAACAAGGGATAGAGAGGACCTATATCATAGCAATAGAATATAGCTCTGTTTCAAAGGATGGGGTTGATTACGGGCTCAGTTACTTATTAATTATGTAACCTTGAACAAGTTACTCAGCCATCATATTTGCTAAATGGGAGTAATATTGTCACCATGATTGTTGTGGATTGGCCAGCTGGCTCAGTGGTTGAGCGTTGACCTATGAACGAGGAGGTCATGATTCTATTCCCAGTCAGGGCAACATGCCCGGGTTTTGGGCTCGATCCCCAGCACCGCACATGCGGGAGGCAGCCAATCAATGATTATCATCATTTGCCGAGGTGTTATCCTGCATCTACTAGGGTTCAGGAATCTGGAGAAGGTGCTGCAAGTAAATCAAATAAACTAGACATGAAATTTGGAAGGAATTAGTTGGGGGGAGCCAGATGGAGCTCAGTTTTAATAACTAAGTTCCCCGAATCTCTGGACCCCTAGCTTTTTAGTAACACATTTTGCCCTAGAGCAAAGCAGATATACATATCAAAGGTAAGGTTTGGTCAGGTTTGGGGAACTACCTTTGGCTGTTCCAGCAGCAGGTAATAACATGCAGATTTTTAGCCCTGCAGAAGCCTCAAGGTTCATCAACCTTTTGATGAACTTATTGCATAATTATGACATGCTGGAATTCGCCTCCAGCAATCATTGATGTTTCTATATCTCTCTTCCCCTCTAAAATTAATAAAAATGTATTTTTAAAAAATTATTGTGGAGATTATATAAAGTAATCCAATAAAAATTGTTTTAATTTTTTTTTAAATATGTTTTTATTGATTTCAGAAAGGAAAGGAGAGGGAGAGAAATAGAAACATCAATGATGAGAGAATCACTGATCGGCTGCCTGTGCACTCCCCCTACTGGAGATTGAGCCCACAACCAGGGCATGTACCTTTAACTGGAATTGAACCCGGGGCCCTTCAGTCCACAGGCCGATGCGCTAGCCACTGAGCCAAACCAGCTAGGGCTGTTTTAATTTCTTATTGATTTGAGAGAGAGAGAGAGGAAGGATAAGAGAAACATCAATTGTTGTTCAACTTATGTATGCATTCATTGGTTTTTCTTGTATGTGCCCTGACTAAGGATCCAACCACAATCTGGGCATGTCAGGATGATGCTCTAACCAACTGAGCTACCAAGCCAGGGAATCCAATAAAAATTTAACAGTGTCTGGCACACAGTAAACAATAAGTGTCAGCTCTTTGGGTGTTTTTTTTAGATTTTGGTAACCAAATTTTATACCTAATAAACTGTAACAATAACGATATTAACAGAAATAAGGAGACCAGAGGGTGCCAGCCAGAAGAAGATGAATTTGGTGTCATGCTGAATCTGATGGTGGGTGATACAAGAGAGAAAATGTATAGTAATCAATTGAAGATACTTATTTTGGGGTCAGATGATACGCTAGATCTATTTACAGAGAAGTGAGAATTATCTGCATAAAGGTGATCTCTAGGTCATCTAAACAGTATTTTAAAAGAAGCAATAATTACCATTCATTTGTTACACATAAATTAATAATAATAGCTAAAGTTTATTGCAAGATTGGTCTGTGCCAGGCAAAAAGTACTTTACTTAGCCCTGGCCGGGAAGCTCAGTTGGTTAGAGCGTCATCCAATATACCAAGGTTGCGGGTTTGATCTCTGGTCAGGGTACATACAAGACGCCACCAATGAATGCATAACTAAGTAGAACAATAGATCAATTTTTCTCTCTTACTTTCTCTAAAATCAATTTTTTAAAATGTAAGTCCTTTACCTGTAATAACTTACTTAATCTGCACAACTACTTAACGAGGTAAATCCCACTATAATCCACATTTTTAGTTGGAGAAACTGAGATTCACGCAGAGTGAGTGACTTGCCGAAGTTCAGACACCTGGAAGAGGTAGAAAGCCAATCCCTGCAATGCCAGAGCCTGAGCTCTAAACCCCGTGTGCTGCTTGACTGTGTGAGTGCTTTATTCTTAGGGCTCACTTCTGTGAGAGAATCACCGTGAGTGCAAGGAAATTATAATGGGAGACCAGCAAGACAGCTAGCTCAAATACCCTGCAAAGAATAGAATTGATTCAGGTCATGACTGTCCTGTTATTAATTATTTAAGGAATCAGAGCAACTAATGCAATATGCCCACATGTGAGAAACAGAAAGGCACCTTGGGATGCAGGGCAAAGAGAGAACATTCATAACAGTAATTGGGAATGAGCCCTCAGGGAATTGTCATGGCCCATAATCAAGAATTAAGTATGAACCCTCCCACCTTTGACTCCAGAGTCGAACAACAAATCAAACAGCAGCAACCTTTGGTGAAGGAATTGCCTCTGTTTCACAAAAACTACATACAGCTCATCAGTCTGCTTTTGGCTCTAGAGTCTAGATTAGGGGAGGGCAAACTTTTTGACTCGAGGGCCACAATGGGTTCTTACACTGGACCAGAGGGCCGGAACAAAAGCATGGATGGAGTGTTTGTGTGAACTAATATAAATTCAAAGTAAACATCATTACATTTTTTCAATAGTTTTTTTTTTTAATATATTTTATTGATTTTTTACAGAGAGGAAGGGAGAGAGATAGAGAGTCAGAAACATCGATGAGAGAGAA
This sequence comes from Myotis davidii, assembly GCF_000327345.1. Classification (NCBI taxonomy): domain Eukaryota; kingdom Metazoa; phylum Chordata; class Mammalia; order Chiroptera; family Vespertilionidae; genus Myotis; species Myotis davidii. The sequence continues at coordinate 797,345 of NW_006298628.1, forward strand.
ACATCAACCAGCTGCCTCCTGCACATCTCCCACTGGGGATGTGCCCGCAACCCAGGTACATGCCCTTGACCGGAATCGAACCTGGGCCCTTTCAGTCCGCAGGCCGACGCTCCATCCACTGAGCCAAACCGGTTTTGGCTTTTCAATAGTTTTATTCATTTCAAGCGGGCCGGATCCGGCCCGCGGGCCGTAGTTTGCCCACGGCTGGTCTAGACTATGCCCATGGAGACTGCCTCTTCAGTCATCCCCGAGGAGGGAAGAAAGGAAGAGTGTTTTTGGAAACCTGCATTATTTGCTAATTGGGGAAGGAAGCCCTGAGACATTCACATAGTCTGGTGGAACAGCCATATCACCTGGGCACTATCCTAATTCCTACTTTATAGGTGGGAAAACCGAGACGCAGAAAGATTAAGCAATTTAGCCAAGGCCACAAAACTAGTAAGTGGCAGAGCCTGACTGTGAATCCATCTGGTTTGTACTTAGAGGTTACATGCTTAACTACCATACTATGCACCATAGACCATGATGTCCCCAGAAATCATAGAATTCCTTGGCCCAGTGAGACCTTAAGGGTCACAATCCAACCCAGATCATATCACTCATCTTTTTTCTTCCTTTTCAACTATATTGCCTTCCTTTGACTCCCCTGCATTTTCTGGCCTAAGAACAATGACACTAATACCACTTACCTTTTCTCCTTAAACTCCTCGGTCCCATTTATTTTTACATTCTCTTACAAGCCTTCTCTTGTTTCCACTTTCTAAGCTTAAATATAATAAAGCCTTTAGCAAAAACATGGGCTCTTTGCCTGTAACCGAATCTCCACTTGCCTTGACCCTGGCTAGTCTTTCAGACTAAAACTCTCAGGGGGGAAGGATTATGTGACTGAAGAGGCACAGAGCAGTGATTTAGCATTAATCTCCCTCTTGCTTTCATGTGGTCTGACTCTCCGGACCCAGGACCGCTACTGGGTCTTTGACATGGGCCTGGTATCTTTTGTCTTTACTGATGATGATTATGATACTAGACTGGTTCGGCAAGTTTCTCCTTCCTCCTTTCAGCCTCTCCAAATTGGGGCTGAATGTGTGCCTGACAGGGAATCGGGGACCTCCTGGTGCACGGAAGGAGGCTCACCCAACTGAGTCACACTGGCCTGGGCCAGTCCCCCTTCCCCCTTTTTTAATCCTCACCCTAGAATATGTTTAGGGAAATGAAGGGAAGAGAAGGAAGGGAGAGGGATGGCTGAAGGGAAGGAGAGAGAGAGAGAGAGAGAAAGAGAGAAACAAGGATCGGTTGCCTCCAGTACCTGCGTCCACCAGGGATCAAACCTGCAACCTAGGTTTGTGCCCCGGCCGGGAACTGAACCGCCACCTTTTGGTGTATGACACGCAAACCAACTGGGCCACCCTGCCAGGGCTAGAACCCCTTTTTTGTCTACATAAACAACAGACATTGATTTCTCACAGTCTGGAAAAGTCCAAGGTCATAGTGATGACAGGACAGCTTTGGTGTCTGGTGAGAATCTCCTTCTTCATTCATATAGTCTTCTCATTGGAATTTCCCAGGTCTTTTTCTATTTTTTTTTTTTTTAGCAGCACACTAATCCCATTCATGAGAGCTCCACTCTAGTGACCTAATCATCTCCCCACAGCCCTGCTTCCTAATACCATCACCTGGGGAGTTAGGGTTTCTTTCTCTCTTTTTTTTTTCTTCATTTAAAAATTTATTTTTTTAATTTAATTTTATTTTATTCCATCACCATTTATCCTCCCTATACCCTCTACCATCTCCACCCATCTCCCTTCCCTCCACCCCAGGGAGATAAGATTTCAACATATGAGCCCTGGCCAGTGTGGCTCAGTGAGTTGAAACTTTGTCCCTACACCAAAGGTTTTGGATTTGATCCCTGGTCGGGGCATGTAGAAGAGACAACCAATTGATCAATGTTTCTCTCCCCCCCACCCCCTTCCCTTCTCTCTAAAATCAATAAGCATGTCCTTGAGTGAGTATTTTAAAAAATATTTCAACATATGAATGGGGGAAGGGGGTGGTAGACAATCCATTGCACTGAATAAAAGCACACTTACCCCAAATCTGCTACAGTGTCAGCACCTGCGGTTGGTTCCCCTCCTCCCCCCGCCCTGATTCTGGGAGCCCCTTTCCTCCCAATGTATGGCTCTGGCATCTCTGCCTAAAGCCTGAGTGTGCCACCACAGGGCAGAGAGCTGAGGGCCACAAAGCTCTTAAATAGTTGGTTTGACCTGTGGATGACACCTGTCTATGCTCCCTCCAGCCCATTGACCAGAGCTATTCAAATGTTCTTGTAACTCTAAGGGACCTAGGAAGTATGGAAGATCAGGTGGCATTCTGTGAGCAGGAGTTTCTTTGCCTTCTTCTCATGAGTGTATTCTACCCTGTACTCTTTCTTCCTTTCCCAGTCTAGTCCCAGCTCATCCACTTTTATCTTGGACTTTAACCTTCTACCTCTAATCCACAAATTATAGTTTAATCTGATTCGTGTTTGGAATGTTTAATCTCCTGCCAGATGACCCTGCCTCTGCCCTTTCACGGGCATACCTCACGGTGGAATGTTTTCTTCCTCAGCCCCATGCTTCGTTTTGCATCTAGTCATTTTCCAACAGTTGCCCCGTTGAGAGCGGTCTGGAAAGACCCCCTAAAACTGGAGTTATTAAGAGCAAGAAACAGTCTTTCACAGGAGTGAGATGAAAAAAGGGGAAATACTGAAGGGAGAAAAGCAGGTTGAACTAATCCTCTGGAAGCCAGGTCTGGGGCCACTGCTGGTCCGCTCTCTCCCCAGGACAGTTTCATGTAGGTCAGACGAGAAGACTCAGAAAGGGCCCAAGCCCCCTGGTAGAAGTGGGTCTTCCTCTGCCACAGTTCACTCTTGTTCTGGTCAGAATGAATGTTAGTGTCATGGTTTTGTTTTTATTAAACACACAAGAGCAGTATTGGAGGAAACTTAAAAGTGAGAAAAATGAATACTATCAACCTAAAAATTACTGTTGTTTGTATATTTCTTTCCAGTTGTAGAAAAAAATATTTCCCTCTACCCGTCTTAGGTTCTGTAGCTGGGACCCTATAAATTAGACTAGCCAATAATAGATTCACCTAAGAAAAACAAATGGAAGTTTATTACATGCTTGGCACATATACACATGGAAGCACCAGTGATAAGCCACCCAAAGGAGTGGCTTCAGAATTTGGGCTAAAAAAAGGAAAAGGGGTTTGAGGTTTCTGGGCAGGAGAAGCAAGTTATGGGAATGTCACTAGGAAAAATATGGTCAACATGTGTTATTTAGTAAGTTGTGTTATGCAAATATGAATGGGTGCCCCCTCCATTCATAAGAGTTGTCAAGTCTTCCTCTTCCTGGTTAGGGGAAAGGGAGACACCTTTAACAAATAGAAATTTCCTTTACAAAAAGAAAACTTGCGCCATTTTTAAATTTATTGATTGATTTTATATTTATTTTATTTTTTTAAAATATATTTTATTGATTTTTTACAGAGAGGAAGGGAGAGGGATAGAAAGGGGGAGCGAGAGAAACATCGATCAGTTGCCTCCTGTATGCACCCCGACTGGGGATCCAACCCACAACCAGGCCCTGACCGGGAATCAAACCGGCGACCTTTCAGTGCATGGACGACTCTCAACCAACTGAGCCACACTGGCCAGGACTAAAAAAATACTTCTTACATTGAGAAAAAATATACCTCTTCATACCTTTGGTTATAACCCTCCCCCAATATGACATGCTAATTTGAAGACAGTTAACTAATCTTTTTTTTTTCTCTAATCTTCTCGAAGGCTGCTCTTTAATAGGGTAATCATGTCCAGTGACTTCAAGCGTTCTTTTCACGTCAAGGCGTCCAGTACCAACTGGGCCATTTCCCCCCTGAACTTACTGGTACATAGCCTCTGTAGTTTTCAAGGAACAAAATCATCCCTGCATAAACCTTGAGGAGAAAATTCAGACTTTCTACGGATATGGTGGATGTGATTTTGAAACGGACTTGTACTGCCCTGACTGGTTTGGCTCAGTGGATAGAGCGTCAGCCTGTGGACTGAAGGGTCCCAGGTTTGATTCTGGTCAAGGGCATGTACCTGGGTTTCGGGCACATCCCCAGTAGGGGGTGTGCAGGAGGCAGCTGATTGATGTTTCTCTCTCATCGATGTTTCTAACTCTCTGTCCCTCTCCCTTCTTCTCTATAAAAAATCAATAAAATATATTATATATAAAAAAAGAAACTGACTTGTAAGAAGAGATGCCCATAGGAAAGGAGTTGGGCGTGGCCCCTTGCTAATAATTCTATAACAATTAATCATCTTCCCTTACATTTATTAAACATGTATGTGCCAGGCACTTCCTAAGTGCTTTATGTGTATTAATTCTCTGAACCTTCAGAACAACCCTATGAAATGTGAACTCTTATTCTCAACCTCATTTTACAGATGAGGACACTGAGGCACGGAGAGTCACTTGCTGGAGACATCACAGCAAGTAAGGGGCGGAAGCACAATTCAGGCCCCAGCAGCTAACTATAGACCCCTTGTACTTTCTCACTGTTATTTATTGCTTCCTGCTTGGCCGAGATTTTGAATTTTAACATTTTTACCAAGCAGTCAAGAATACTTCCCTTTGAATCCTGATTTCTGGTCATCTGATAGTGGACAACAGAACGTTATTCCTCTGTATGCAACATTTACATTACATTAGAATGGGACATCAGCCCAGGATATGTCTTCTTCCCGACCGATAGCCTTATGTCAGTTGTGTCATTTGGCTTCTGACTTAATGATTTGAAGAAAGGGAGGTCGAATGGGACACTGAGCTGAGAGTTCATAGCTCTAGATACTTGTTCCAACACAGGCATAACTTGACATGTGACTGTGGAGGATTCCTCAGTTAGAAAAGGTGGGAATTGGACTCGATTCCACACTGAGTAAGGGGCCTCCTAATGCTGAAATCTCGTGGCCAGAGAAGAAACTCTCCTGCCAGGGATTTCTAGCGCTGTGGCAGAAGGAAAGAGCAAATATGCATCTTGAAAGAGGCAGGCTCTCTGGTTCCCTTTAAGTCACACGTATAAAATTGAAATGAACACACTAGTGTCTGTTCCCTGCTTCTGATGTGTGAGGCTGTTGATTGGCAATGATTACTATGCTTAAGTTTTCAACTGGCTCTATTGCCCCTTCTAAAAATAAGCCACTAATGTTCTGGCTGAGTCATTTTCATGCATGAATATGTGGAGGAAAGAAGTGGCAAAGGTCATAGAGGCTCTGTGGATTATTTACCTTCTGACCAGACACCACAACTTGCTCTCAACCAGCTCCTCTCTGTTTTATGTTACGTAGCTGTATATCTTAAATAGAAAATAACTAAAAACAAAACAAAACATATTCAACAGTATGTTATTATGTTTTAATTTGTTTATATCCTTTTCTCTGCGGGTGGATTGGCCTTGTCCTTAGAACTGGGTTTTGTATTTTTCTGAGGAATAGAAGTTGAAATGCATTTTTTTGGTCTGTTTCTTTGTTTGTTGTTGTTTTGATAGATTCTGCCTCAGGTTTATTTATACAAATAGCATAGGAGGACACCAGCCCACGGGTCACACCAGTCATCACATCAGCAGACAGAGCCTCTACCGTAGAGCCTTTGTGGGGGCCTGGGCACCTTTGAGAGACTGAGCCTGGGTCTGAGCCGCAGCAACAGCTACAGCCTGGGGCTTGGGTTGAGCCTTTGCCTTGAACTTTGCCTGGCAGAGCCCAAGATCCTCAGTGATGCGCACCAGCATGTTTCCCAAAAGTGGGTGAGCTATGTAGGCAAGTTGACTGCTGCCCTTTGGGATCTTGGGCTTGACCTCCTTGGGTTTAACGAGGGCCTCGATAGCCATGGCACGTGTACTCATGGCCTTGGTGTTGTTGGCCTGCATCTTCTTGGTGTTGTTTAGCCTTCTTGTTGTGCTTCTTGGCAAAGCCCATGTTCCTCAGGAACTTGGGGTCTACCCCCTTAAGAGATTCATATCTTATTAATCAGGATTTTTGTTTGTTTGTTAATCCTCACCAGAGGACATTCCTCCCCATTGATTATTTTTAGAGAGAATGGAAGAGAGGAAGGAGGGAGGGAAAAAGAGAAAAGAAGCATCGATGTGAGACACATTGATTGGTTGCCTCCCACATGCCCCAACTGGGGGTCGAACCTGCAACCCAGGTACATACATGCCCTTGACTAAGACTGGAACCCATGACCCTTTGGTGTGTAGGCCGATGCTCTATCGACTGAGACACACCAGCCAGTGCTGTGATTGGAGTTGCTTGAGGCCATTTCTGTGTCATTTTCAGGATAGGTTGTGCATGGTGTGGTTCTTGGACTTGACCATATCTGCACTGAAGCTTCCATCCTAGACAGAATTGTAAAGTGATTCTGCCCAGTTTTCAGATGGTTTTTCTATTTAGTTTTTGGAGATCCTTTCCCACCTTCTGGGATCTCCATTCCCCTCTCCCATCTGTGTGGTCAGTACCCCCATTCTGCTTTCTATTCAAAGCTTTTTTTCCCCTCCATACATAGGATTTTATTTTGCACTGCTGCAATAACTTCATTATAGACCAAGGGAGAAAAGGAAAAAAAAAAAGGATAAAACCACCACAATGAGTAAATTACAAAAGTTTTTCTACTTTTTAACAGGATTTTCCATCTGGTAGATTTATTGTCATATTCCCTTCAAAATAGATAAAATGCTTACCATATTTTAAAGATTTTATAGGTTGCCAATGAAAGGAAAACTTTACACAGTCACTGTACATCAAGGTTGAAAAACTGTCCTGCATGAAATGTACTGAGAAATCTTATGAATAAAAGAAAAAGAAAAAAATTATTGTATGTAAGGAAAAGTTAGAGTCCGCATAATGTGCCAAATGAAAGTGGACATTCATTCTTCTTGGAGTTGCTTAGGTGGAGGAGTGCTTGTTTCTCTCCATTTCACTCATTATGCTGTGTTTTTACCCAACAGTATTCATTAAGGCAAAAAATCCTTTTCTGGAGAGTTCTTAAATAAATTGTGGGCGAATAGCAAAATTTTGGCATTAAAATAGGTTAACATGCTTGCTAACAACATCAAAAAATTTAAAACCCAGCATCAAAGCAATTCCTAACAATGCTTCAGTAGCTATAAACTCCAGTTTAGATTTTTTTCTTAATATTTCACTGAAAACATTTTACTAGCCTTTTGGATAGAAATGGGAATTTATTTGCCGGGAAGGATGATCCCATCACACTTATGCTGGAACCAGCACACGGCTTCCTCTTCGCTAATTCTGAGTTTGGCCCCTGTGCAGCCTGTCCTGCATTTCTTGTCTGTGAAGCTAAAACCTGGCCTACCCAGCACCACACAGAAGTCCAGGCCATAGATACCAATGCTTGGGACATATCTGATGATCTCCAGATCAATGTATTCCTGGATCCCAAAACCAAAGTTTCCAGTATCTGAGAAGTTATTTTTTGGTAAATCGTACTGTCGCACCTTCAGAACTTGCGCCAAGATTTCTTCTGCCTCAGCCCCATGGACAGTGCAGTTGACAGGAATCTTTTTATTTCTCTTAATGCCAAAGGATCTGACAGTGTATCTAGCTCTGGAGAACACAGGATTCTGTCCAGTGAGGTCTAGTCAGCATCCAGTAGTCTTAGACGAGATCGGGCGCGTTCAGGGTGGTATGGCCGTAGACAGCATCCAGTAGTCTTAGAAACAGGGTCCTGGGTCTATTGACTATTGAAACAGAGTTTTTAATCAAACAAAACATAATATCTTGGCCTCAGTTGTGTTTTAGCTCCTGAGCCAGGAAAGTGGAATGATCCCACAGAGCAAATCCTTGCGAAATTGAATGATTCAACCCATGGCTAACATCAAGACCAAATACTGTGATCAATTACCACTACCCCTACCGCCAATCAGTAGTGACCACAACTTTAACTCTATTAGTTACCATGATTAATGATTTTCCCCTCTATATAATCCATCCTCTGGCAGCTATTGGGAAGCCGTCAGGGAGATAGGTCTTTGAGTGTGAGCTACCTATGACTCCAGGCATGGCATCATGTTCTTAATAAAGCCTTACTTTCTTGGCTGCAAACTCCTATTCATGCTTTATTGGGATTTGATGCAGACCAATGGACCCCTTCAGTCAGGTGCACAAGCTTAGCCTGATAATTTATTTTTTAAATATATTTTTTATTGATTTCAGAGAGGAAGGGAGAGGGAGAGAGATAGAAACATTAATGATGAAAAAGAACCATTGATGGGCTGCCTCCTGCATGCTCCCTACAGGGGATCAAGCCCAAAACCCAGGCATGTGCCCTGGCCAGGAATCAAACTGTGACCTCCTGGTTCATAGGTCACCGTGGCTGGGCTAGCCTGGGAATTTAGAGTAGGGGTGTTGATAATGGAAAAAGGGCTCTTCCACAAAGTCATGAGAAAAGTATTTGAGTGACCCAGCATAGGAGGATGAGGTGTAGTGTCAGATTTATTAGAGTAGAAATAAGAGACTGTCCCAGGTTCCTGGTATCTCATCCACGGCAGGTGGCTCAGCTCCGTCCCGCTGTGGAGAAGTTCAGCCTTGTCTTCACCAAGCCCAAAAGAAGGGGCAGGGTCCAAAAATTCTGTGCCATTGGCTCAGCGTCTACAGGGTGTAATGCAGTTCAGTCCATGCCAAAGCTTAGTCCAGCTCCGTCTCTGTCCCCACCTGGTTAGCTTAGTCTCCATTCCTGGCTGCCCTCCAGCCAGTGCTGCATTGCCATACCCAAGCCCACACTTGGGCCCATGTCTGCCAGCCCCTCAGCAGCTGGGCCCACAGGGTGCTACAGAGATTGAAGGCAAGGGAAGAGAGGAAGAAAAGGGGCAAATGCATGGTCCCCAGAGAGGCCTTGATTATGCTCGGATTATGTCACCTTGGGCTTGGGACAGAGCCCACCCTCTTTCAAATTAAACAATCTCTTCCCTAATTCTTTGTGGGCTTGTGTTGGGTCCTCCCCCTAACCAATCCCCTTTCTAGGGCTTCCAGGGTTCTTTATCCAATTCGATCCTTTTCCCAGGCTAGGCACCTCCCCTTTGTGGTTGCCATCTTGGCTCCTACTACCCATGCACCCAGCAGAGGAATTTCCCCTTTATTGTTTTTATCTCTTCCTCAGTAATCCTGGTTAATGGCCTGTTGTCCCCCTGGGAACCCACTCCTGGGATTAAGTCTCCTTGGTGGAGGATGAAGGATGGGTGGTCCCCTGGGGTGTCTGAAGCTGTGACTGCCAGACTTAAGTCTGATTAAGTGTAACTTCCAGACTCAATCAGGCCCAGCAGTCTAGCTCCCTTCTCTTGTTGAGTCCTTCCTGCCTATGCTAACAGGGGTGGATGGTAGGCAGCAGGCAACTCTGAAGTGAGAACTGCAGGGAAGGCTACCATCACAGCCAGGCTTCAGAGATGTCTCATATAACATTAGGGTCAGAGGAGGACAAGTTGACAGGGAGTGATACCAAAAGAATGGACATGAGTTCCAGTAGCTCAAAATTTCAACACCAGCTGGACATACAGAGACCAGCAGAGCAAGGAACACTGCCTAGAGACCAGAAGACAGAGAGCAAAGATCACTGCATGGACCCAAAGACCCCATCCACCTTATCCACCTCAATCAAATGGCAGACACACATTTCTCTCCCATATGCTGAATACTCTTCAGGGAGCAGCAGGAGGGGGAGAAGCAAGCTCAAACACAGCATTCTAGAGACTGCTCCTGTGGCCCAAGGGAACTGTTTCAATATCCCCTTTAGTCCAAGCTTTCCTTTCAATTAGGTCTGCTGTGTGACTGAGGTCTCTAAAAGTAGGCCAGATTAGGTTTAGACAAATTAAATAAAAATTCTCTGTTTTGCCCTTGCCAATTTGGCTCAGTGGTTAGAGTGTTGCCATGTGGACCTAAGGGTCTTGGGCTTGATTCCTGGTCAAGGGCATGCACCTTGGTTGCAGGTGCGGGAGGCAACCAATCGATGTATCTCTCTCACCTCGCTATTTCTCTCCCCTCCCCCCCCCATCCTTCTCCTCCCCTTCCACTCTGTCTGAAAATCAATGAGAAAAATATCCATGGGTGAAGATTTGTAAAAAAATACTGTTTTTCTGAATCTGTGAGTTAACCTCTAAGTCAAGCCTCTGCCTAGATTACTTTCCCCTTGGCAAAATCCTTCAGGAGGCTCTCAGCTAAATGACCTGCAAACAGAGTTAACCATTCTTTCCTCTTTATCGTCGTTGCACCCTGTACGTATTTATTTATTGTTATTATTTAAATGTTTTTATTGATTTCAGAGAGAGGAAGAGCAACATCAATGATGAGAGAGAATCATCGATTGGCTGCCTCCTCGTACCCCCACCACAGGGGATGGGGCCCACAATCCGGGCATGTGCCCTGACCGAGAATCTAACTGTGATCTCCTGGTTTACAGGTTGACACTAAACTACTGAGCCACATGAGCTGGGCATCTTTGTACATATTTATATGCACTTGCACTTGCACACAATTTATACTTCCCAGGTCTGCCTCCCTTACTAGACTGCTCATCTTGAGGGCAAATATGGTGCCTGATTCATCATGACCTTGGGCTAGCACCTTCATCTTGAACCTAGCACAAGACATAGCACTTAATAAGTAACAAGTGGCCCTGGCTGGTATGGCTCAGTTGGTTGGAGAGTCGTCCTATGCACCAGAAGGTCTTGGGTTTGATTCCTAGTCAGGACACATATCCAGGTTGTAGGTTCAATCCCTGGTGGAAGTGCATACAGGAGACAACCAATCATTGTTTCTTCCTCACACTGACGTTTTCTCTCTCACTCTTCCTTCCTCTCTCTCTAAAATCAATAAAAATGTATTTTTAAAAATAGGAAAAAAAGAAGTGACAAGTGTTGGCTGAATTACAGAGTTCTTAAAGATGGGGGATTTCAGCCCTAACCGGTTTTGCTCAGTGGATAGAGTGTCGGCCTGTGGACTCAAGGGTCCCAGGTTCGATTCCGGTCAGGGGCATGTACCTTGGTTGCGGGCACATCCCCAGTAGGGAGTGTTCAGGAGGCAGCTGATCGATATTTCTCTCTCATCGATGTTTCTAACTCTATCCCTCTCCCTTCCTCTCTGTAAAAAATCAATAAAATATATTTAAAAAATAAAAATCATCATTCTCCCCTTTAAAAAAAAAAAAAGATGGTGGATTTCAGAAGTGATGCTTTGGGTCATTGAGACCATCCCCCAAAATCATATACACAAACTAATTGGCATTTAGGAAAATCAGTTTCTTCTTATCTCCATTCCTTTCCCAGAATGACTGTTATTAAGTGTGTCAAATTAATTTCTAAACTAGAATGAATTTGCAGTGTCATCCACAATGAAATCTATTTAAAGATTTTTTTAGAAATGGGCTCCAGATTGTCTGGTGTTTCCTAAAATTCAAATCTATATCTTTCTTATCTATTTACTTAGAAGACTCAAGTGGAGGGACAAATTCAGTTTTGTGGGGGGTTTTTTGTGTTTTTTTGTTTTTCTTTTTTCTTTTTTTTTTGCTGGGGAGTCTCACTGGATGCTTAAGCTCCAGAGAAAGCAAGTCCTCTTGCATTTGAAACTTCTCCCACAAGGACAATGAAGACTTCTTGGATCACCTTACAGATTGTTAAATGTTAACCATGTGATATCTGGGAGATAGGATTATGTCAGTGATTTTAATTATTTTCTCTGTGCTTTTCTATATTTACGAAATTTTCTTTTTTTTAATTGATTTTTTTAAAAGAGAGAATGGGAGAGAAACATTGATGTTTCTCAATCAGCTGCCTCCTGCACGCCACCTACCCCGAGATTGAGCCCACAACCCGGGCATGAACTTCAGCTTTGTGTGTAACACTATTCTGAGGTGGGAGATGGGCATCCCCCTCTTCCACTCAATGCAAGTCTAAAGGAGGTGGGACCTGAGGACAGGGTGGGACATTAAGGCTGATATGCCATCTTGAACTAAGGAGAAGGGGGAGTTGTGGTTTGGGACTACAAAGGGCTGGGGAGCAATTTACATGGAAATGGAAAAGCAAAAGTTTGGTAAATAAATGCTTGTTGGGCTATTTTTAACAATGGGACACAGCCACGACTTTGATCAAAAGAGCCTGGCTAGCCTTGGCCAGTGTGGCTCAGTTGGTTGAGCGTCATAGTCCCTTGCACCAAATGGTCGATTTCTAGTCAGGGATCATACCCAGGTTTGGATTCAATCTCTGGTCAGGGCATGTGCAGGAGGCAACCGATCGATGATGTTTCTAGCTCTCGCTCTTTAAAATCAATAAAAATTTAAAAATGGGGGGGGGGCTGGCTAGGTCCCTCTCTGTCTATCACACACTAAAGATTAAAAACTATAGTTATCTATGATGATAACTCCCTTCCTAGAGCAGGTCCTCGATCTAAATTCTTTTAGGCAGGAAGGGGTAAGGTCAAAGGTTGAGTCTTTTGTTACTTAAAAATGATCATTGTAAGCCCTGGTGGGTGTGGCTCAGTTGGTTGGAGCATTGTTCCGTGTTTCTAAAGGTCTTGGGGTTCGATTTCCGGTCAGGACACGTACCCAGGTTTGGTTTAACCCCCAGTCAGGGCACATTCCGAAGGCAACCGATCTCTTTCTCTCTCACATTGATGTTCCCCTACCTCTAAAATTAATGAAAAACGTATCCTCAGGTGAAGATTTAAAAAATAATCAGCTTAAAAGAGGCATATTTTGGGGTGGGTAACTCTGCCTTCTCCTTAATACCAAACACATTCTAGTTTGTAAGGGTGAATCAATGATCATTTCCCACTTAGGTGGAGGGCCTTGTACATTAGGAGTCTTTCTCTTCCTCTTTCAGCAGCAACCCTCTCTTCTCATGTGGGAAAATGTAGTTTGTTGCTGGGGTCCAGCCCCAGCAGGTCCAGGGGTTCCCAAAGGTGTGGATGGAGTCAGCGAAGAAGGAATGAACACGGAGACAGCGTTCAGTTGGTCAGCATAGCGAGGTTCTCTCTTTATTGTCCTATTACATCTATATTTATACTATTTGATCCCATAAGCATGCCTCTATAATTACATCATGGTATGTTTTGGGTCACGTTCTATAATTCCTTGTTTATTATCTGACCTTAGCCAAAAATCCTGTCTCTATCTAGTTCTGTTGATTTTAATCTTGTCTAGGTTAATCTCTGTGTTCCATTACAAGGGCTATTCCAAGGTCAATGCTCTACTGATCTTAGTCCTATTAATCCCTAACCCGGGGAAACAACCTTTCTCGGGGAGGTGGTCCTGTTTAAAACACATAGTGCTAAGAAGGGGAGCAAACCATATTAAGAACAGTATGCCAGGTCCCTTGAAACATAAGCTGTGCAGATGTTTCTTCCCTACAGTGACTGTGTCAAGCAGCAAGGGTGGATCGGCTTCCAGCAGTTTGTGAAGCCAGAGAAACTGATTCACATTGAAATAACTGTAAAAGCTCCAGAAGGCTAGACAAACAGGACTAGTAATTTCAGTCTTCCAGTGATTATAGTTATTGTGTTTAGGCAGAAACTCCTCCCTTCCTGCCCTCAACAACTCCTCCCCTCTGCTGCTCCATTACTGTCCTCACAATTTCTGCAAGGCCAAAGAATATCTTAAAATGGAATTTCCTTCCTTTTAGGAATCAAGTGTAAACATTGACTCTGAAGTCCATAACATGACCTTTTTCCCTGAGTAACTCTCCGTCTCAAACAATGATCTCAGCCCTTGCAGCTAGAGGTGGGTGCTGGGTATTTATCCAGGCTGCTGAGTAAAGGAGGTAATATTGCCGCCTACATAATCAGGAGCTGACTAACGGGGGACTCTACCCCAAGGCCTTGTCTCATGCCTTTCACTCCCACCTACAAAGGAGAATCATAGGATTATAGAATCACAAGAAGCCTTTAAGGATTTTGTAACCCACCTCACCATCATGCAGATGAAGCTGAGGCTCACAGTCCCTTTCCCAGTGACTGGCACCCAGGAGGTACAGTGCTCAGCCACTATTGCTTTATTTTTCTGACCTAAGTTGTTTAAAATGATCAGTACATTAGAATATGGGGTTACCAATTTAAAAACTGTTTTCTTACCACTCTATCACACTGAGTTATGTATTTCTACTTGGTTTACTATAAAGTCATTAGAGCCATAAATTTAATTTTAAAACCTTTATTGAGATATAATTTACATACCATACAGTTCACCTATTTAAAGTATACAATCCCATGGCTTTTAGTTTATTCAGAGCCACGTATCTATCACCACTATCAATTTTAGAACATTTTCATTACCCACAAAAGAAATCCCATACCCATTAACAGTCACTCTTATTTTCTCTCATTCCCCTGGCCTTAGGCAACCAATACTCTTTTATATGTGGTCCTTTGTGAGTAGTTTGTTACTTAGTATAATATTTTCAAGGTTCATACATGTTGTAGCATGTACATCATTTTTAAAAATATATATTTTATTGATTTTTTACAGAGAGGAAGGGAGAGAGATAGTCAGAAACATCGACGAAAGAGAACCATTGATCAGTCGCCTCCTGCACATCCCCCACCGGGGATGTGCCCGCAATCCAGGTACATGCCCTTGACCAGAATCGAACCTGGGACCCTTCAGTCCGCAGGCCGATGCTCTCTCCACTGAGCCAAACCGGTTTCGGCTGTACATCATTTCTTATTGTTGAATAATAAATATTCCATCACATGCATAAACTGTATTTTATTTATCTATTCAACAGTTGATGGGTATTTGGCTGAACTTTTATTTTTGTAATGATTTTAGAGAGGGAGAAAGGGGATGGGAAAGAGAGAGAAATATCCATGTGAGAAGCTGATTGGCTGCCTCCTATACTGCCCTGACCAGGATCAAACTGCAACTTAGGTATGTGCCCTGACTGGGAATAATAGCCACAAACTTCTGTGCACAGGACGACACTCCAAACAACTGAGCCACACCAGCCAGGGGTGAATTTTATTTTAAAACAAATGTGCTCTGCATGACTGGTGTTGCTTAGTGGTTGAGCGTCAAGCCATGAACCAAGAGAGCACAGTTCAACTCCTGCCAGGGCACGTGCCTGGGTTGCCAGTTCCATCCCCAGTAAGAGGCGTGCAAGAGGCAGCCCATTGATGATTCTCATCATTGATGTTTTTATTTCTCTCTCCCTTCCTCTCTCTGCAATAAAAAACAAAAACATAAAAAGAAGAAACGTGATCTCTGATAGCCAGCAGCTTAAAATCTAGATATAAGTGTTTGTCTCATATCTTTCTATATTGAATTTATACTAAAAGAAGCATAGTTAGTATGAAGATCTATAATAATAAAAGGGTAATATGCTAATTAGGCCAGACATCCTTCTGGGAAGCTGCTGAGGCAGAGGCCCCCTGCTGCCACAGCAGGCAGTGGTATGAACCCCTTGCACAAATTTCGTGCATCGGGCCTCTAGTTTCATTATAACTGCATACCTGAAAATCAGCATTTTCTTTTCTCTAAATTTTCTGATGTGTATGATAACATTATGAAAAGACAAAGTAAAGCCTTGCCCTGTTTTCCTGCTCCTCCAACTCCCAGGAAAATAGAGGCTGTGTAGATGGCATGGGTGATAACCCTCTGGAAGAGAGAAAAAGACTAAAGATCCAGAGCAAGACTGTTTGTTTCTGATTTCAAATGGGATATTTAGGAGAAAAAGGGCATTTGGGGCTCACACCCAGCAATCTGATCAGCCTTACTAAGACCCAAACATAAAATAATATATGATGTGGGCGAAGGTGAGAAAGGGGGACAGTACAGACCACAAGTTCAGTCCAGTCCGACCTCATAAGGTTTAGTATGTTTGTTTTTGTCCTGTGTTTAGAGATTGGCCCTCGTTTAAGCTCCATATGTTTTCATGGGTCTCCAGATGAGTCCAGACTGGGGGACTAGTGCGTGCTTGGTAGGAAGAACTTGAATTTATAAATACCAAGTTGAGGATATTTATGATCCTGGGAGGTGGTTGCTTCCCCCACTAAACCCTTGTTTATCCAAGTCCTGACTCTCCCAGCCCTCGTTGTAATTACAGTCGGACCGGACCGCAGAGCTCCTGAGTCACCTGCTTGGAGAGGAGGGGTTTTGGGAGTGCCTTCCGTTCCATTTGCAGGAACTCAAGAACACCAGGAAGCGACCCTTGACTCAGCCCGCCTGAGGCTTGAGTGTTGTGTCATTCCCCACACGTGACGCTCTCCCAGGAGATGGATTCTCGCGTATCATGGGACTTTTTCACCCCAGTGACTCCCCCCCTTTTCTTTACCCGCAACCCTCGCACTTCCCCGCCCCGCCCCCTCTTGAGACTAGAGGAAGGGAGGGTAGCTGGAGCCAGGAAATGCCACTCTCCCAAGTTGGCCAGGAGAAGCAAGAAACTCAGTGTTTGGGAAAGTGCCAAGACGTGACGTTACGCTGACCCTTCTCCAGAATGCTTTGCCCTTCCTCCGTTCTGGGCTATCCTTGCTCTCATTCCCGCTATGGGACCTATTATTGATCTCTCCAGTTCGAGACCCCGTATCTCGCAGACCGCGTCCCGCTTAAGGTTGCATTCCCTCTCCCTCCGTCTCCCACTTTTCTGAGCCTGGAATTCTCCACCAGAACTGGTTTGAGTCTCCGATTGGCCTCCTTCCCGATCTCGCTGCGTGACCTTGAGTGAACCACAACTTTTCTGGGCCTATTTCCCTTGCCTGGAAAACGGGGGCGACACGTCTACCTCGCCACGCCGGTGGTGAGGAGCAAACGAGAAAGCCTTCCGAGCGTGAGGAGCAACAGGAATGTCAGCTATGCGGACTCTGGCGCGCCCGTGGCTTCAGGACCCCTCCCTTTCCTCGGG
>NW_006298628.1:815269-848789 GCF_000327345.1 Myotis davidii
CCCGCAGGCGAGGGGAACCCGGGGAGGCCAGTGAGTGCCCGGGAGAAGGGAGTGGGATGGGGGAGGCCAGGCCCGGGAGGAAACGCGGCCGGCGGAGGGCACCTGGGGTGGCGGAGGGCGGAGATGTAGGGCGCCGGGCGGCCTTCTGCACTTTGGGGAAGTTTCCGACCACCGTGGGCAGTCAGGTGGCGGCGCAGACATTCGCCACGGGGGCGGGTGCCTGTCAGCACTTCCCTCCTGCAGGTGTAACTCGCTGGTGCCAGAGCCTTTCCAGGGGGGACAGCTCGGGAAGTTAGAGGTCTCCCTCTTTCGGCCAGTTTCTTCTTGACGTTCTGAGCCTGTTGAGGAAGAGGCTTCATTCTGTGTTTAACGTGTTTTGGTGACACTCGGTCAACACCGGGATATTGCAGGGCAGTGCTCTGTCAGTGCAGAGTGCCGTTTTCTCTCTGGAATCCCACACCAGAGCAGCCCTCCCCGGCAGGTGGTAACCTTGGACAGTTCCCTCTAAAAACCCTCCGTTTATAGAGGACTGGGGGGCGGGGCTGAAGGGGTGTGGGCGCTGACAACCTCAGACTGCAGTTTCCAGGTGCACCAGGTGATTGCTCACCGCGCTAACACCGCACGGTGACCGCAGCACCTCGCCAGGCTCTGCGGACCCCGGAGGTTGGAATGCAAGTGCCGGGTCTCTGACTTTCTGAGACAGGCAAGGATTTTAGCTTTCGGGCTGTCTTGGCGTTGTTTCTGTGGGACTGTCTAATGCAGGCTAAGTGGCCTATTCATCTTTGTCCCCTGAGGGTCTCTAGCAACACCTGGCTAAATACGTGGTGATTGAAGGAAGCTAAAGAACTCATTATTGAAGGAATCACATGTTATCTTTCAAAAAATACTTGGAAAGTTTGTAGGATATGAGATGGGTTTAAAGTAGTACCACGATTTAAACTTTTGTTTTGTCATGGATACCTTAGTACCAGATCAAATAGTTCTTTTTCTTTGTTAAGCTTGAATTTAGTGATGATTTTTAGTTCTGATGCTGTGATCCATTTGCCTCAAAGGAAGGCCATTAAGTTTGCCAACAAAATTGACTTTATTTCAGGAGAAAGCTTATAGGGAAGGGGGGTTGTAAAAAATCTGAGGATGGGATCACAACTTCCACTCATTTATTAGCACTGTTCATAGAACAGAGGCCATGTACTACTTCTGAGATGGCATGCTCTGTCTTCATGCTCAGACAGGCCATTGCCTGTGTGTGGATGTACTGGGAAGGGACTGGGAAAGTAACTACATATACACAGGTGAGGAGCAGGCTCAGCATGACCTATAACCTTGGATGAAAGACTTGCTTTCTTCAGCCTTCAACTCTTGTCAGTCCATGCAAACATGGACGAAATGCCAGGGTCACACGGGCCAAGAAAACCATCTGCCACAGGTTGCAAAATCAGAAAATAAAACTAACTGTTAGGCTCTAGATTGTGTTTTATTTTTTAAAAGTAAATGGCTTTTTAAAAATGGCTTATTCAGCGACTCTTGTAATTTATACTTTTTCAAACACATCTGTAAATTCTCTGTGAAACCTTTGGGCAAAGGGCCATGGCCTGAGACTAGAGAACATTGATGAAATGCTAGATGAGCCAACTCCCAGACCACAAACATAAAACCACCTTGTTATCAGTCTCAGTAAGACCATAAATCAAGTATTACTGGGGACCCAGAAATTCAGTCTCTTTTAGGTCAGTATGCAGAAGAGAATTCTGTGTTTAATTTTCTGTGAGTGCTTTGTTTGTGGCCTTAGTATGGAGACTGAGAGACTGCTATTATAGCAGAAGCACCTTGGGGTATTTACAGCAAAAGTATTTGAAAGCATGGAGATTGTCCGTCACCAGAAAGTGCCCAGTAAATTCTGAGCACCTATGTGAAAATGTAGGAGGGTGTGTAAATGGTGAGAATGTCTTAGGGGGTTCGAAGTGCTGTAATCATCTTTTGCTTGCAGGGATTCCATCAAGGAGTCAGAAATTTCATCTTTATTATATTGATATTACTTAATTTGAACACCTTCTGTCTTTTTCTTTGCATTTTTTTTGTGTGGCCTTAGCTGTTGTTTTTGTGAGTCTTTATAAACAACCTAAAGGAGGGTTGATATTTTGTGTGTGTGACCAGATTCAAATATGAATCAAGAAATCTACCTTATTTCTCATCACTTGCCCCTTTGGGCTTCCTGTTCATGCCTTAACCAAGTCTTGTCTGATGCCTTCGCCCATACTGTTCCCTTAGAACTCAGCTTAAATTTCACTTGCCCTGGCAGGTAGCTCAGCTGTTAGACCAGCCGTGGGCAAACTATGGCCCGCGGGCTGGATCCGGCCCGTTTGAAATGAATAAAACTAAAAAAAAGAAAAAAGACTGTATCCTTTTATGTAATGATGTTTACTTTGAATTTATATTAGTTCACACAAACACTCCATCCATGCTTTTGTTCCGGCCCTCCGGTCCAGTTTAAGAACCCATTGTGGCCCTCGAGTCAAAAAGTTTGCCCACCCCTGTGTGAGACCATTGGCCCCATACACCAAGGTTGCGGGTTAGATCCCTGGTCAGGGCACATACAACAATCAACCGATGAATGCATAAATTAATGGAACAACAAGTTAATGTCCCTCACCGTCTCTCTCTCTGTCTCTCTCCCTTCCTTGCCCCTCCCCGTCCTTCTCTCCCTCAATCTTCCTTCCTCTGTGTCTAAAACTAATAATTAAAGGAATTAAAAAATATCTAAAAAATTTGTTTTCACTTCTTCAGTTAGAACTTGCTTGTCTATCTAGAGTAAGCCTTGCGAATTTATGAACAATTTATTGGTAAATTGGTGATTTTTGTTTTATTGATTCTTTTAGACGGGGAAAGGAGAGGGAGAGACAGAACATCAATTTCTTTAGTAACTTTTTTTCAGTCTTATATATTTTCCAGGATGTCTTGTTTCTGACTGCTTCACTTGCTCCACTAGGGTCATAGAGCCTGAAAACATTTTTAACTTGTAATTTGAGATCCTGCTGATTGGATTCCCTATCAGGGATAGGTCTAGGATTTTTATGATTTTGGATCTCGTTATTGTCCTTTAAAATGTTTTTTCACTTGCTTTTCCTGCAGTTATTTTTTTAAGGGCTAGAAGGAAACTCCATGATCTTCTACCTAGTTCTATCCCATTACTATAGGTTGATAGATAGGCAGACCCATAGATGATTAGAAGGAACAAGTATTTATTGAGCCAGGCACTGCTCTAGGCTTTGGGAATGTAGCCACAAGCAAGACAGACAAGGAAGGTAGCCCATGTTTTATTGAAATGTGTATTGTAATAAAGAATAAATGGGCCACCCTATCCGGTTTGGCTCAGTGGATAGAGCGTTGGCCTGTGGACTGAAGGATCCCGGGTTCGATTCTGGTCAAGGGCACGTACCTTGGTTGCGGGCACATCCCAGTAGGGAGTGTGCAGGAGGCAGCTTATTGATGTTTCTCTCTCATCGATGTTTCTAACTCTCTATCCCTCTCCCTTCTTCTATGTAAAAAAACAATAAAATATATTTAAAAAAAAATAAATGGACCAGTTAATTACAGATTGTGATAGATGATATGCATATAAAAAAGATAGTGTGTGCCAAAACCGGTTTGGCTCAGTGGATAGAGCGTCGGCCTGTGGACTGAAAGGTCCCAGGTTCGATTCCGGTCAAGGGCATGTACCTGGGTTGCGGGCACATCCCCAGTAGGAGATGTGCTGGAGGCAGCTGATCGATGTTGCTCTCGCATCGATGTTTCTAACTCTATCTCTCTCCCTTCCTCTCTGTAAAAAATAAAATATATTAAAAAAAAGATAGTTTGATAGAGGGGGAGGTACTTTAGATGGAACAAACAAGTTTGTAAAAGGGTGAGCTGCCCATGAAGGATATAATTGATCTCATAAGAGTAGTTACTTAGACCTAAACTTTAGGCACATGTAGTCAGAGTTTCTCCTTATTATTCTTGAAAATTCCAAAGAGTAACTAGCTCTCATAAATGCATTTCTTCTATTTTCTGTTATATTCCTTCTCATACTTGAATTCTCAGCAACATTTGACTCTTTCAGTAACTAATTCTTTTTTTAAAATTTTTTTTTATTGATTTCTTACAGAGAGGAAGGGAGAGGGATAGAGAATTAGAAACATCGGTGAGAGAAACATCGATCAGCTGCCACCTGCACACTCCCTATTGGGTATGTGCCTGCAACCAAGGTACATGCCCTTGACTGGAATCGAACCTGGGACCCTTGAGTCCCCAGGCCAATGCTCTATCCATTGAGCCAAACCAGTTAGGGCCGGTAACTAATTCTTTAATAAACATATTCTGGTTATTATCCATTCCAGTGAGTTCAGTTACCATTTATTGACTGTTCCAAAATGTATATCTTATTCAACAGATATTTATTTAAAATATTTTTTTTATTGATTTCAGAGAGGGGAAGGGAGAGGGAGAGAGACAACCTGGGCATGTGTCCTGACCGGGAATTGATCTATGATCTCCTGGTTCATAGGTCAAGACTCAGCCACAGGCTGGTTGGTATTTATTGTCAACTATGTCCTGTGTCCATTGGGAATATAGTGGTAAGTAAAATACACAAGATTCTTTCTTCATGGAGTTGATTGACAGCTTAAGAACTTTAAGATTAGCCCTAACCTGTTTGGCTCAGTGGATAGAGCGGCGGCCTGCGGACTAACAGGTCCCAGGTTCAATTCCGGTCAAGGGCATGTGCCTTGGTTGCGGGCACATCCCCAGTAGGAGATGTGCAGGAGGCAGCTGATGGTTTCTCTCTCATTGATGCTTCTAACTATCTATCCCTCTCCCTCTCCCTCTCTGTAAAATATCAATAAAATATATATTTTTTAAAAAAGAGCTTTAAGCCCTGGCCTGTTTGGCTCAGTGGATAGAGCGTCAGCCTGCGGACTGAAGGGTCCCAGGTTCGATTCCGGTCAAGGGCATGTACCTTGGTTGTGGGCACATCCCCAATGCGGGGTGTGCAGAAGGCAGCTGATCGGTGTTTCTCTCTCATCGATGTTTCTAGCTCTCTATCCCTCTCCCTTCCTCTCTGTAAAAAATCAATAAAATAAAAAGAACTTTAAGATTAGATCTCTTTCTGGAGTTTCTGATCCACGTTGTTTATTGGACATGAAAGTCTGATACTGAGCTTATCTTCCAAGCCTGCTCCTCCTCTGTTGTCTATCTTCCTGAGGGATACCACTATCCACCGGCTAGATACCTGGTCACCATCCTTAACTCTTTTTTCTCCTTCATCCCTATTCTGCTATTTTTTTGTTTCCATCTTTTAAATATTTCTGGAATCTCTTTATCTTTCCAAATCCATTTCTTCTACTCTGTTTCAGGCCACCTACACCTCTTGCCCTGAATTCAAATTCCATTGAGTTGAAAGTTTGTGTCATTCTGACTGTGTATCAATGTCTGGCACATAGGAAGTACTCAATGAATATTTCTTTTTTTAAAAAATATATTTTATTGATTTTTTACAGTGAGGAAGGGAGAGAGATAGAGAGTTAGAAACATCGATCAGCTGCCTCCTGCACATCCCCCACTGGGCATGTGCCCGCAACCCAGGCACATGCCCTTGACCGGAATCGAACCCGGGACCCCTCAGTCCGCAGGCCGACGCTCTATCCACTGAGCCAAACCGGTTTTGGCCCCAATGAATATTTCTGAATAAATGAATGGACAACTAAAACTGTCCCATAACTGATCTATCTGCTTTCCTATAAATTGGCCATCACACTGTAGCCGCATCTCTCCAAAATGGAAATCTGATCAGATCGTTTCCATACTTAAAGCCTTTAGAGGCTCTGTCTAAAGTTCTTAAAGTGACTGAAGTACCTAACACACAAAGCTTGTAATCGGCTGCTCCTTTTCTTACGAGCCTCATCTTTTCCTTTTTGAGCCATACGTTTCCTTTGCAAAACGTATTCTTTCCCGGCCTTCTTATAAGCTACCTGAATGCTTGGCGCTCTTTCTCTTCTGTTGCCTTGCTAACATCATTCATCTTTCGGGTTTTAATTCTGGGGTGCTTTTTATGAACACCAGGTGCGGGTTGTGCCCATCTTCCATTTTCCCACAGCATACTGTTCTCTCCCTCTCATAGAGCTTCTCGTGTTACACAAACTAACCTATTGCTTCAATTCCCTTACTAAACTACTGGGATCCAGTAGATACTATTTTTTGGTTTGTTGGATGAATGGATATTATACTAAAGGTCAAATTGCTAAGCCTAACTATTGAAAGTTCTCTTTTGTGCACTCAAGATGTCGTCCTTACTGTTGGTGCCAAGTTATGCAAAAACTCCCAAAAACTTCTTCGATCAGTAAGTCCTTTGACTTTTACATATACAGAAAAACCATGAATTCTCCTGAGTAGAGTTATTGCAGACACTTCACCTACATTGTCCTATGCATAGTAGATATTCTATAAATATTTATGCAGTATAAAAACTGAAATATGGCCCAGCCGCGTGTGGCTCAGTGGTTGAGCGTTGACCTATGAATCAGGAGGTCACGGTTTGGTTCCTGATCAGGGCATATGCCCAGGTTTCGGGCTTGATCCCTGGTGTGGGGCATGCAGGAGGCAGCCAGTCGATGATTCTCTCTCATCATTGATGTTTCTATCTCCCTCTCTCCCTCTCCCTCTCTGAAATCAATAAAAATATATACATATAAAAACTGAAATATGAAGATCATTGGAACTACTGTCATAAGTATTGTAGGGATTACTTCTCATTTGCAAAGGTTGGGCTAGGTTAGCGGTCGGCAAATTGCGGCTCTTTGGCCCCTTGAGTGTGGCTCTTCCACAAAATATCACGTGCAGCGCGCATACAGTGCGATTGAAACTTCGTGGCCCGCGCATGTACAGCGCGATTGAAACTTCTTGGCCCATGCGCAGAAGTTGGTATTTTGTGGAAGAGCCACACTCAAGGGGCCAAAGAGCCGCATGTGGCTCGCGAGCCGCAGTTTGCCGACCACTGGTAGGTGATCTAGGACCATGATTCTTGTAATATTTTAAACTTAATTGTGGCTTTCTGTTGTATTCTTATTCCTTTTAGCCACAGATATTTGCTTCTAAGTTACTGGATGAGAAATAAGTTGGTCTGTCTGAATAAATTTTTCATACAAATGAAGATTAAGTGCCAAAACGTAATTTTAACTATTTGCTTATAATCTTTTTTAAAAATATATTTTTATTGATTTCAGAGAGGCAGGGAGAGAGAGATAGAAACATCAATGATGCGAGAGAATCATTGATCAGCTGCCTCCTGCACGCCTCCCACTGAGGATCGAGCCTGCGACCTGGGCATGTGCCCTTGACCAGAATTGAACCCGGGACCCTTCAGTCCCCAGGCCAACGCTCTATCCACTGAGCAAAACCAGCTAGGGCCTTACAATATATATATATTTTTATTAGTTAAGGTATTACAAATGTGTCCTCATCCCCTCCATTAACCCCCAACCTTTCCCCCCCTACAATATTTTTTAATATATATTTTTATTGATTGGAGAGAGAGGAAGGGAGAAACATGGATTGGTTACGTCCCCCATGCACCACAACTGGGGGCCAAACCTGAAACCTGGGCATGTGCCCTGACTGGGAATCAAACTGGCTACCTTTCGGTGCATGGGATGACGGTCAACCAACTGAGCCATACCAGCCAGGGCTGTTTAGAATCTTTTGACAGGGATTTCTAATTGGATACAAAAGTAGAACCCTATAGTAACAAATAAAATAGTTATTAAAACAGCATTTGTATTTGAAGAAAAATATCCTCTGAAGAATAATAAACTTTTATTTCTTGGGCACTGAAATCTATATTGGTTAAAAGCCTCTGCTAGGCTATTATGGTATAATTTTATTTATTGATTGATTTATAGAGAGAAAGAGGAGGGGGGGGAGAAAGAGAGAGAAATATTGATTTGTTGTTCCATTGATTTATACATTCATTGGATGATTCTTATCTGTGCCCTGACCAGGGATTGAAGCCCTAACCTTGGTGTATGTATCCAGGTGACGCTCTAACCAACAGAGTTACCCAGCCAGGGCTAAAATTTCTAATTTTTAAAAATATATATATTTTTTTGATTTTTTTTTTTTTTTTTTTACAGAGAGGAAGGGAGAGGGATAGAGAGAAACATTGCTGAGAGAGAAATATCGATCAGCTGCCTCCTGCACACCACCTACTGGGGATGTGCCTGCAACCAAGGTACAAGCCCTTGACCGGAATCAAACCTGGGACCCTTCAAGTCTACAGGCCGACTCTCTATCTCCACTGAGCCAAACTAGTTAGGGCTAAAATTTCTAATGTTAATGATCAAATTCTCAATTTAAATTTAATTTCAGTTACCTGTTGTCCTATCATTATCATTATTGTTATTGTTATTATTTGGTTATTGCTGCCTATTCAAAAACAAATACCTTTGAAAAAGTTAAACAGTTTACTCGGAAGTGTGGAATCAAACAGGCTTTTGTAAAACCAGAAGGGTGTAATTTCTTTCTGAGGAAGGAAGAGGGAGAGAGAGAGAGAAACATCAGTGATGAGAGAGAATCATAGATTGGCTGCCTCCTGCACGCCCCCTACTGGGGATCGAGCCCACAGGCCTGGCAACCTCTTGTTTTAATTTCCTTTCTCAGATCACTGGTATGATTGAGCATATGATGATTCTACTTTCCTTTTCTGTGTGAATTGCCTGTTGAGTTTCATTTACTCATAACTAGCAACAACCTATATCTGGCTCAATGTAAATTATATTTTTACAATGGTTTTATAGTATTCCCTAATGATCATCAATGGCTGCTACAACATCTCTGTGAAAAGGACTTGGGAATCTGTAGTTTAAAAGAGACCTGAGAGATGTATCATCCAAATGCAACATATGGACTTTGTTTGGAATCTGACTATAAAAGCGTTTATGAGACAGCCAGGAAAATCTGAACAGTGACTGGATATTCCCTGTTTTTTCATTAAGGATTGGGAAATGGCATCAGTCTAACTCAGTCCTTCAGCATTTATTAGCTAAATTTTCTTATAAAGGAGGCCTTCCTTTATAAACTGCTTGGTTTACCCCCAAAGTATAATTTGTACAAGAAAAACAGAATAAGTGCTAGATCCTTTAATTTTCATACTTTTATGTTCCAAGCACTCTTCCTTGTTCTTACTCTCCCTCCAAATCCCCAATTTTAAAAAATAGCATACGGTTCTGGTTTCATGGATGAAATGACTTTTCTTTGGTCTCTGAGTATATTAATTATAGTTTTCATTTGTTTCCTGTTTTATCTGTTTCCTCAGAGTCCCTTTCCCCTTTTTTTCTGGTCTCTCTCTTCCAGGTTGGAGCTTCAAATACCAGACCACCCTTAATTTTCCTGCATGTTTTTTTAAGAGTGGGGTACTAAAAAAAGAAGGCAGAAGCTTTGTGTGGCTGGATGCATCTTATTGCCTATTGGGAACCCAGATTTTGTACCCCAGACATTTGAGTTTTTCCAAATAAAGATAGTCCTTTTGGAGGTGGCGGAGGGAGTGGTAGATAAGCCTAGTTATCAGAGGAATCTGGGTAAGGGACGGAAGGGGAAGAGGGCTGTCAGAATTACTGTTTGGTATGTAGATTTTCACTTCATTCTCTCTGTTTGGCTGTGCCTGGTATCCGCTAGTGTAGTCTCTCTTCGTGTCTTCAGGAAACAAACTTCCTATCTTTGTGTGGGTGGCAGAGAGGGCTCTACTGGCTGCTCTGGGATGGCTCCGGGGACCTGTTAGGGAGATTACTAACTAGTGCATTTAGACTTCCATTCAGCCTACCCTCACCCCAATTCCCTAATTAATTCAATAGTTTTCAAGATATGAATTAATCGGCCGAGACTGGTTTGGCTCAGTGGATAGAGCATCGGCCTGTGGACTGGGGGGTCCCAGGTTCGATTCCGGTCAAGGGCATGTGCCTGGGTTGCGGGCACATCCCCGGTGGGAGAGGTGCAGGAGGCAGCTGATCGATGTTTCTCTCTTGTCGATGTTTCTAGCTCTCTGTCTCTCTCCCTTCCTCTCTGTAAAAAATCAATAAAATATATTTTTTTAAAAAAAGATATGGATTAATCGTATTTACTTATTCACTATCTATTGATGGACATTTAAGTTATCTTCCAGTATAAACTTACAAATAGCCCTTCAATGAATATCCTTCTACATGTATATTTGTGCATGTATATTTGACTTTTTTTTTTTTATTTTTTACAGA
Source organism: Myotis davidii (assembly GCF_000327345.1). Taxonomy (NCBI): domain Eukaryota; kingdom Metazoa; phylum Chordata; class Mammalia; order Chiroptera; family Vespertilionidae; genus Myotis; species Myotis davidii. Next base: position 825,547 of record NW_006298628.1, read on the forward strand.
GAGGAAGGGAGAGAGATAGTTAGAAACATCGATGAGAGAGAAACATCGATCAGCCGCCTCCTGCACATCTCCTACTGGGGATGTGCCCGCAACCCAGGTACATGCCCTTGACCGGAATCGAACCTAGGAACCTTCAGTCCGCAGGCCGACGCTCTATCCACTGAGCAAAACCGGTTTCGGCATATTTGACTTTTAATGATAGGAAACTTGTATTACAATATTTTGTCATTTTATTTTTTTTAAAATATCTTCTTATTGATTTTTTTTTAAAGAGAGAGAGGAAGGGAAAGGGAGAGATAAAAACATTGATATGAGAGAGAAACACCTATCGGCTGCCTCCTGTATACCTCCCGATAAAGGATTGAGCCAGAAACCCGGTCATGTGCCCTGACCAGGAATCTAACCATTGACCTTATGGTGCATGGGATTTGTCATTTTAAACTAGTGGCCCAGTGCACGGATTTGTGCACAGTGAAAGGAAATTAATTAGAAGTATTTTAATATCGCTATTCGCCCTTTCTCTATAATAGAAGTGTCAGAGATGAAAGAAAATTAGTAAAGTGTATATGAAAATAATATGTAAATTGATTAATAAACAATAACAACAACAAAGACATGATATAAAGATAAACAACAAAAAGATGATATAAAAACATTGATAAAAACAATGACTGATAAATTTATTAAACTTACTGTATTCTAATACCTCCCTGTATATCACATTAAGAGTAAAAACACTTTGAGTGCTTAACAAATTTCCCTTGTGATGAAGTATTTACAACTTTTACTTTAATGTCACACGCTCTTCGAACTCGAGAAAGCAACATATCACTGACCATGTCCGAAAATGGGTTCAGGTAGGAATATTCCTACTTTGTCTAGAGTTTGTCCTTGTGATTTATTAATAGTCATCGCAAATGCTGGCATCACGGAAAACTGGTCAATGTCATCTTCCGTTCGTAATTTGGATTCACTATCTAATATCATAATATGTGAATGTGAGACAGTGTTTCTGAAATTCGATGACATGAGTTTTAACTATTACTTTGCCAAATAAATTGAATTTACATATATCATTTAAAAGAACATTCAGCTTAATATTAAAAATCCGGTACCAATAGTTGGTCTTCAGATACATTCTGGCATTATGTGCGATTGGTGCCAGCGAGAGCATGTGCATGTGCATCCTTTGGTGGTCGAATGACCTTTTCACAGGAGTCGCCTAAGACCATCCTGCATATCAGATATTTACATGACGATTCATAACAGTAGCAACATTACAGTTATGAGGTAGCAACGAAAATAATTTTATGGTTGGGTCACAACATGAGGAACTGTATTTAAAGGGCCAGAAGGTTGAGAACCACTGGTAATATCGATAGTATGTGAGCGTGAGGCAGTCCGTGTTTCTGAAATTCGATGTCATACATGAATTTTAGCTATTACTTTGCCAAATTGAATTTACATATATAATTTAAAAGCATTCATCTTAATATTAAAAACCCTGGCTATCGCTGAAACCGGTTTGGCTCAGTGGATAGAGCGTCGGCCTGCGGACTGAAAGGTCCCAGGTTCGATTCCGGTCAAGGGCATGTACCTTGGCTGCAGGCACATCCCCAGTGGGAGGTGTGCAGGAGGCAGCTGATCGATGTTTCTCTCTCATCGATGTTTCTAACTCTCTATCTCTCTCCCTTCCTCTCTGTGAAAAATCAATAAAATATATTTTAAAAAAACAAACAAACAAACAAACAAAAAAACCCTGGCTATCAAGTCAGGTTTGTTTTCAACTTATTGCCAGCGTTTTAAATTATTTACAATATCTGCCCATTTTGGGTTGTACATTGTGGTTACAAATAAATCGGGCTTGCGATACTTCATTACAATTGCTGTAGGATCCTGATATCACTGCTGCATATTTCTGGTACTACCCTCAAAAGACGATGGAAATATTATCATTTTACCAATCGGCACATTGTCACTTTCAGATCTAGATGTGAGATAATCCATCAAACCACTATATGTTTAACTCTCAACTTAGATTGGCTTGCTTTAATGAAATTTATCCAGTTGGCTTCCATTTTTTAATATGAATCAACAATATACTGTTGAGTTAATTTTCCTGCATTTAAAATAGGATTGAATGTGTCCCGGACAGAGAGATGAAATCCATAATACTGCATTTGTGTGACTTGCGTCCTTACATTTCATCCAGTATTATTGTCAGTTACACTGTCAGGTCCGAGTCTTAATGCAATATCCGTTCCCCAGCCTTTTTCACATGTGGAAAAAGAATAGGATATGTCATTGCATCTAAAGTAGGAAGCAGGATACTTATTTGTTTCATTTTAGTGGTACTTGGATTATTGGGATCTGGTTTACAATGAATGAAAAAGTCCCTTTCAAAAGGAGGTCCTTCATTTCTGAATATGACGGCAACACGGGGATAATCTATCCAGATCACTATTACAATCGTATTTAATTGTCATTGTTACTTTCATGCGAGATACCACTTTCTTTCAGCTTCAGAATACACATGTATTTCTACCTAATGTAGCATCTTGTATGATTTTGTTAATTCATTGATTTCATGCATGGTTGTTGATGTTGATCATGAGTCTTTCTGAGCAGCCCTGGTTTTCTGGCCTTGCTAACCTTTTACTCGCCGCTTCAGCCATGCCTAAGATGTAGTGTTGAGCAAACTTCTGAGAAACACCATCCGAAGGATGAAAAGTTCCAGTACGGTGATAAACTTGACCGTATATTCTAAAACACTATGGCCCATATCCTGGTGGTAATGTGATATTTGCACTCATTGATGCAAAAGCAAAAGAACTATCGAACGAATATTTTCCATGAAATTTTTACTCTCAGAATCTTCATTTATCATGAATTTTAAAAAAATATACCGGGTATTCTGGAAAATTTATATCATTTGGACAAATTTTGCCTTTGCTAAAACATCAAGTAAATTTTCCATCAGATGGTTTTTCATTGGAGAAATTTAGTGATAGGTAAAATTGACGTGTAACAGGCATTCCACCACAACTACGTTCGATAATTGCATCCTCATTTACTTCATTTTTGCTATGAAGGCAGTTCCTGCCAGTATTGGCAGTACTTGTCAATGATGGTTCTTTTCAGACATGTTCTGTGGATGATGCCGCTTTTTTTCAGCTTCAGAATATCAACAAAAACAACCAAATTCACGATTGACAATGACAGATAGAAACATACGCATATGATTGGCGCCAGCGAGAGCTTTATATGTATTGCGCATGCACAAGCCAACATTTTTTATTTTTTAAAGTTAACTATTTATTATATATATATTTAAATACAAAGCTTTTTCTTTTAAAAAATATATTTATTGATTTTTACTGCCTCCTATACAGCCCTCACTGGGGATCAAGCCCACAACCCAGGCATGTGCCCTTAACTAGAATCGAAACTGGGACCCTTCAGTCTGCAGGCCAACATTCTATCCACTGAGCCAAACCAGCAAGGGCTCAATGTTTATTTTTAAACTAGTGACCTGGTGCACAGATTCATGCACATTGAAAGGAAATTAATTGGAAGGTGGCAGGAGGGGCAGGACTGGGCAAGATGGCTGGACACGCCCTGGAGCCAACCTCACACAGTCTACCATAGCCAGCCACAGGGCAGAACCAGGGCTGCAGAATCACTGCAGCTTGGCAGCTCCTGCATTGAGCGTCTGCCCCCTGGTGGTCAGTGTATGTCATAGAAACTGGTAAGACAGTCAGATACTTAGCATATTAGCCTTTTATATATATAGATGCCACTAATAAATCTATTCCAACTCATATGATCTTTTTATTATGGAAATATTTAAGTATTAAAAACAGAGAATAGTATAATGAATTCCCATGTATCCATCACTCAACTTCAACAGTTAACACCATCAAGCCAATATTGTTTTATCTGTCCCTGCTACTTCCCATCAGCATCTTCACCATAATTTTAAAGTAGATCAAAGACTACTAGTGAATATCCAAAAGATAGTTTAAAAAATCACACCTAAAAATTATAATTATTCCTTAATAACTTTTAATCAGTATTTGCATTTCCCCAATTGTCTCATAAATATAGCTTGTTTTAAATTTTTATTTATTGATTTTAGAGAGAAAATGGGAGAAGGGAGAGAGGATTTGTTGTTCCACCTATTTATGCACTCATTGGTTGATTCTTGTACGTGCCCTGACCGGGGATCGAACCCACAATCTTGGTGTAGCAGGACAATGCTCTAACTGAGCCTTGTAAATATAGTTTTATAGTTTGTTGTTTTAATCAGGATTGAAAGAAGATAGTCCACATATTTACACTTGGTCAAATAAGTTTCTCTTAATCTGTAACAGTTCTCCTTTTTTCCCTACCTTGCTATTTAGTTTTGAAGAAACAATCATTTGTATTAGGAATTTTTCCAGATTTTGGATTTGGAGGTGTGGGGAAACCACATCCCTTGGGCATGATTAATATGGTCTGTCCTTTAGTTTCTTAAAAGATGCTACACTGATAAACAATTAAATTGAACTGAACTTAACTAAATTGAACAATAATTGTTAAATATTTTCCTTCTCCAACTCTGCAGAGGAACTGAGAGGAGGATACTGTCTTGGTGGATACATAGCAATAAATCAGCCTTTTATCTGGTGGTATTAGTTTTTAGACAGCTACTGTAGTCAACGTTTCTACTTTGAAGGGCTTTTCTTCTTCTTCTTCTTTTTTGTCTCTTGCATCTTACCACAATAAGCAACAACCTCTAGGGATCTTTTTGTTAAACTTCGGGAGCTTGCCTTTTCAAAGTATTCGTTTGTTTTTCTCCAGAACAGTGGGGCAAAGCAGTCCCTATAAGCCATCTGGACTTGAAACCGTTTTGCTTCATCACAAAGCTTATTCTTTTTAGATCCTGACATAAGTCTGCATTGTCTCCTGCTTTTTTTTTTTTTTTAAATAGTGTCTGGTTGCTCCCAGGAGAGTTCTATCTGAAGTTACCTCAATGTTGTTGTTGGCTGATTAGTTATTGAGAGGAAAAAGGGGTATCTAGTTAAAATCTGTTTATCATACATGCTAATAAGTCCATTGATGGGCTCATCCCCTGCCCACTACTTTTTTAAAAAGTGTGTGTGTGAGAGAGAGAGACATAAAGACAGAGAGAAAGAGACAGAGGGCAGGAGGCTGGGAAGAGATGTGCACCTTACACCCACATACCAGAGGGATCTGACAAACTCCCATGCTGGGGGGCAGTAACCAGAAATTTCCAGGGGAAGGATGGTTTTATAGTTTGAAAAACCTTGATTTTTATAGTACACTAATCTCATTTGCCAAATGTAATAGAGGGTGTCCAACTTTATAAAGTTAAGCTACTAGCAAGAAGTTAAGACACATTAAGCAATTATGAACAGGCTGCTTATGGGTATTCATTTACTTTTTTTAAATATATTTTATTGATTTTTTACAGAGAGGAAGGGAGAGAGATAGAGAGTCAGAAACATTGATGAGAGAGAAACATCGATCAGCTGCCTCCTGCACATCTCCTACTGGGGATGTGCCCGCAACCCAGGTACAAGCCCTTGACTGGAATCGAACCTGGGACCTTTCAGTCCGCAGGCCGACGCTCTATCCACAGAGCCAAACCGGTTTTGGCTCATTTACTTTTTTTCTTATTCATCATGTCTCTGGCTAGGGCAAAGCCTCCAAAATCCTACTCCCTTTGCCTAATAATACTGTTATATGCAAATTATAGTAACCAAAGGAAACTTCATTTGTATTGAAAACTCTTTTGTAAGGATCTTTAAAATATAGTGTAAAATGAACCTATTTTTTAAAAATATATTTTATTGATTTTTTTTTACAGAGAGGAAGGGAGAGGGATAGAGAGTTAGAAACATCAATGAGAGAGAAACATCCATCAGCTGCCTCCTGCACACCCCCTACTGGGGATGTGCCCACAACCAAGGTACATGCCCTTGACCGGAATCGAACCTGGGACTGAGCCAGACTGGTGAGGACTGAACCTATTTTTTAAAATAAAATATGTTTTTATTGATTTCAGAGAGGAAGGGAGAGGAAAAGAGAGATAGAAACATCAATGATGAGAATCAATGATCGGCTGCTTCCTGCATGCTCCCTACTGGGGATTGAGCCCACAATCTGGGCATGTGCCCTTGACCGGAATCGAACCCGGGACCCTTTAGTCTGCAGGCTAACACTCTATCCACTGAGGCAAACCAGATAGGGCACTACGTGGTTTTTAAAAGTCTTATTTCATATTCAGAGTTTAAAATGCTAACTCCTTATTTCATAATGTCTTGCAAGAATCGTGTCATATAGTAGCCTGAGACTGAGTCATAAACCAAGGTTGTGCTGTTACCCCAGGTTGGTGTCATTAGGCAATAATAGAAATACTAGCCGAAACCGGTTTGGCTCAGTGGATAGTGCAGACTAAGAGGTCCCAGGTTCGATTCCGGTCAAGGGCATGTACCTGGGTTGCGGGCACATCCCCAGTGGGAGATGTGCAGGAGGCAGCTGGTCGATGTTTCTCTCTCATCGAAGTTTCTAACTCTCTATCTCTCTCCCTTCCTCTCTGTAAAAAAATCAATAAAATATATTTTAAAAAAAGAAAGAAATACTAGCCATCCTGTATTAGTTTAACCTCAAATTAGGTGACAAATTGTTTGAGATCTTTGCAAATCCATCTTTTATCAATCACCCATATTTAATGTTTGTTTTTTTCTGCTAAATCTCAAGCAATGAAACACAGGACCAAGGCTGTCTTGTAACTTACTACATTCCCACCACCTTAGGGTACTTAGAACAGTAGGGACTTAAGTTGTGTGCAGAAAGATGGATGAATGGAATCTTATTTCCCCACTTAACTCCCTTTGTGAATCAGAGGCGAGATTCCCAAGATTCCCAACTTATTCTCTTTTTTTTAAAATTGTTTTATTGCTTAAAGTATTACAAAGAGTATTACATATGTCTCCTTTTTCCCCCGCCCTTGACAATCCCATGGCCTCCCCTACCCCCCAGTGTCTTATGTCCATTGGTTATGCTTATATGCATGCATACAAATCCTTCGGTTGATCTCTTACCCTCTCCCCAACTTACTCTTGAGCTAATGATTTACCCTTTGCATCAACTATGAAAATTTTAATCTTGAATTATATTTACCCCTGCATACCATGACCTTTATGCCTCTGTCCCTTTGCTTATACTGTTACCTCTTCCTGAAATGGCTTCTTTTTAAAAAAATCCTCATTTGAGGATATTTTTCCATTGATTTTTAGTGAGAGGGAACTGAGGAATATTTATTTTTGTTGTGTAATAGTGATTAGCTCGCAGCTGTACATTTTAAAACCAAGATCTAGTACACATTTAAAATTGGGGTTTTTAAGAGCAGAGAGAATTTAAAAAATATATTGGAAAAAACCCAACATTTACAGTTTTTATAAATGGGTGGGGGAGTATTGCACGCCCTCTGACCAAGGCCTGGGCCAGGGAGGAGGCTGCAACCGAGGCACATGTCCTTGATGGGAATCGAACCTGGGATCTTTCAGTCTGCAGGCAGACATGCTATCCACCGAGCCAGACTGGTTAGGGCCTGGCTTCTGTTCTTAGAAGTAGATTTAGTCACTTATTCTGTTTCTGTTGCCTCTTATACTTGCTTCCACTATCGTACTTTTAGCCTGGGATATTGTTGGCTGTTTACTGTGTTTTTTAATGGCTATCATGAAATAAGTGCTTGGATTAGATGGTGGATAAAGAGTTTTAGTTTTATATTTAATATATTATTTAACTTAGCAGTAAATCTGTGAATGCTATTCCTTAGTAGTTTGTAATAAATGTCTTTATATATTGCCTAACTGCCTGTTCTGTACTTCCGCTGACATCTGGAGAACAGTCATTGTGAATAGGTATGTGGCTTTATTTAATTGTGACAACAATTTTTTCTTTGACTGGAAAGTGACAGAATGGGATATGTTCCTATTTTTATGTTACCTCAGTTTGTATGTTAAGGTGAAATTATAGGAGCAGAAAGCAGAAGTGTTTCTTTGAGGTAAATTAAGAAGACTTTAAAACGAGTCGCTCATGTTTGTCGTCTACAAAGCTAGTATTGAGGTTCATCAGTACTCACACATGCTACTAGCGCACCTGCGATCTCAGCATAGAAGTGGAAAGCCTTGTTGGAGAAATTTTTTAGTGTAACCATTGACACCTATTGTCTAATTATTTTATCTGTAGTTATGAGGGAGTTAGGTATAGAAAAAAGAAGCAGCCCTGCTGGTGTGGCTCAGTTTGTTGGAGTGCCCTGTACACCAAAAGGTGGTGGGTTTGGTTTCCGGTCAGGGCACATACCTAAGCTTGGAGTTCAAGCCTTTGTCAGGGTGCGTCTGAGAGGCAGCCAATCAATGTTTCTCTTTCACATCGATGTTTCTCTCTTTTTCCCTTCCACTCTCTAAAAAACATCAATAATAATTTAAGACAGTTTTTAAATCATTAAAAGAAAAGAGCGAGGCAAATGGACTTTTTCATTTGTGCAATAAACATATCTCTGAAAAGTTTCATATAAACTCATTTTTGTATACCAGCCATACTTTAAAGGCACTACAGGAATTTTTTCATTCAAATCGATCTTATAGGAACCTTTCCTTTAAAAAGAATCATATTTAGAAAGTAAATAATAACCTGTTAATCTGTCTTCTGTGTAAACTTGCATTCTTACATACTTAAGCAAGGTTCATATGTTTCATAAAAGATCATCTGCCAAAGGGCAGCATAGTACTATAAATTTATTTACCCTGAAGGTCTAATTACATTTCCCATGAACAGATACTTCTGCTATAAATCTCCTCAAAATAATCATATAAATATTCCAAAGTACTGGAAAAAGCACAGGACTCAGAACAATAATAAAATAATAGCTCATTTAAAAAAAGAAAAAGAAAAGAAAAAACAGTTCTCGTCACCTCCCTTATAGTCTGTCCCCGACCCCACCCAGGAAAAGGGACTCTCCTGCTAGGGCCATGGATCCAAACCTTTTTCTGCCAAGAGCCCTATTTTGGTGTCTGATTGAATTTCATGGCACCTTCTCTATTTTTATTTTTATTTTTTCCCTAAATTCTTGTATCAGTGTTTTTTACTTTCACATTATTGTTAAGTACCACATAAAGCTAGGCCATTTTCTGAAATATTTTGTAGTTATCATCAGTGTTCAGTTTCCTGAGTTGTTCTATCCTATAGCAACTTCTGTTCCCAATGTGATTCTTTTATCAGGGATATTTCTCAAAACCATGCCCCTGAACTAGTGTTTTTGGTAGGTATTTTTCTTGGGTAACAATTTAGAAAATTTCAGTTATTTGTTACTTTTTCTTGGTTATTCTTTGAAGGCTCTAAGGAGTGTTCATTTAACTAGGCTTCCAGTGCCCTGTATGATCTATTAACATGCCTTATCAGACCTGAGGAATGTTTATTTTTGTTGTGTAATAGTGATTAGCCCGCAGCTGTACATCTTTAAACCAAGATCTAGTACACATTTAAAATGGGGATTTTTAAGAGCAGAGAGAATTTAAAAAATACATTGGAAAAAACACAACATTTACAGTTTTTATAAATGGGGGGAATCATTCTTGATTTCTTGTAGAACTTGAAGATGCATTGAAATGGAATGCTTATGCCTGGTAAAAGAATGATTCTCAAAGGAGTTTATGATGCCAAAAAAACCCTGAAAATCCACCATTTAGAATCAGAAAGGAAAAATCATATCCTTATGAGAATAGCAATTTGTTTTATAGTCTCTAAGTTTATGTTTTAATTTGCTGGAAGGAAAGTCCTGGGATTATGCATTTGCTATGGAATACTTTTGTTATTGATAGTCCTTTCCTGTGAAGGGAAACTGCAGAAGCAAGAGATTTCCATTTGGTGATAAATAGTTCTGCCTGTCCAAGAACTATCACACAATTTTGAAAAAAAGAAATCTCTCTTCCTTTTGCCATATGTACTTAAGGTAATCAATATAGATATGAGGCCTCGATAGTCGTAATAAAATGCAAAAATTTTTGAAGCTTGAATCATCTAGATAGGTCTAAGTCATTCTTGTAGAGTAAACGTATAGTAGTGACCGCTCCACAGTTATGGATTATTCATGACCTTCTGTAGCCAAACTGGGTCGCCAAGAAACAAAGCAGATACAAAGCTGTGTCCGTGTGATGTTTCTTCACTCGGTCAGAAAAGTCTGAATAGGCAGAATAGTGGTAAAATTGTTTTTCCCCCAGCTTTATTGAGAAATAATTGACTATAACATTGTGTAAACTTAGGGTGTACAGTGTACAATGTAATAATTTCATTACATATATAGTAAAATGATTACTACATAAGGTTAGTTAACACATTTATCACTTCCCATAGTTACAAATCTTTTTGTGTCGTGAGAACTTTTATGTCTACTTTCTTAGCAACTTTAACATATACAATATAGTAGTATTGTTAATTATAGTCTTGGTGCTGCTATACGTTACATCCCCACACCTACTCATATTCTAACTGGAAATTTGTACCCTTTCACCACATTCACCCATTCCTCCCACCCCCACTCCCTACCCCTATTAGTGGTAAAGTTTTTTTTTTTTAAATCAGGAGTTTAGTAGCACAGCATTTTAAGTGTTACTTGTAAACACCTCTATGTTCTTTAAAACAACATTTTATTAATAGCACAAAAGAAACCTAAAATAAGAATTTCTAGTTACCTAGATGAAGCAGTTTAGTTAGTTAAGGGAGCATCCTTTTCAAAGCATGCCGAGAATAATTACATTTTCTTATTAATACTTTATCTTTGCTTATATTCCCAGGTAAAAGTGTTGAAATAACTTACTCATACTTTATTAGTAACATATAGTTGCTGCTTTTCTGTTCATATAACCTTTTTTCTTTTATTGATTTCAGAGAGGAAGAGAGAGAGAGAGAGAAACATCAATGATGAGAGAGAATCATTGATTGGCTGCTTTCTCCTCACCCGCTCTGGGGAACACGTGGGAACCATGACCTCCTGGTTCATAGGTGGACGCTTAGCCACTGAGCAACGCCAGCCGGGCCATCTGGTGTACTTTAGAGAGAAAGGAAGGGCGAGGGAGTGAGAGAGAGAAGCTGTGGTTGGATCTAAAAGTAGATTTGCTGATGGATTAGATATAAGGTATTAGAGAGAGAGAAAAGTCAAAGCTGACTGCAAAGAGTAAACAGCAAAGAGAAAAAGTTGGTCAAGACTGAGCTTGCCAATGTCAAGAAGTTGGGGAGAGGAGGAAGAACCAACAGAGAAAATCAAGAATGACAGCCAGTGCCCTAACCGGTTTGGCTCAGTGGATAGATCCTTGGCCTGCAGACTTGAAGGGTCCCAGGTTCGATTCCGGTCAAGGGCATGTACCTTAGTTGCAGGCACATCCCCAGTAGGGGGTGTGCAGGAGGCAGCTGATTGATGTTCTAACTCTCTATCCCTCTCCCTTCCTCTCTGTAAAAAATCAATAAAATATATCTTTAAAAAATAAAAAAGAATGGCAGCCAGTAAAGTAGAGAAAAAGAGGGAAAAGTCCTGGAAGTCAAATTTTAAAAAAGTATTTTAAAGAGGAATCAGTGATAAGCTGTCAAATGATGCTGGTTAAGATGAGGATAGAGATTTGATTCTTATATTCAGTGATACTCTCCTGATGAGAACAGTTTTAGTAAATTAAATTTGGTAGAGATATTTCTAGAACACGCTCTTTTTCTTAGGAATTTAAATTCCATGGTTCAGCCCTGGCCAGTGTGGCTCAGTTGGTTGAACATTGTCCCATGCTCCAAGAGGTCTCCAGTTCGATTTCCTGTCAGGGCACATGCCCGAGTTGCCAGCTCCATCCACAGTAGGGGGCGTGCAGGAGGCAGCCAATCAACAATTCTCGCTTACAATTGATGTTTCTATCTCTCTTTCCTTCTCCCTTCCTCTCTGAAATTAATAAAAATATGTTAAAACAAAACAAAACAAAAACACCCGCCATAAAAACAAACAAAACCTGCCTCTCCCTCTCTTTCTTTATTTAAAAAACATAAATTCTATGGTTCAGGAATCTAGAAGACTGTCCATTAATCACATTAGCATTTAACAAATATTTATTGCTATTTCGTCATCCTTTGGTTCTCTGCTTGTACATGTTACGTGCAAAATTATGTAAAAATTGTTTCTTGAACTGAGATGAATATGCAAATAGACTAGTAAAGCCATTTATATATGTGGGGGTAGGATATATGTATTTCCTTTTGAATGTCTATTATATGATGTGAAAACACTCAGACAGATTATTTTGTCAGCTTTTCTATATTTGGAGGTTTTAAAACTTTTTTATAGAAAATCTAAAAAAAAATCAACCTAAGTTTATGATTCTGGTATCTTTTTGAGTAGCTAATGCCTAATTGTGTGCTACTTGATATCAGAAACACAGGAGTTGAAAATGTTAAAAAATTTTCATTTCTCTAATGAAAATATTTCTTTTATTAGAAATTCATTGAATTTGAAGACTCTCAAGAACAGGAAAAAAAGGATTTACAGACCCGAGTGGAATCTTTAGAATCTCAAACAAGACAACTTGAACTCAAAGCAAAAAACTATGCTGACCAGAGTAAGTAAAAATACCTCTCTTCATAAGTGCACTTCAAAGAGCGGGTTGAAATAGGGCTGTGACTCATCCTGACATTTGAGGAAGGTTCCAGATACATGCTGGGGATTGTTATCCCAGACTCAAGAGTGAGACCTGGGAGCTAGGTTTTAGTTCTCTTTTGTTCACATTTTCATGTGGCACCCATGTCTGCAGAAATGACTAAATAAAAAATACCCAGAAGACTCTCTTCTTCAGTTTATTTCTCAGCCTTTGTTGTAGTTAATGTTCTGCTGGATCCACTATCCAGGATTCTGTGGTGTGTGCTTGCAGATCTTCTAATAATCAACTACACAAAGTTTCATTGTTTCCTGTATTGTTTTGGGATTTATAAATGTAAGAGAAACTCTAGCTTTGAAGTATGTATAAAAAAATTACTGAATTCTTTTTTTTTGTTCCTTTGTAGTGGAAAACTGAGGGCAGTTAGAGGAACAGATTGTCATTTTTCACAATCATTTTATTTTTAATGTAATTTTATATTTTATTATTTTTTAAAATATATTTTTGTTGCTTTTCCGAGAGGAAGGGAGAGGGAAAGAGATTGAAACTTCGTGGCCCAGGCGCAGAAGTCGGCATTTTGTGAAAGAGCCACACTCAAGGGGCCAAAGAGCGAGCCGCAGTTTGCCGACCACTGGGCTAGGGCTATATATTATTCTTGATTTTAAAATAATTAGTTTCAAATCCCAAGGATGATTTCCCCTTTTTGGCTAATCAAAGTGGTCCTAATTGAGACAAAATTAGAAAGAAATGGAGAGAGGCTTCATGGCCTGTGTTCAGGTTTGATTCAGGCAGGCAGAGTGCTTTCCAGTTTTCCCTCAACAAGAGATGGCCAGCAGTTACCCTTCCCACATCACCCATTAAAGATGCACAGTGACACCTGCTGTTAAGGGCCTGGCATTCAGGAGGGGTAATCCTCACTACCAGGCTTGGATACCAGTGATAACTGACGGCTCCCTCTAGGACTCTGGAAGAGTCTAGCAGGTAATCCGAGAATCCCTGGGAATCTGGAGTTCAGGCATTGTAGAAGTCAAGGAGAACGCACATGGCTGTTGAGCAAATGTCATAGAAGGGCGCCAAAGGATATTTGGTAACAGAAGCCAACTAGAGTGATAGAGAATAAGCCACGTGTCATGTCTTTGTATTTTTAGGCTTATAGATACCTAGACTGCTGTGCCCTTCCTTTGTTAACACTGAATACGTCGAATGACTTCTATGATTTTTCTATAGAAATTGGAGGTGGTAGAGAGCTGTATGATGGACTGCACAGTGCACACACTAACAGATACACTCCTGGAGTCACATTACTGTGACTACCACTCATCTAGTGGCAATTATAAGCTTTTGGTATATTTTAAGAATTGAGCATTTTCTAGTCAAAGAAGAAAAATTAGCTATTGGAGATATTTTAATCCTACCTTGATTGTATTTTCATAGTAGGTATTATGTAGTATTTTAGAACCAAACACTACTGGCACAGTTGATAGACCCAACCTCTCATTATTTGACCTATTACATTTTCCTCTTGGTTTCTGAAGATTACCAAGTTTTGGAAAGGAACTGTTTAATTAGAAAGGAAGGCACCCCTAGTCTAGAATTCTTTTATAGTTTAATTAATCAGATTCTATGATTAGGAAGTTACTGAAGAATTACTTTACATTTGAATTCTGATTTTGATGAAAGTATGTTAAAATATCTCTCTTCTATTCAAAGGAACTTCTGCTTTTTTCACAAAAGGACCCTAATGGAATGAGCTAGTACTTTTTTTCACATATACTTTATCTTTTTTATTACTAAACATTTAAAAACCTACTTCCTGTTCCTTTCTAGTAAATATAGACAAAGTGTAGTAGTCTCAGTTAAGATATATTATCCATTGCAGTGAATCATATCTACCTTTTTTGGAACTGTCATGTTCTGTGGTATCCAGTCTCTCATTTCTCTCTCAAAAGTACGGGTCCCTGGCCCTAACCGGTTTGGCTCAGTGGATAGAGCGTCGGCCTACAGGCTGAAGGGTCCCAGGTTCAATTGCGGTCAAGTGCATGTACCTTGGTTGTGGGCACATCCCCAGTAGGAGGCAACTAATCGATGTTTCTAACTCTCTATCCCTCTCCCTTCCTCTCTATAAAAAATCAATAAGATATATTAAAAAAAAAAAAGTATGGATCCCTTTTTTCTTTTTTTTTTAAAGATTGATTTCTTCTTAAGATATCTTTTTAAAAAATATATTTTATTGACTTTTTATTGGTTTGGCTTATATACATTTATACAAGTCCTTCGGTTGATCTCTTTCCTTTAGCCCCTCCCTCCCCTACTTTCCTTCTGGGGATTGATAGCCTGATCACTGTTCTCAGTCTTTGGATCTGTCCCTTTTCATCAGTCATTTTATTGACTTTTTACAGAGAGAAAGGGAGAGGGCTAGAGACTTGGTTAGAAACATTGATGAGAGAGAACCATCGATCAGCTGCCTCCTGCACACCTCCTCCTGAGGGTGTGCCAAGGTACATCCCCTTGACCGGAATCGAGCCTGGGACCCTTCAGACCGCAGGCCAGCGCTCTATCCACTGAGCCAAACTGGTTAGGGCCAGATCCCTGTTTTTTATTTTAATTCAAAATAATTTTTAAAAATAAGATATCTCTTATAATTAGTTGATAGTTTTCTAGGGGAGGGGTGAGGAAATTCTTCGTCAAGTATTGGATATAGTCTTGAACTAAAATTTTTCTGAAAACATTATTTTTGTTATTAATATATCCCCCTGGGAATCTGATATCTCATTTTGAAGTAAATTTTGGTGTCTAAATAACAGATAAAGAACTTAAAACTGTGGTTATTAAAAACAGACCATTCGGCTGCCCAAAATTGACAACACTAAATGTCTTGGTTCATGAGCTGAAGCTATAAGGAGCCTTCTTTTATGACTGCTTTGGGATTTATTCCCTTCTCCTTTGATACCTTGGAGTCTGCACGCATCCTGACCTGGTGGGGCCAGGTTGGAGCCTGCAACCAAGGTACATAGCCTTGACAGGAATCGAACTCAAGACTTTTCGGTCTGAAGGCCAACACTCTATCCACTGAGCCAAACTGGCAAAGGCTAAATGTATTTTTTAGTGTGCCTAACGTGGTTTTATTTTTTCATACTCTTTTTTAAAATTCTTTATTGTTGAAAGTATTATACATGTCCCCTTTTCCCTCCCATTGACCTATTCAAGCCCGTGCATCCCCCTCCCCACTCCCCCACCCCCTATCCCCACTCTTCACCCAGGCCTTCACCACCCTATTGTCTGTGTCCTGTATTTTTTAGTGTGCCTAACGTGGTTTTATTTTTTCATACTCTTTTTTAAAATTCTTTATTGTTGAAAGTATTATACATGTCCCCTTTTCCCTCCCATTGACCTATTCAAGCCCGTGCATCCCCCTCCCCACTCCCCCACCCCCTATCCCCGCTCTTCACCCAGGCCTTCACCACCCTATTGTCTGTGTCCATGGGTTATGCATATATGCATACAAGGTCTTTGGTTGATTACCTTCCTAATTAAATAAGCACTTACTTGCCCTGGCCCATGTGGCTCAGTTGGTTGGGCTTTGTCCCGTTGGGCTTTGTCCATGGACTCGAAGGTTGTCGGTTCAATTCTGGTCAAGGGCATGTGTCCAGGTTTTGGGCTCTATCCCTGGTAGGGGGCGTGCAGGAGGCAGCTGATTCATATTGCACTCTCACAACATGGTTTCTCCCTCTCCCTCTCCCCTACCCTTCCCCTTCCCCTCCCCCTTCCTCTCGTTAAAAATCAATAAAAACTATTCTTTAAAAAATAAATAAAAATAAATAAGCTTTTTAAGGCCACAGAAATAACTGATGATGATACCTGTAATAAAAGGAGGGATAGATTTTTCTGATTAGTGCCATATTTTTAGTACCATATAATGGTATCTTATCCAAGTTCCATGTTTATCCTATATAATAAAAGGCTAATATACTAAATCTCTGACCGTTCGACCATTTGACCAGTCACTATGGTGTGCATTGACCACCAGAGGGCAGATGCTCCAGCCATAGGTTAGCTGGCTGCTGGGGTCCACCCTCTCGCAAT
This sequence comes from Myotis davidii, assembly GCF_000327345.1. Classification (NCBI taxonomy): domain Eukaryota; kingdom Metazoa; phylum Chordata; class Mammalia; order Chiroptera; family Vespertilionidae; genus Myotis; species Myotis davidii. Next base: position 842,322 of record NW_006298628.1, read on the forward strand.
CTGGGACCCCTCGGGGGATGTCAGAGAGCCGGTTTCGGCCGATCCCTGCAGGCCAGGCCGAGAGACCCCACTGGTGCACGAATCCATGCACTGGGCCTCTAGTATTTATATAACATGTTAGAGTCTTGAATTTTAAAAGACTGTCAATTCTGGCTTATGTGTGTTAGGGTACATATCCCTTTAAAAAACAGCCACAATAAAAGTCCAAGTTCTGCTTGGAAGACCACTTCCTGTGTTAAAAGGGGGAATTTGGTTGTAGTTACTTGCTATTTGAGAAGCAAGAAAATGTCAAAAAATAGGAACTGAATTAAAGGATACACTTTATAGCCTTTGATAATATGGAATATGTCATATCGGGTTGTCATGATTTCACAGTGTTGAGAAGTTGAGTCCATAAAGTTTTTGTGGTCACATTTGATTTTGGAGATTTCTGGTTGCTGTCTTTTCAAACTTGGAACTACGTAAGAAATATTTTTGTTTTTTCCAAAAAATGCTGTGTATTATTTCTTACCTGGGAGTAGCAATAACATTTTTTGGTAGTTAGTATCTTGTGAGCCTTGAGGAAGAATCTGAACTATATATGGAGTAGAATAAGGAAGTTGTGGATTGAGAAAGACCTGTTGGTACTTTTCAACTCTGTAAGGAGTCTACATTCAGCCTTGCCATTCACAGTGTGACAGTAATGAGTTGTTAATCAGAAACTACTTTATGTTCATTAGTTCTGCTGTATATTGAGTATTTCTGTCTTATAAGCCAAATTTCTTAAATGAATCAAGTCAATATAGACATTTTGATACATTAAAAAATATTAAACTACTGCTGTATGCCTGATGTTCAGCCTAGGTATGGCTGTGGTGTAGAAGAATATGATATGATCATTGCAGTCAAATACTTACAGTTTTTGTGTGTTTTTTTGGCGGGGGGTGGGGTTTGGGGGGTGGGGAATGTTTATGACCTTCTAGTCTTTTTTCCAAATGTACCATGCTTTTATATCACTGCAGTTGGAGTGAGTGTACATATAATTTTGTATCTTTTCCTTAACATTATCGTATTTTCTTTGTTGTATAATCTTTATTACTATTATTTTTTAAATTTACTTTTCAATTACAGTTGACATACAATATTATATTAGTTATAGGTGTTTAACATAGTAGACATTTATATAACTTAAGAAGAGATTGCACCAATAAGTCTAGTGCCCATCTGATACCATTTATAGTTATTACAGTATAATGACTATGTAGTCAATAATTTTTTTAAATGTCTGCTTGTACCTATCATTCAGAAGCTGTGCCATCTATTAACAATTATGTTTTCCCTGAGAGACTATGTTTTCTTCTTTCCTCTAATGAGAATTATTTAATGGCCACTTTGTTTTGTTTTGTTCTTGGCTACTCATAAATTCAGAACAAACTTAGAAGTGCAACCATAATGTCTGGTTTGGATCTTACCCAATTAGTGTATTTAATTGTTTTTTCCTTGATCTACATTTTATATATGTATGATGACTTGTTATATGTTCTTGTAAGCTATTTCAAAGTCTTTGTGGATTGAAGGAATGAGTCAGAGTAAAAATAAATATTAGTAAATTAAAAACAAACAAAAAACTTCTGTTGTTGGTTGGACATTTTTCCAGTGTAGTGAATCATATTTTTCACACCTATAGATTTCCCTCTCTCACTAATTTTCTTAGAATATATTTAAGGAAGTAGGTCAAGCAATTACGGAATAGTTTAGTGGTTCTTGGTATATAATAGTGTATGGTCATTTTTAACGTGAACAGAATTGGAGAAGTAAAATTTGGTAGCATATTTTATTTCTTTATTATATCATTGAATCATGAATTTGAATCATTATTTATAACATTAGCACTCAGAGCTGATATAAAACCACTTATTATTGATTCTTTTGGGAAAAATATTTTTCCCTCAAGTTTCTTGAGTTTCTATTAGATGTCTTTTCCCTTGAATTGCGGGAGAAGATGACAACATTTAGATGGCAGTGATTTTAAGCTACTTATAGATTCTTCTCTGATTCTGTCTTTCCTTTGAATGAAAAATGCCATTTAAAAAAATTAAATGGAAAAATGTTTTTGACAGCTAAAGACATTTGGGATAGAACCTTGTAGTCTGATCTTTCTACCCTTTACGTTTCCCATGCAACATCCATTTGCTTTTTAAATTTGGTGTTAGATCTTAGTCTAATAAGATAACTTCAAGCTTTACCTTGAAACTTATTATTTTAAGGGAGACACTTATTATTTCTTGGTTATAAGAACTTATACACTACTAGATGGAAAGTATGGGGAAGTCATATAATCAACATTTTTTTTATTTTAAAGGAATAAATGGCTTAAAATAGACTGCACATTTGGGAATTATTTACAAGCAAGTTCTGTCTGTTAATGATGTTACTGGTACACTGAGACCTTTCACAACACAGAAGAAAACCCATTTTTAGGTATACTTTATATCAAAGTTAATAGTTGTGAGGGCCTAAATATTTCTGTCATTAATTTTCAAATCACTTAAAAAACACACAAAAAACCCAAAACCTCCAGACCAATAAAATGCTTTATCAGCCTCTTTACTATGCTTTGCAGTTGACAATTCATGTTAATATTCTCCGAATTTGAGAGTTTTAAATTTTATACTGCTAATAGGCAATCTATATTATTTTTGGATGATTAAAGTAGATAACTGATTCTATTCTCATTGAAAGGCAGCTTTAAATAAGGCAGCTTTAGGAGTTTTAGATTTACATCTTCTGATTTAAAAAAAATAAAATTCATTATACAGAAACTTTCTTTTTTAGTCCATTTAACTGAAATCTAGTTCTTTGCAATATATAAAGAATATTTTTATATTTAAAACACTTAATTTAAGTGTTTTTTCTTTCTTTTCTTTTCTTTTTTAGAGCCTATATATGAGAGGGAAAGCAGAAAATTAGGCACAAGATAATTTATACAAACCCTAACATTTTATTACTATTTCATTAGGTAATAGTCCATGTGGTCTTCAGATGTGCTTTATCTTTTATAATCTGTATTTAGATTCTTTTCTGTAGTCTTGTGCTAACTATTAAGAACCTTAAGGTTGTAATTTATAATATTTAGAACTATAGATTTCCTAGAAAGTGATTTTCTAAGTAAGGGTTAAAGAACTTATGCTGATTTAACTTAGAGAACAGAATAAATATGATCTGACTAACCCTTCAAACATGTAAAGGAATAGATAAGGAAGATACCAAGTTGTTTTTCTGTAATCTTGGCAGATTAAGTTAGAGAAAATGGTTGGTTTTGGTTGGTCATACGGAAGCACTTCTTGACCATGGAAGTGATACAGAGGAATCTGTGTTGAGGGATTCGCCTTACAGAGACTAGGAGAGAAGTCACCTTTTTGTCATGTATGGCAAGGTAGCATCTTCAAGACAGTGACCAGATCAGATTGCTAGAAACCCCTACCACTGGGATTCTTTGAAGTTATCCTACTCTCTTTTGATTCATGAGGATACTGTAGCATTTCACATTGTGCCATTGGTTAATAACATAATATCCGTGGGAAAATCCCTTGAAGTTTAGAGATACCATGAAGGACTTAGTTGGCAGAGGAGAGGGTTTTATTACTGTTTTGATGTGGTTGTCTGAGATCTGTTTGCTTGTAAGTCAGCACTTGATTCTTGCTTACCTGTTGAGACTTTTGATGCTAAATTCTTCAAGGAAAAGCTTCTGAAAGACCAATGTCAGTCTCCTGAGGCCAAGTAACAGCTGGATTATCTGCCTTCCATGACTAGTAAGAACTGAAGCTGCCTTTTGAGAAGGCAAATCATGAGTTGGATATGGCGATCTAGCAGGTCTGTTTCTCTTTCTTCCCCCCGTAGGCCTATCAGCAGTCTGATGGGGCAGAAGACATCAGAGATGGAAGGTGTTCCAAACTTGGCAAAGGCCATCATTCTAAGGAGGTAAGCTCTGATTTTGAGCAGGTAGAGCAGGCAGCTCTTCCTGCCTTAATCATATCCTCTTGCTCTTTGGAAAGAGGGATAAAGAGAAAGAGCATTTAAAATGAGGCTGCAGTATCTCCATTAGCTATTTTAGGGGGACATTTTTATTAGTCTTTTGGTTCTTATTTTTTCTTAGTCCCTCCCCCCTTTTTAAGATTCCTTGATTTTTTTAAAAATTTTCTCCACAGAATATTTGCAGTTTAAAAATATGGCCGATTAGTTATCTGTTGTTTTGGGATAGAAAGGATGACGAGAATTTTGTTTATTTCTAGTTAATCTCATGTTGTGGCTATTTTGATGAGTAAAATGATAAAGGTTTTTTTGGATTTGTCCTGAGATGATTTTGAGGTTTGGGTTCACATGGGAACTATTAAACAAGAAACTCTCCTAGTGCACTTCAGGTGTAATGCAACAGTGTAGGCAGAGGTGAATTTTATAGTACTTGAGGTTTTTAGGGATGTGCACCATTCTTGCTCAGATGGGATGTCTTTCCCTCTTTTTCCTCTTTTCTTCTTTCCTTCGCTCTTCCATTTACTTAGTGGCATTCAGGAGTTTGAAGATACGGCTCTTCCCAGCATTTAAAGGTATTTCTCGTAGCGTTAAACACGATAACATCTCATGTGAGCTGGGCCTTGAGAAAATGAAGTCCTTTGACTATGTTGTTGTGCTGAGTTATGTAAGTATTGTCAGAAATACTTACAAGACCACAATGATCTTGGTGGTTAACTCATAGTTTAAAGAATTAAATACTAATGTTTAGAACCACAGTACAGATAAAGAAAACATGAAATATATTACATCATAGAGAGTTTTTTGACAAGGTACTTGCTGGAGGGGTTAGGTTGCAGAGAAAAATAATAGAAAAACATACAGAAAAATCATCTAGAATAACAGACACAAACTAAACTACAAAAAACATAAATAATGACTCAAATGTTATATGTTATTTTTTGTTCATGTGACGTTTAGAATGCATGTTTCCCACAGATGAGTGGCTCCTTTGGAGACACAAGTTCTTTTCAACTTACATCTGCAAAAGTTGGAGGAAAGGGGAAAGGAAATGGAGGATTCTGTGTGGATGGTTTTACTGGGCCAGGCCCAGGAGTGGTGCCTATAGATTGATCTATCTATATATCTATATCTATCTATCTATCTATCTATCTATCTATCTCTATCTCTATATCTATATCTATCTCTATATCTATATCATTGTAAAGATTTCTTTTAATGTGACAGGGTTTTGTGCAATCACTATCTGACTTTACTCAGGCTACTATTCTGAGAATATAAAGGAACAAAGGCTAAAGCAGAGACACTGGTCAGGAGGTAATTGTAATAATTCAGACAAGAGATGGATGTGATGGGGGTGGTAAAAAGTGGTCAGATTTTAGGTTTATTTTGAAGGTAAAACAGACAGTTTGGTGATAGACTGAATATGTTATGTGATGGAAAGAGAAGAACTAAAGGATAGCTGAAGATTTTTGCCTGAGTAAGAAGATTGTGGGAAAGAACAGGTTTGGGAGAGACAATCATTTCAGTTTTGGCTTTGTTGACGTGTTAGCGATATCACATTATAAGTGCTTTTGTATTTTCTATTTTCAGATATAGCAATATTTAGCACCCTTCCATTCAGTTCCAGGCACCATCCTATGTCAGTATATAGATATAATGCATTCCTTTTAATGTTACCTTTTGTGGTTGTATTTGAAAAACGTGTGTTCAGGTACTATTTTATACTCTTTACAAGTAATAATTCACTTAATCCTAATATCATCTCTGATATGCTGCCATTATTTGTCAGTTATAAATAAGTAAACTGAAGCCCAGAGAGGTTACTATACCTGAGGTAATATAACTTGGATGTAGCAAAGTCACTGCATTGTGGTCCATTGTATGACCATCATAATTCACTTCACCAACCAACTATTGACAAATTTGGGGCTAGTTCCAATTTGGGAGTTATTATATAAGAACATCCATTTTCATGTCTTTGGGCATTGGTGTGTTTCTGTAGGATAAATAAGAATGGTAGTATTGCGTCAGAGGATATATACATTGCTTATTTTAACAGATATCATCAACATGGCCTTCATAAGAGTATCAATTTATCCTCCCAGGATGCCTATCTTTTTTTTCTTATTTTAAATCTCTAATCTAGTAACATTTTTGCTCATCTCCTGTACATTTTAATGATGAATCAGTACACCTTGTTTGTAATAGTTCTAAGGAGTCTGATTAAATCCTGTGCTATGCATTGAACTTACAGCAGTTGCCGGAGGACATAAAGAGTAATGAGAATTCAAGCCAAGGGAAGTGCCTGTGTAAATGGGAACACGTTGTGTTTGGACTGGGGTGGAGTGGGATTGTGTACACGGTAAGTTCAGGTCACTGACTCCTCCCCAAAGCTAACCAATATCCTGACTTCTAACACATTAGTTTTAGATTTGCATTTTTTTGCTTGTTTCTTTC
>NW_006298628.1:848848-865352 GCF_000327345.1 Myotis davidii
TGTATAGCAGTAATTTGTTCATCTCTGTTGTGGAGTAGTCTAGTACATGAGTATTTATCCATTTTGCTGTTGATGGGTTGTCTCCAGGTTTGGATTATTACAAATAGTACTACTTTGAGCATTGTTTTAAATGTCCTTTGGTGGACACACGTGTGCACTTCTTAGCAATGAACTTGTTGTCAGAGCGTTTGCACACATTTAAGTTTATAAAATCTTGCCAGTTTTCAAATTGGGTGTATCAGTGTTTGCTCCCACCAGCAGTGTATTCGCGTTCCAATTGCCCCACATTCTTATCTGATGTATTGTGTTTTTCATTTGAGCTATTCAGATGGGTACGTAATGGTGTTGCATTTGGTTTTAAAATGCATTTCCATGATGAATAAAGTTGGGTACATATTTTATTTGGCATTTTGATACCTTTGAGTTGAAGTAACTGTCCGTGACTAGGTTCTTTCCATAAGTAGTCTATACATCTGTTTGTTTGTTTTACACGTAAAAATTTAAGTTATACTCCAGTATATAAAACAGATTAAAAAGAGTATTTCTTGAGAGGAAGTATTATCGCCTGGTAAACAAAAACAGAGTCTGGACCCAGACTCCTCCATTAGGAATCCTAGTTTTGCCACTTATTAGCTGTGTGACTTTAGGCAAGTTACTTAACTCCTCTTTGCTTCAGTTACCTCATTTCTAAAATGAATGTAATAATACTTTCATTATAAGATTAATGTCAGGCTCAAATAAGTTAGTTAATATAAAATACATAGAACTGTGCATGGCACATAATCTAATGAGTACTAATAATGTTAGCTGTTAGTGATGACAAATTTATTTTATGAATTGATATGAAGTTAACTGACAAGAACAATGAAGGTTTACTGTAGGACACAAATTTGAAATTGAGGGTTTTAGCTGATAGTTGTGGTTTTATTTTAGCCTCAGCCTCCAGGGTTTTTTTGTTTGTTGGTTTTGTTGTTGCTGCATAATACCAAGAAAACCTTAAATATGCTCAATTAAAAATAGGTAAGGTTTACCCAGTAGTTTTAGGATTAAGCTTTCAGATAAATTTAATTGACAAGTAGTAGAAAATATTTATTTTGAAATTGTTACTGAATATCTCAATTTGTTGGATTTCCTGTTTTTAAATAAAAAGCGGAGAAGTTGTACTAAAAATAATGGTTTCAGTACATATTGTGCTATCACAGCACATCTGCATTACAAGTTTGCTTTTTATTGCTTGCAGCCGCAGGATGAGTAGCACATATTCTCAACGCTTGCCTGGCACAATAAAGTGTGCACCATGGGAACTAAAGTGTGTGTTTATTCGCAGGTGTAAATTTAATGAGCCAACATAGAGGCTTCATTAGAAACAAAAGTCAGAGCTACAGTTTTCCCAATTAGTGACATATTTTCAAAATATTCAAACAAAGGTGGCAAGTAAAGCTATCTATATAAACCAGTACGAGTTTAGCAATAGCACACGCTATGTGTTGTTTGGTCTCTGATGTGTTAACATTAGGCATATGAAAACATTTGTATGTGTGCTGTGATAGTTCACAGCAGTTAAATCTACAGCCTTCTGATGCAGCCTTGCCTGTTTGTAGGTGGCCGACCCTTACACGAAGAGAGCATGTCCAGTTAATATCAGGCCTTCAAACAGACTTAAATGAGTATCTACCTTTACAAGCTCTGCTAGCACCAGTTTTGTTTCTCCCAGCAGACTATCTCACTGCTTCGTCAGTGTGGGCTCCACCAGGCTGCCAGTCTCCCCTCTGTCTTACCACCAGCATGATTCATGTTCCCGTCTCTGTGGTAACAGTGCCCAGTACTCTCATCACCATCTGTCTTTAGTGCTGTAGTTTCTTTGTGGTCCTGCCTGAGCTCCACCTCCTATCAGAATCAGTCCTCTCTATTACCACCCTTTCCTGTGAAATCCTGTCCCAACATTCTAAAACTTTTTTCAAAGACATTTTTCTAGTAAAAAATGTAAATATATACATACATACATATGTATGTATGTATGTATGTATGTGTATGTATATCATAAAGTTAGACTCTGTGAGTACTACTCCAAATCAGTGCCACTCACAAACTCCATCAGCAGAGGGAGCTAAATAAAAGAAGATAAGTCCCTGAAATTAAGACCTGAAGGAGAAAAAGTACTTACAATGACTTTTTCACATATGGCTCAGTAGGGAAAAAGAGCTTGAATAATGTTAGAAATCAATGATTTGGGCCCTGATCCTGGGTTAAAACTTCTTTGAGATGATTTGTAAAGTGTTGTTGAAAGACTTAATTTTATATCATGTTAAAAACCTATTTAGGGCGATGACTTGATAAACATGGAAATTAGGAAAAGCAATCTGGTGTTTAATTTTTTAAAACCCAATTTATCCCCCCTCTGAAAGTTCTATTTGTTAGGGATGATGAAATGAGGTTACTAGCTTTGTGAAGAATTTCATATGGAACACTGAGCCCTAAAGTTGCTAAGGATTATAGATAACCCATTCCAAGATTTTAAGATGGAATTTTCAAGTAAATTTCTTCTATTTTGTTTTGATTAAGTGTATGTATCTTAATTTCAGTTAGCAGACTTGAAGAAAGAGAAGCAGAACTGAAGAAGGAATATAATGCATTACATCAAAGACACACTGAGGTGGGTTTCTGGGTTGTTCTTATATGCTAATATTGAGATTAAAAACATAACCTTAGAAATTATGTCTTAATTTTTCTTTGAAAATCAATCAGTATATTTCTTGGGGATTTATTTTAAGAACACATTAAATTTCATATAACATTTGCCTAATTATCAAATGTTGACTTTTAATATATTTTTTATTTGAAATTACCTTTTCATTTGATGAATTAGTGTGCCTCTAATAGTTGTTTTTTTGGCTAACCAAGTAAAAGCTTCTGTGTGCATATTAAAAAGTATACACACTGCTAGTATGAGAGAATTGATTTAATTTATTCTGTTAACAGTTGAGAAATGATGGATTGGTAAATTATGTGTAGGAATCTCTATAGTTATTATCCAGTATAAAGGACTTATTTGCATTAAGCTTATAACAAATAACATAAACACAAATTTTAATGTATTAAATGGAAATTACTCTAAAACAGGTTTTCTGGATGAAATATAGCACTTATATATTTAAAGTTACAGTTTTAATAACTTTTAGTATTTTAAAGTAACAACCCCAGCACATAATCTCTCCAAAGCAAATTAGGAAATGTACTTGAGGTTTTTTTTTTTAACCTTCTTTTTATGATTGTCAGCCTTTTATTTGTTGCTTTTGTTTGTATCTCCTTAATGTGAAAATCATTTCTGGTGTATCATGATCAGTCTGAGGGTCACATAGCTAAACATACAGAATTTTCATATTTGTTTAAGGAAAAAATGAGAATTTCTCTTTTTCACTTTCTAGTCCAACCTCTCCCATGATCGGGATGGTTCCAGTCTTCTGCTTCCATTTTCTTTCACCAGTTTGTGTACTCTCTTATCCTACCTCTGGTAGAGACCTATAGATTGTCGCTTTTGGAAGATAAAACCCACTGCACTCAGTTTCATTTACTTTGGAATAATGTGCTTAATGCTTTCTTGGAGAGAGGTTTGAATTTCTTCCTGGCACATAAGGTTTGATTATTACTATCTTAGCTTATATAGCCACACACGAAGGATGAAGTGTCACAGAATTGGAATTCAGTGGCAGAGGGAAAAGACTGGCCACAGAAGGCTGGAACCATAAAGCTCTGGGAAGACAGGAACAGCTTCCCAGCAGCCTTTTCAGTATGAGGAAAATGTCCACATTTTAATGAGATGGCATTTGATGGATATCAAGACTGTTAAAAAACAATTGATTGGTAAAGGCCTATTGTTGGTTCTTTTTAAATTTTATTTTGTTAAACCTCACCTGAGGATATTTTTTCATTGATTTTTAGAGAGAGTGGAAGGGGGGGAGAGACACACAGAGAGAGATACATCGATGTGAGAGAGAGCGAGACACATGGATTGGTTGCCTCCCACATGCCCCAACTAGAACCTAGATGGAGCCTACAAATGAGGTACATGCCCTTGACCTGAATTGAACCTGGGACCCTTCAGTCTGTGGGCTGACACTCTATTCACTGAGCCAAACTGGCTAGGGCTCTTGGTTCTTTTTACATCATCTATTTCAGTGACTGAACAATGCCCTGTATATAGTGCTTATCAGTGCCATAATTATAAGCAGGAATATGTTTATGTACCAGAAATAATTGATAGTGATGAATAATCCTTTTGGTTTTTTTCATTGAAGTTCTAACCTTTGTAATAATGGATGATTACTAAATTAGGATGTGTTAAATTGAAGCATGCTTAAAATACATGCATTCTTGAAAAATCACTATAAAGTGAAATTTCTTATTTTTTCTCACATATTTAATAAAAGTGATGTTGCTACAGAAAAACCTGACACCTTCAAATAAAAAGCTGTAATAATTTTTCTGTCCTGTTCCTTCAGAGAAGGACAGTCCAGGAAGAAAAAAAGATCTCAGGAGAAATCTTAAATACCAATTCAGAGAGCTGGGCCTGGGCAGTAAATTTCACATGAAGCAGGGCAGCTCTTTTCACCCAGCCCCTCCCTCTGCCACAAGCAGCTTCTGTCCTCTGCCCTGATACTAGCAGGCTCTCTTTATTTTGCTCTGCCTGTAGGAAGGTTTATGTAACACAGAGGTAGCTGCTTTGAAATGTGGGGTGTTCCACTCTAGTCCCCATTTTTCTGTAGGAGAAATATCATTTAATTAGCAATTATAAATAGCTATCCAATATTAATGAAGGGAAATTCTGGAAACCTTCAGAGAAAGGATTTAACCTTCATTTTTTCAGGATTACTACCAACTCAGGTAAGCTTTTGAAATAGGCACAAAAATGTTTAAATATCACTTTTTACTGCTTAGGGGAAATCTATGGCTTCTTTGGTGAGTGAATAACTTGTTCTCTAGTCAAATCCAGGATTTTGTACACCTTACTGAATTTGTTTAAAAGAACACATGCTTAAAGAAGAGGGCTGCCCTAACTGGTTTGGCTCAGTGGATGGAGCGTCGGCCTGCGGATTGAAAGGTCCCGGGGTTGATTCCAGTCAAGGGCATGTACCTTGGTTGTGGGCACATTCCCAGTGGGAGGTGTGCAGGAGGCAGCTGATCGATGTTTCTAACTCTCTATCCCTCTCTCTTCCTCTTTGTAAAAAATCAATAAAATATGTTAAAAAAAAAAAAAGAGGGCAGTGTAGGAAGTACAAACATCAAGTAATTGTGAGGCACTTGCCACATATGTACATACTCTTAATATTACTCACCGAAAACTTGAACCCTGGTCTTACATCAGGGAGTGTTTAAATGCATTGTCATTTTATCCTCTGACCAAACCCATTTTACACATTGAAGTTTAGAAAGAGAGTATGATTTGTCCCAGACCCCATGCTGGGATGTGACTGGATTTGAACCTAGGTTGTCTGATTCCATTGCCTGAATTTTCAATAACGCTTTTAGGTTGTGGAATACATGGATGTTAAATGCACTAGAAATTTTTCTGTGCCTCTTTGCTTTATGCTATCTCAACAACTTTAAGAAGAGAAACTCTGCAGATATAGATATATGATTCTTGGGCTGCATATGGAAAGATTCAAGGTCAACGTGACGAAAGAGATCCATGCCACTGTTTCCAAAACCTCACTATTGCCTTGCTTTTCCATTTTAGTCAAAGCTGTGAAGATTTTTCCAGGTGGGAGGGGATTGGGATTTTCCAGACTGTGCTTGGAATCCTTCATGACTCTAGCTTTGGGTTTTGGAGTTGACACCTGACTCTGTGGGAATAAATGAGCAAACCTGAGATCAGGAGGGATGGGCTGGTGGACCCAGTAGTCGCTAGCCCAAGCACATCCCGTTTTCCTCTTACCTCGCTCTTCTTTCTAGCACCACTGATCCTGCCCTCCCATTCATGATTTTTAAAAGACCAGAGCTACATTGTGAAGCCCTATAGTTAAAGGTTTATTTCTTTATTATATAATTTATTTTTTCTACTCTTTTGTGCATTTATAGAATTAGTGCATATTTTATTTCAGACGTCAGGAAATGCTTAAGGGTTGGGGTTTTTGTGGGTGTGAGGAAGAACGGACAATGAGCTTATTGCCTGCCTACAGAATAGACTAAAAGGCAAGATACAGCGTGAGTCCTATGATGCTTACCTGCTCAGTTGACTGAGTCAGAGGGACCTGAATTCTGGCCCCAAAGCCAATCAGCTCATGGCAGTTAGAACATAGTGGACCATAGCTAGCAATTCATCTGAATTGCTTAATGAAACTTAGATTCTTCCATTTGAACTAATCAATTTTATATGATTACTATCCAGTATAAAAGAATTCAACTTAGGCTTTTAAAAACCATATGAAGATGTAAATTGATATCTATTTGGCCCAAACATCACTTTGTTATATTAGTCTCACTTAAATTTTTTTCCTTAAAGTTCTTCCAGATACAAGAAGAAAACAGCTCATTATTTCTGGCTTGCTGACACAAAGACAAAGACAAAACCTGTATTTTTGCAAAACTGTTAAGTGGTGGTAAAGAGAAAATCTGTAAATTTAAAATAAGTATATAAATTTAAAAGTTAAAAAGTACTTTCACATACCATATTCATGCAATTTTATATTAATTTTTCTTTGCCTGACCGAGTCCTTGTTTGGGTTAGTCTTAGTGGGGAAAAACTTGATTAATTATTTATTTTATGTTTGATTCAATAGAATTACTCATCTTAACTCATGCACCAGAGTTTACTGTTTTGTTTATTTTATGTTAATAACTTTCAAATTGATTTATATATAATGATGGTACATGAACACCAAGTAAAACTTTTACAACAAAAGCAGGTTTTAAAATTAAAAAACAAATTTTTGTTAAATTTTTTTCTGTCAATAGTTTTCTTTAGATTACAATAATATTTAAATTATTAAGTTTGAAACCTACCTTCATACCACTAAAGTTTAGAAATTTCCAAATATATTTCATGCTACAGTTTTAAGAATTCAGGCAATATTCCCAAGAAAGATATCAGCCTTTTTTTTATGTCCTACTCTTAATATTTACATCCCTTTAAGTTGCTGACATACCTTTTGTTATTAGTTAAGGTATTACAAGTGTATCCTCATCCCCCCATTAACCCCCAAACTCCCCCTCCCCCCCATGCTCTCATCCTCCTGTTGTCCATGTCCATTGGTTTGGCCTTTTTGTTATTTTTTAAAATTCATTTTTCTTATTTATATCATGTTAGTATCTAGAATAGCCTTTTTGATTTTATGATTGAAACTTGTTGCATTTTACGTATTCTAATGCCAGATTTAGGTTTCTTAAAAATGGAACTATAGCCGAAACCGGTTTGGCTCAGTGGATAGAGCATCGGCTTGCGGACTGAAAGGTCCCAGGTTCGATTCCGGTCAAGGGCATGTGCCTAGGTTGCGGGCACATCCCCAATAGGAGATGTGCAGGAGGCAGCTGATCGATGTTTCTCTCTCATCGATGTTTCTAACTCTCTATATCTCTCTCCCTTCCTCTCTGTAAAAAATCAATAAAATATATTTTAAAAAAATGGAACTATAGATTACTAAGAATTACATAGGACTGTAGCATTTCTTGGCAGTTTATGTATTGATATTCTTGAAGCTTTCACGTCCCTATTCAGCCTGTGTATCCAAGACACAGAATCACAGTGCTCTGATTTTTATTTGTTTTAATGTGCTGTTGTTATAGATGATCACATTACGTAATTATACCAGTAAATTGGCAATCAAAGGAGAAAATATAGTAGCATTCTTTCAACTAAATATGTAGAAATAAGAAATAAAAACATTGGCACTTAATTAAATTACTTAATTAAATTGAGTGATCCATACTCTGAATCCTTTGTAAAATAGAATCACCACATAAGGGTATGGTTTTGTTAAACAAAAAACTTTCATAGCTGAAAGTTCTTCTGAGGACATCTCAGATTTTCTCCTTGTCAATTTCTTCTCAAGTGTTACGTTAATTTCTTTGTTGTTTTCCATTTTGCTGAATGGACTTCTCCGATGCCCTCTATTATTTGTTTTACCACTTATCTCATATCACCTCCTCCCCAGTTTCTATATCCTAATTTCTGCTCTTTATGTCAAAATTATATCATTTAATAGCATCACAATGTGAAAAATAGCTTTTTGCAGTGCTCAGCAATATGTTGACTACTTTTATGGCTACCAGCGTCCTTAAATGTAGCATTTGCATATTCCTTTGCCGTTAAAAGAAATTTTATTTAGGTGACATTGGTTAATCACACCATACAGGTTTCAAGTGCACAACTCAGACACCTGCATACTGCATGGTGCGCCCATCACCCAAAGTCGTCGCTTTCCTTCCCGTTTATTCCCCATTTTGCCCTCTTCCACCTCCTTCATGCCCCCCCCATTTCACCCCAATATTCTTTTATACGGAATTATGGATAATCTGATAAATAAGAAATGTGTAAAAAAAGTGTTCTTTTTGTTTTATTCCAGGTATTATTTTTAAATTTTTGTGTATTTTTTTCTTCAAAACAGATGATCCATAATTATATGGAACACTTAGAAAGGACAAAACTTCACCAGCTCTCAGGGAGTGAACAACTAGAATCTGCAGTTCATAGTAGAATTAGGTAAGCTGTGTTATACGTTTGCCTTGAGAACAAAGCGAAATAACCTGCCTATGTCTGTTTCTCTCTGTTCTTTAATCCTGGAACAATAGTTAGGCTGTTTCAAAAGCTCTCTACTGTGGTTGGAATGCTATAGTAAAGAATAGCATAGAAAAACAGAAACAGCTTTCATTATTTCAGATGTAAATTGTGAGCCATTCCATATAAGCAGCATTATCGAGATATTTTGATTGCTTTCTAATAATGTGTATTACAGTAGGCTTAAATTTTTCTGATTTGTGGGCACGCTGAAAATTTTCCAGTCCTCCTGGTCTAAAGTCCTTTTGTTAGAGAGAGGCACGTTTGAAAGGGTTAGCTAGTGAGACTTGTGTTTGATGTAGGAGTGTGAATAAATTATGTAGATCTGCAAGCATTTAGCCAATGAGCTAAGCCAGGGCTCTTGGTGGAGAGGAACGTGGTTAATAGGCTGCCTGTCGCCCAGGATAGCTGCATAAATGCTAGGAGCAGCAGCTCTCCGGTTTTGAGGTGGGGAGAACGGGGTGACGTCATCGCTTCGGAGCTGCTGCAGGATGGAGTGGAAAGCGGCTGCTGATGGCATTGTTTTCGTGGCAGCAGCTGAATGACAGATCCTCACTACAAAGATACTCCGGTGGCCCCCGTGTAGGCCTCCTGGCTCGGGCGTTTCACCATGCCCGCACAGCGCCATGAGTCCCGGATGCATGCTGCTGTTGGTGTTTGGCTTTGTTGGCGGGGCGGTGGTCATTAATTCTGCTATCTTGGTATCGCTCTCTGTTTTGCTGCTTGTGCACTTTTCTATTTCTACCGGTGTGCCAGCTCTGACGCAGAACCTACCAAGGATACTCAGGTACTCCAGTCTCTCTTCACAGCCCCTGTTTAGTTGGTTTGTCTCAATTTTTTTAGCTTCATGGGTCTGCTTTGCAACCATTTCTGTTGCAGATTGAAACAATGGGAAATGGCCTGAAGCTAGGATTTCTATTTTTACTTGTATTCATTTGTAGGCCATCACTTAGGGATGCTGCTTTGTGTTTGGAAACGTTTTACTTAGGAAAAGGGTTTTCATATTGTATTTAACCTACAACAGCAAGGTCAGTGTGGTGTTGCTTTAAGCAAGTGTTGAAAGAGCGAGGGGAGAGCAGAAGTGGAGTTCCAGCCCAAGTTTATACAACCTCTGGTTAGCATCTGAGCATTTAGGGGCAAATATCTTTCATGCTGGGACTTGCAGTCTATTAGACACAGGCCGTAGGTGTTTATTTTATTTCAGTTATCCTTTGACTGATAGAGGTTCAGTCATTATTTTTACAAATTTTGATAGCAGCTAATGAGGACTGAGAATTTAAATTAATTTTCCTTCTAAATTGTATTTAAGTGAAAGGATATAAACCTTTCAGGGCAAGAAATGCATTTTCCTCCATTATCTACACATCAAAGTTGTGAAAGCTTTACAAAGCCTATTCACTATTGTTTAGTCAGATGTTGCCCTTTCTTTGTAGACTTGGGTGACAGATATTCATGCCTGCTTGTGGGGGTAGTCATTAATCTCTAGCTTTTCTGCTGCTCACTCTGCTTGCACCCTATAAGAACCATCTTCTTCGTTTTAGAGATGTAAGGTTTTGGTTTCTTTTGTTTCTAACTCATCAAACTAAAACTATCTGACTTGTTCAGCTTTCTACTTTGCCTGTGGTTTTAAATGAAGGTACATAGTGCATAGCTTTTATTATTTAAACGTTTAAAATACTTAACTCCTTATTGTGGATTTCGATAAAGCAAGAAGAATTAAAGTAGTAAATTCCTTCTATGTGTTCCTTTTAATTCACAGGTCAATTCATGTTCAACATTAGCTTAAGACCCAGAAATTAAATTTTATGGTTGGTCATTTATTTCCTTTCCTGATTTTATAAAAATCAGGAGCAATCTCATTACTTGTGTATATTTTAGTATATAAAAGATGTGTGTGTGTGTGTGTGTGTGTGTATACCTAGGCTTTTAGGAACTTAAATATACCTTAACTCAAGAACATGTAGAATATTAAAATGAGATTGATTTTAAAGGCTGTCTTAGGTTTCCATTCTGTCTGAGAAGCCAGTGCTGTGCTGTGCGGAGGGTAAGAGGCTTTGGAGTTAGATACACATGTTCTGTCACGTGTTGTTAGCTGGTAGACCTTTGGCAAATTGCTTAGTTTCTTTGTTCCAGAGTTTCCGCCTTGGGGGTTTTTACCCCACTAGGGTGGTTTCAAAAATCAGGTGAAATAATTATTTTATACTTGATCAGTTGCAAGATATATAATTAAACAAGTAAATAATATTTATACTTACCAGTATATGTTCCCCCTTATTAGCAGAACTATTTTAGCCCCAGCTATCTTATTGATCAAATAACATGATTAAATTGAAAAGTTCCTTGACACAAAAGTCTTCAATATGAAGATTAAATTGTCAAGAAGCAGGTAGTTCCAAGGAAAGGACATGGGCCTCGGAGTCAAACAGGTCTGGCTTTGAAACCTGTCGCTGCCAATCACTAGTGTCTGCAGTCTCTGAGCATCCCTTTTCCTAATCTGAAAACTGGGAAAATAATCTCTCTTTCCTTGTGAGGATTAATCGGTAATGTAAATAAATTATTCATTTCAGTGCTTATCACATTGTACTGAACAAATGTAATCTCTTTTTACTGTCCTTTATATATATAGTAGATTTTATTAATGATTATTTATTTTAAATGTTAATGTAACTGAAGAATATTTGTGAAGTGATTTATGCATGTAAGGTAACATTTCAATAAACAACTAAAAATAGATATATTGAACTGAGTCAGTTTAAAAAGAATATAACGGGTTGATGATAACTTTGTTTTTAGATAATAATGGCATTGAAACATCTTAGGTTTACGTCTGCCAGGTTGATACTTTCCCACATGTGTTCCATTCTATAGTTTCTTCTGTGAATTTTACTGAAGCATTCAATACATAGAGTACTAAACATGCATACCAACATAGCACTGAACGAATGTTCACCTTGGGGGTTTCTTCTCAAAAGTAGGACTCTAACTAACTTGCATAATTAATTACATGCCTTCCCCCTCCCCCTAACTCTTATGTAATTTATCAGTAAAAGGAGGAGAGAAGATATATGTAGTAAGGTTATTTTTCAAGAGTTGGCACAGTGTAACCCAGAGCACCATTGACCCTCTTGACAGATAGTGACAGATAGCTGCCGATCTCTGAAAGAAGTTCCCTCCCTATAGAAGAGTATCTGAATGATTAATAAAATCAAGATAAAGAGGTGTGAATAATTCTTGTAATTAACAGGAGTAGGAAAGGGACATTTGGATGCACAGAAGACTCCTTCCCCCGTAGTTTTCCACTTTTCAGTAGTATTTGATGTGGGAAAATGAATATGCTGTCATTCATATAGATGATCATTCTGATGACTGGCCTGTATTTTGATATCTGTTAGCAGTTTGATGGATTCACATGATGTCTGTAATATCTTCCTGGTTGGCTTTGCATTTCGGGTTAGAGAGCTTTCTATTAAATTACATCTATTAAATTCCTGGTCAGCTTTTTGTTTATGTCATTAGGATATGTTTAAAAAAGATAAAAAAGAAGTCATCTAGTAGCTGTTAGAACTTTGAATTATCCCTCAACTTGATGTTGAGGGATAAACATCAAGTCAACAACTTTTTGTTTTGCCAAATATGGACATTAAAAAAATCACTTTCTAATTACTGTCATTATCATTGGATGAAAGAAAGAGCATTTTAAAATCAAAGAAGCAGAGATGTAGAAAAGGGTCATTCTGAAGAAAGAACCAGTTCTATGATACATGGAAATGAATATGTGTAAAGTATGTGCTGTTGTTATCTGTTGAGGAAATAAATAATGCCTGTTTTTGCAGTGAAATTATGAAAACTTTGTTGCTGAACCAGCATTTGGGAATAATTGGTATAAATAGAATAGTAGACAAGTTACTTTAATTTTTGTCATTTGGTTATTTTGGTGGCTCATTGTCACAAACTTGGGTTTGGCATTAATTATTATCTAGTACTTTATTGTGTACTACCTGCATTCAAATTTTCCTCTGAAATTAAACAGGAAAAGTAGCCTGAGTGTGAAGAAGTGATGAATAATTAACTCTAACTGATAAAGCCCTATTTTATTTTCTTGTGCATACAACCTTAATAAAATGCAGTCTCTAACCCTAACTGGTTTGGCTCAGTGGATAGAGCGTCAGCCTGTGGACTAAAGGGTCCCAGGTTCCATTCCCGTCAGGGCCATGTACCTTGGTTTCGGGCACATCCCCAGTAGGGGGTGTGCAGGAGGCAGCTGATCAGTGTTTCTAACTTTCTATCTCTCTCCCTTCCTCTCTGTAAAAAATCAATAAAATATATATATTTTTAAAAATGCAGTCTCTGGACCCCTTTGCTTCACCTAATCTTTCTTAAAGTTTCTTAAACTTTCTTAAAGTTTTCTGACAGTTTATAAATCTTTTTCTGATTGTCATTAGCAAAACCCTTTGTGTTAATTGAGGGCACATTTCAAAAGTGGCTTAAGTTGTATAGAAATGAATTTACAGAATAAAATACTTATTTAGCAAAACCAAATATTTTGCCACTTTTATTTATAACCTTAGTGTTTCTATTCTAAGTTATATTCAGTCTTAGTAGTAGAGGTAGAGCTCCAAACTTTTAGTGTCTCTTTTCTTGACAGTTTCCACACTTTTGAGTTAGTGACCTAGGATAACCTTGCAGTAGGCTTGTTTTCAAATCCCTTTGATTTTGAATCTTCTATGCATCAGCAAAGGACAAGTTTCTTGTTGCAATTCTATTATTATTGAAATTGTAACTCTTGTTAATTGAAATTCCCCACAAAGCAATGGAAACTCTACAGTCTCTCATAGCATTTTTGGCCTCCTTGTTTGGAAAAACTGACAATGGTTTTTTTCATATGTACTGTGATTGAAAGAAACTCATACGTGGGTTCTGTTCTTGCTTTATGGGATAAAACTCTGTTGAGCTCTTTTTACTGTTTAATCAGTAGCCCTGATTTAGATCATATGTTGATTTTCCTTCAGGCCGAAAAGGAATACCCTGAAGAAAGTTGGGTAAACATCTTGGGGTGAGTGTGAGGACTTGGGAAGTCTAGAGGCAGAGGTTGGGACCACTTCCAACGGAGAGGTTATGAGTTTCACTAGGGTTAACCTAAGCATGAGTGAAAACTTGGTACTTATTCTCTCTGTGAAAGCAGACCCCAGGCTGCTTTCTGGGCAAGGAACTCATCAGTACTTTATAACATTTCCTAAATAATTTCTTACTGCTTTTCTTAGTTGATTTCTTCGGGCTAATTTAAACTTCTGTGGACCTATATTTTTTCTTGGTAAGTCTTGTTCAGATAGGCAGACAATATTATTTAAGAGTAATGATTCTAAAATAATAATTGCCCAGGAGTATTGCTTATAGTCATGACGAATAAAGAATTTTAAAAAAAATGAATGAATGCTTACTTTTTCCTCCCCTCTCTATATAGAAAAGAACGCCCTATATCACTAGGGCTTTTCCCTCTACCTGCGGGAGATGGATTGCTTACACCTGACACTCAGAAAGGTGGAGAGACCCCTGGATCGGAGCAATGGAAATTTCAGGAATTAAGTCAGCCACGTTCTCATACCAGCCTGAAGGTAAGCTTTATTCTGCTGAAAACTTCGGTGTATGTTTTATGAGCAAAAATTGAAGTACTGGACAACCAAAACATAATGAAATGAAATAGTTTATACATTTTAGTTGTAAAACTAATGTCTTTTCTTCTTTTGGAAATGAGCTCTTCCCAAAGAGTTTCAGTCTTTACTATTCTTTTTCCAGTTGTTAATGATACTGATGACCAACATTCCTATTTGATTTAGGCTACATTAGATGAATTTAAGGTGGAGTGACTAGTGAACTTAATTTTGTTTTTTAGAATTGAAAATCATTGCTACCTGAAATCTTTGATTTACAATTCAGTAGGGTTTCACTTTTTAAAAAACCGGCCTCTTCTAAGCAGGGTCGGGCCTGGTTAGTACTTGGATGGGAGACCGCCTGGGAATGCCGGGTGCTGTAGGCTTAAAAAACAAACAAAAACCAGCTCCTTCCTCAAAACGCTTCATAAAAAAATATCCAAAAGTACGTTGTGTTTCACTTAAAAGACCTGGTGTTAATTTATCCTAGATTATATTCTTGACTAAGAACTTGTCATCAATAAGTTATATATATTATATGTATAGTATATATTATATAGTATAATATACAAATAATGTACTTTAGGAGTGGAGATATACTAATATTGGTTTTTGAAACTATTAAAGCTGTAATCTATAACATGGAATATTTATATACCTATGAATGTTAGTTATAAAAGAATATTGTTAATTCTAAAATCTACTCTGTCATAACAACGAACACAAATGAGTTATTTACATCTTATCTCCTTTTCCTGCTCTCTTTTTCCCCCAAATTACTTATCATACTCTTAAGTACTTGAGGTTGGCTTTTAGGGTACTTCTAATACAAAGTCATTTAGTTATTGACTTTGTTTCTCTCCACTAAGAACATAAAATCCATGCAGTTTATTTACTGCTATATTCCTACCACTTAGAAAAGTGCCGGGCCCATAGTGACCACTCAGAACACGTTTGTTGAATGAATTATTTGTTTTAGTTGCTAGAAAGATGTGTAGGATAATACAAATGGCCTGTTTCTCAGTTCTAGAAGGTGGAGGCATTTCGAATCATATCATTGACCTTTGAAATGTGCTCAAAACACTTAAGCAGCCAATCAATATTTAATAGCTTTTCTTCCCCTGAAAAATATTTTTAACATTGACTGACCACACCTTTTCCCTCTTTTGCTTGTTGCTCATTTTATTAGAATCTGATCATGCAGCTGCTCAGTATCAGTCCACTTGTTTGATACCAGTCCACAGTGATGCCAGCAAGAAACTCATTCTTACTCCTACGGTCATACTGGCTTTTTTAACCTGCCTGTAGGATTAATAGATCTTCCAAAACACCCATCCCTCCATCGCCTACTTGCTGTGTCCCTTTCCTAAAACAAAATTAAGTAGGAGGGATACTTTTAGTACATAAAAAATGTATGCCACATGGTAGCAATATTCTAATTACTATCAAAATGGCACCTTAAGAGAGGATTGTTATAATCTTCTTGTTTTAATCCAGTGACAGGCCGTAACAGAATTTTACTGGCAAGTTATAAACTGATTAACAGAATATTAATATGGACTTAAGCATATTTGTTTTGTGTGTGTCCTCCCAAAGATACTAAGGCAAGTACTCCCCAAAGAGTTTTTAAAGTCCTGTCTCATCTTCTCTGAGGCACTAAACGAGATAAAGCCTCAACAGATAGGTATTTCCAGGAAATTAGTGGTGCATTAAAAAATGGCAGAAGTCTAGTTTGTCGCTGGTGTGGCTCAGTGGTTGCGTGTCAACCCCTGAACCAAGAGGTCACTGGTTCGATTCCTGGTCAGGGCACATGCCTGAGTTGTGGAATCGATTCCCAGTAGGGGGCTTGCAGGAGGCAGCTGGTCAATGATTCTCTCTCATCATTGATGTTTATATAGCTCTCTCCCTTCCTCTCTAAAAATCAACTCAATTATTAAAAAATGAAATTCTTCTCAAATCTGATCATTTCTCTCGATCTCCACCACGATACTAGTTCAAGCCTCGATCATTGTGTGGATTTAGAAGTAGCCTCTTAGGGAATATCCCTTGAACCACTTTTGTTTGCCGTAGACCAATTCAAGCATGT
>NW_006298628.1:866520-867218 GCF_000327345.1 Myotis davidii
CTGCCCTCTGCCACCCGGGAGCAGGCCTAAGCCAGCAGGGCGTTATCTCCCGAGGGGTCCCAGACTGCTAGAGGGCACAGGCCGGGCTGAGGGACCCCCCCCTCCCTCCCGAGTGCACAAATTTTTGTGCACCAGGCCTCTAGTGTGTATATATATATATAGTCTAGTTTGTCAAGTATGTTTATTAGGACATACGTATTATATTATTTACCCAAGCCCTGTTATTAACCAGATGTCTTTTTCTCTAACTTTGTGAAAGGCTGGGAGTCAGTTTAGAGTTCACCTGTGGACTGTTGCGTGTACCCACTAGTCTTGGTTCCTGTGCATGACGGAAACTAGACTAGACTATCTCTAAAGTAATTGCCGACTTTCATTTCCCCCTGAGAACTTGGGAAATGACTTAGGTATATTTAGGGCATGCAGGTAAGAATTAATATTAATTTTACCAGCAGTTTTTTTCTGTGAATTAAGGTTAAGATGAAAATGCTCTGTGAGGCCGAAACCGGTTTGGCTCAGTGGATAGAGCGTCGGCCTGCGGACTGAAAGGTCCCAGGTTCGATTCCGGTCAAGGGCATGTACCTGGGTTGCAGGCACATCCCCAGTGGGAGATGTGCAGGAGGCAGCTGATCGATGTCTCTCTCTCATCGATGTTTCTAATTTTCTATCTCTCTCCCTTCCTCTCTGTGAAAAATCAATAA
>NW_006298628.1:867232-886633 GCF_000327345.1 Myotis davidii
GTCCCGGGTTATTCCGGTCAAGGGCATGTACCTGGGTTGCAGGCACATCCCCAGTGGGAGATGTGCAGGAGGCAGCTGATCGATGTCTCTCTCTCATCGATGTTTCTAACTCTCTCTCTCTCTCCCTTCCTCTCTGTAAAAAATCAATAAAATATATATTAAAAAAAAAAGAAAATGCTCTGTGAGAAAACCACATGATGGGTTATAACTAAAAAAACAGAACTGTGGGAAACCTTGTGGCAGAAGAATGGCAGTTAAAGGGACTTGCCAGTGATTGTAAAGTGATAGACCTTATTTGTTGCTATATCGAAAATTTCTCACTGTAAGAGATTTGTAGTCAATAAGGTTATATCTTCAGGTATTGGAAAATCTGCCAGGAATGATACACCTAGGCCAAGAATAACCCACAACTGTCCTGAAGAAGAGCAATAACTGCAAGAATTTGCCCTCATAGATATCATGACGTATTATAAGACTGTAATTATAAGGTGGTGTAGTATTGCATTAGCTGCCCTTTTCTTTCTGCACATTTCATTCCTAAAATTACCAGGTAGGGTAAGGTAAGTGTCCACAGGGAGGGGTGGGGGTAGGTGCCATAACCCGAGCAGGGTTAGGAGGGTACCCATGTCAGGATAGCCTGCTGTAGACAGGACGTCGGCGGTGTGAAGGGCATCCTTGCCCAGGGACAGCCTGTCTGGAGGGGTGTCAGATCCTGAACCTAGGCTCTCGGCATAGGGTGTCAGTCTGAGCAGGTGAGGAAGCCTGATGCTTCCTCATGCAGCATCGTCCAGGGGTGTGGGTGGGGGTAGTCTAGACTGAAGAGACAGAAGATGTTCAGGGAGAGAGAAAGGCATTGGCAGGGGCGGGGGTTTTGTAGTGCCAGCGAGGAGAAGCCACCGAGACAGCACCCCTGGAAGTCAAGGGACAATAAGAGTTTTAGAATGGAAGGTTTATTAGCAGTCGGCTGTCTGGAGAAGTCAAGTAGAGTGAGGACTGAATTTGTAGGTGTAGGTTTGAGCAGTTTGAGTTGCAGGGCCATTAACTAGAGTGAATGTGAATTATGAAAGAAGGAAATAATAGAAAGCATAGATTACTCATGAAAAGTGTTGCAGTGGGCAGAGAGGAAAGGGATAACGAGTTGGCGGGGTGGAGAAAAGGGACTCAATATGGGAGAGTCTGGGTGGTTTGTAGGCTTAGAAGAAGAGTCCAATAGATAGAGAAATTTAAAACAAGTGTGTGGGGGAAGATGATACATCAGGATAGTAGAGGAAGGGAAGATGGATGGGATCACATATTCCAAACAACAATTAATATCTGCCCTATTAGTGGGACACCTCAGTTTTTCCTAGTCTTTTGCTATTACTCACAATGCTGCAGTAGATAATTGTGTACATAATTTTGTACTTGTGTTTATAATCCCCATACATGGGATTGCTGGGTAGCAGCATGTATTTAAGATATTGATAGATATTGCCAAATTACCTGCCAAAGGGATTGTAGCCATTTGTACTTTCACTGGCAATGCTGTATAAATTCTTTATTGCTTTATAAGTTTAGAGTTCACATATCCCTCCCTTATGCCCAAATGTGGAAAGAGAGAATGAAGTGTTTTAAGTATCATTTTAAATATATGCTTTTTCTAGACCTTGTTTGGTATCAGTTTGGCAATGATTTCACAGGTTTCAGATATACACATCTGTGTGAATATGTACCTATACATACATACATATATATATGTATGCTCCTACATACCTAAAGTCACGTGTGTGAGTGTACGCATGTGTGTATATACTCGAAAAATGTATATTGTTTCCTTTGAAGAGTCTCCTGGGCTGTTAATTGTTAGTAGAATGTGACTTTAAAAAATGTTTTTATTGATTTTTAAAGCGTGGGGAAGGGAGAGAGAGAGAGAGAGAGAGAGAGAAACATGGATGAGAGAGAATCATTGTTTGGATGTCTTGTGCATGGCCCCAATGGGGATCAATCCTGCAACCCAGGCATGTGACCTGACCAGAAATCAAACCAGTGACCTTTTGGTGCATGGGTCAGTGTTCGACCACTGAGTCACACTCGCCAGGCTAGAATGTGACTTTTAGAACCGAGAAAAGCAATTTTAACTAAAAAACAATTGTATTTGGTACCTACTTGTGAAACTTTTAAAGAATTCATTTAAACCACTTGAAGTAGTTTAGTGGAACTGTGTGAGGAGCTCTGGTTAGCAGGGTTTGGTATGTAAAGCCAGTAGTCACTGGGTGCTGCCTTCAGGGGATGTGCTTAGCATGCAGAACAGGAATGTTTGAGCAGAGCCAGCATTCTTGTTCGGAAGAATTTTTCCATCCTCCTCCACTTGTGGTTAAGTTCTTAAATTGTTCCTATTTCTTTAGTCTTCCCAAACTTGATACTCTATAGCAATTGAACCTTATTCCTGTATATTTTATAATTAAATATTCCTCTTATAAAATCCATCTGTAATTTTAAATTCTCAAACAGCTAAAGCTTCCAGGTTTTAAAAATGTTTTGTTTTGAAATATTTTAGGCTTACAGCAAAATGGTAGAAATAGTCCGGAGTTCTCATCTATCCATCACCCAGCACCCACCAAAGTTAACTGACCATTGTACAGTTATCCACACTAAGAAATTAACATTGGTACAATACCATTAGCTAAACTACACACTTAATTTGGAGTTTGCTGGTTTTCCCACGACTTTCCTTTTCATGTTCCAGTATCCAGTTCCACATTGGGTTAAGTTTTCTCAGTCTCTTCCACGGTGTGATATTTCCGCAGTCTTTCATGTCCTTAAGGCTTGAAGGGCACTGGTTAGTTATATTATAGAATGTCTCTCAATTTGGGCTTTTCTGTTTTTTTTCTCTTCATGATTAGATCGAAGTTATAGATTTTTGGCAAGAATACTGCAAAGGCAATATGCATTAGGGGTGTTGTTAACCTTGATCACTTATTTCAGCTGGGACATGTCAGATCTCTCCATTGTAAAGTTACTATTTTTGCCTTTATAATTATTCATGGTGGATATACTTGAGGATTGTGCAAATGTCCTATTTGTCAAACTTTCACCCACTGATTTTAGTATCCATCCGTGGATCTTATCTACAATTATTACTGTGGTGTTCCAACAGTAATTTTTCTGTTCTCCATCTTCTACATTTATTAATCAAAATTCTTCTGTAAGGGAGAGCAGTGTTCCTTCCCTCTCCCCTCCCTCCCTTCCTTCTTTTGTTGGTTCCTTCCTTCCTGTTTGTACTCATGGCATTTATTTTATTATGTAGGTTAGCTAATACAGTCATTTCTTTTGTTGCTTAAATTGTTCCAACTTTGGACATCAGGAACTCTTTCAGGTTGACTCCTGTACCTTTTAGACATGCCCCACCCTATTTTTTTTTTCAGGCAGTCCTCCCTTCCCACCACCACCATAAGATGCTCCAAGCTCTTGTATTTTCTCTGTCCCAGCCCCGCAGTGGACTGCTGCTCCAAGGAGCCCTTGTTCCGTCTATTGGAGAATGGTATTTAGGAATCAAGATCTAGGCACTAAGTGTGCTTGTTGCTTGGAAAGTGGTTACTTGTAGGCACTTTTTTTGATGCTTAAGTTTGGTTTTTCATTTGTTTACATATACTGCATTACCTCCTTTTGGATTTTGCATTAGTGTTTAAGGTAGGGTAAAATAGAAATACAATTTTAAGAAAAATGGATTATATGTTGTAATATTTCATGTTGCTTTTGCTTGTTACAGAGGATAAGAAATTTCTTCTATAACATCAATTTTTATATATAAACTTCTTTCCTCACATATATCTTTATTTGATAACTTTAGAAACCAAACACAGATGACTGTTGGGCTTTGAAAGGAAAAAAAGGGTGAAGATTTACTCCTTTTAATTTTTTGTGCCTTCTTCCTATTCATTCATTCACTCATTCATTCACTCGTTCATTCATTCAGTTTTATTGAGGTATAATTGACAAAACGATAAGATATATACTTTCTCTCCCTTTAAGCTCATGCTTAGAGAAGGGGAAATGGAATTAGTTCTTCCTTAGTTGGTGTTTATAAGTGAGTTTTTCTGTGGTTCTCAACCTTCTAGCCCTTTAAATACAGTTCCTCGTGTTGTGACCCCAACCATAAAATTATTTTTGTTGCTACTTCATAACTGTAATGTTGCTACTGTTATGAATCGTAATGTAAATATCTGATATGCAGGATGGTCTTAGGTGACCCCTGTGAAAGGGTCGTTTGACCGCCAAAGGGGTCGCGACCCACAGGTTGAGAACCATTGATCTAAAGTAAAACGGTAAGTTTCTTCAACCCTAAATTCACCCTTCCTCCCCAGTCATTGGTGTATCCTCCAGACCTTTTTCTTTATATATGCACAAAGATGATATTAATAATGTCTGGAAGATGAATGGGTTTATGCTCTATGTATTTTTCTGCAGCTTGCATTTCATTTAAAAATGAATGTTCATAATCTTTTCATTTTTCTATATAGAGGGCCATCTAGATTTTGATTAGTTGAATAGTTGAGAGGGTTAAGGATGATGAGAATCCAAAATCAAAGATCACGTGAACAAACATTAAAGGAGAGGCAGTCTGGTCTCTGTAAAGTGAATCGTGTCTTACTAATCTATGGCTTTTTGAGGGAATTACCAAAAAATCTTTGTTGAGCCCAGCCAGCGTGGCTCAGTGGCTAAGTGTTGACCTATGAACCAGAATGTCACGGGTTTGATTCCTGGTCAGGACACATGTCTGGTTGCGGGCTCAGTCCCAAGTCCCCAGTATGGGGCGTGCAGAAGGTAGCCAATCAGTGATTTTCTCTCATCATTGATGTTTCTATTCTCTCTCCCTTCCTCTCTGAAATCAATAAAAATATATTTTTTAAAAAATCCCACATAAATGTTCGAGCCGCAGTTTGCCGACCACTGCCCTAGTAGATGTATCCATAAACACATTGCTATGTGAGATGTCTGCGATTTTGCTGCCTATGGTTTCTTCTAGGATTTTTATGGTTTCACAACTTACATTTTAAGTCTTTTATCCATTTTGAGTTTATTCTTGCGTATGGTGTAAGTTGGTGGTCCAGTTTCACTTTTTTTGCGTGTGTCTGTCAAATTTTCCCAACACCATTTATTGAATCGAGACTGTTTTGACTTCATTGTATGCTCTTGCCTCCTTTCTCAAATATTGAGTGTAATGGCTTGGGTCCATTTCTGGGTTCTCTGTTCTGTTCCATTGATCTATATGCCTGTTCTTGTGCCAGTACCAGGCTGTTTGGATTGCGGTGGCTTTGTAGTATTACTTGAAATCTGGTATTGTAATTCTTCACATAGAATAACAATAATTCTGTGAATTAGGTACTATTATTCCTATTTTACAGATGAGAAAATGTAGGTATGGAAAGAATACATAACTTACCTAAAGTCATACATTTAGTGAATGGTAAATTTACCTTAGTCATTATTATTATTACTACTACTAAACTTTTTTCAAAGACCTGGCTACTTTGCTTAAAAAGAACTGCCTTTATTGTTAGTCATTGGACAACTGTTTTAAAAATTATTTTGGAGTCACAAACCTCTTTGAGAATCTGAGAAAAGTTGTAGATTCTTTTCCCAGAAAAATGCATGGCCCACAAATTTTTGTATAAAATCTTAATCTGGGCATGTAGCATTTGAAAGCTATCTGTGGATTCTAGAATAATAGTCATCAAATTTTAGTGATTATATAAATCACCTGAGTTGCTTGTTAAAGTGCAGATTACCTGATTTCACAAATCCTCCCTTTAATAAGCACCTCAAATGGTACACTGTATATGTGGGATGTTTTAGCAGCACTGTCTACAAAGCTCTTCCCTGAGATTGGAGTCTTGTTATCCCACTGCTATTTCAGAGTAGCTACTACCCAGGACCTAAGTGTTGTGAAGCAGGTCTTTGTTATCAAATGATTGTTCATTATCACAACTGCCATGAAAAACTCTGAGGTCGATGTTAAGGTATAATGTTATTGCTAATACTGCCAATCTTTTATCTTCCAATTTTCTGTTTAAAAGAATATCATATATGCCTGAACAAATATGATTTATTTCCCAATTATTTGAATAGTCTGGAGATTATTGGTTTCCTTTGATAATTAGCAACTCTCTATTACTGTTTTTTTAAATAGACTTTTCTCTCAGCATGTTTATTTCTTAACCTATTTAAACAATAGTTTAAATTACTTATTTAAATTTTTTTGTAATTATTTTTATTTGTAGGATGAACTTTCTGATGTTAGCCAAGGAGGATCTAAAGCTACCACTCCAGCATCAACAGCTGCTTCAGATGTGTCAGCACTTCCTACTGACACGCCCTTAAAGGAAGACACTGAAGGATTTGTGAAGGTTGCAGATGCACCAAATAAGGCAGACATAGGCAAGCATATTGAAATTCAAGTAGCCCAAGAAACTAGAAATGTGTCAACAGGTACGTGACCCTAGTTCTTTTTTTCTTCTTTAAGAGAGGGGAAGTAGAGGAAAGAGAAAGAGAAGAAACATTGATACGAGAAACATCAATTGGTTTCTTCTTGCTCACGCCCAAATCGGGGATCAAACCCACAACCTGGGTATATGCCCTGACTTTTTGGTGTATAGGACGATGCTCTAACCAACTGAGCCACCCTAGTTCTTTACTTACTGGCAAAGTTTTCAATAAATCCAGATGATGTGGGTATGAGAAAATTCATCATTGTGTTGTTGATGCTTTGCATTTATAAAATAAAGCATTGGTTGCCAACCGGTTGTCCTAAAGGTTGGCGACCGCTGAAATAGATAAATAATTCGTTCTAATCAATTATACTTAAGCTTAAAGAGGTGATGATTAAATAAAGTTTTGGAGAGAAAAATGTTAGGAGCTGGAGGGTTGGAGAGCCTGAAAGGTAGGAGGACACTGTTTTTCTCTCCCTGCCTCAGATCATTAGTCTGAGTTCTGGCCTAGGATACACTGCATTGTGTCTCAAGAAATACAAATGAAAACTTTCTTTGGTTATTTATTAGTTTCTGATATTAACTGTTAATTAAGTATATGACATATTGTCTAACCCTATGTGTCCTAGAATATACTCTTTAAAAAACTTTTTTATGATCAAATGATGTATTTACAACCATAGAAATGACAAGATTTTTATATAAGGGCTCTATTCATTAATTAAGTCATCTTGTCCTTTTGTAAGGCTCTGCGGAAAATGAAGAGAAGTCAGAAGTTCAAGCGATCATCGAATCCACCCCTGAGTTGGACATGGACAAAGATCTCAGTGGATATAAAGGCTCAAGGTGCTGTAATGTCAGACATTGTCTCCCTCTTTTCCCCTCTCTCAGAAGTACGCTGTTGTTTTCTGGTCTCTGACCAGACTGAATGCATTCACATGTTTTGCTGAAGAAATGTTGGTATTGTATTTCAGTTTCTGTTTTTGAAACTGACATTGTACATGGTTTAAATGTTTTATGAACTATGGCCTTTACAGAATTAGGTATTAGAGCATGGAAGGTCAGGGAGAAAAGACAGCCAGAGGATATCCCTACATGTGGGAACCTAAGGAAGCATAGAAGCAGGTGTGGGGGAAATAACAATTTGAGCAAAATTTATTCCTCTCTCAGACCAGGAAGAAGAGACTGCTCCCTTCAGAACTGAAAGTGTCTCATTTCACATGGGGAGATGCTTAGTGGTGGAAATTGTTAGATAGCATCTTAACCAAGGTCATCTGAATAGATTGATGTTCAAGAATGTCAAACAGGAGCTGCTACCTTTTCATTCCTTCTATAAATTTTATCCTTTAATTAATTAATTAATAATTACCATTAAAAATACATGCCATTTATTGGTCACTTCTAGCATTGTGCAGTGTGCAGTAGTGGTTAAAAGCACAAACCTAGGGTAAGACTGTGGGTTCAAATCCTGACTTGGATTTGAATCTGAGGTAAGTTTCCTCATCCATAAAAGGAGTTTATGATACTTCAGATAGTTGTGAGAAGTGAATGAGTCAGTACATGTTAAATCACTGGCAAAGTGCCCAGTTCAATAAATGTTAGCTAATATCATCATTATTTTGTATCATTTGTTCTTAATTACCTATATGAGATAGAGGTCTTCATCTCCATTTTACAAATAAGGAAACTCAGAATGTTCAAGACTGCTAAGCCAGCAAGAGGTAGAGCTGGGTTCAGTCCAGGACTGTGAAAACTTAATGTATAAAAAGCAATTTGCTTCTGGTCCAGTCTCTCCTAAGCCTGGGAGATGCAGCTCCTTATTAACAGTTGTGCGTTTCTGTCATTCTGAATCTCTTTTAAAAATTTAAAAAATTATTTTTATTAGACTAGTGCGTGTATGTAGTATTAGGGTTAAGTGGTCATGCATAACATGACGGGCAGTGGTAGTCCCTTCCCCTCCCCACTGTTCATTCCCACCCGCAAGAGGTCATCTCTGTTACTTCTTAGCTCCCCTTGGCTCTACATCTTCAGGTCACATTCTTATGCAGGTCTTCCTGGTCCCTCTTTCGCAGCTGAGATTCTGTAGGAAAATTATCCTAATGCCCTAAGGCATCTCTTGTATTTAATGGATGTGTTAGCACTCCTGAGCATCTAGAATAGTAATAGCTGTCTATGCTTTCTTTGGAAGGATTGAGGACATGACGATGTTCTTGGTAGAGGGGTCTTCTTTCTTGTACCTTGTATATAGTAAATTTTTCATCCGTAAAAATCATATCTCCCAGTTCTGAGAAATTTTCTCTTTATTTCTTCTTCCTGTTTTCCTCTTTCTTTCTGGAACACCTGTTAGTGGACACTGAATATCTTGGCCTGACCCTCATTTTTCTGTTCTCTCCTATTAATGTTCTAATTTCTGGATGATTTATTCCAACTTTACCTTTCAACCCTCATTGATGTTTTTTCTCCCTAAAAGTTTTTTGTTTTCAATATTTATTTTGGCACGGTGCAGGTGCTCGTTAGCAGGACTAAATTGGGGGAGGGAGAGGGATGAAGAGGGAGGACATCCGTAATACTTTCAACAATAAATATTTTAAAAATATATTTATCCCGGGAAAAAAATCTTTGTTTTCAAGTTCCTGTTGCTGCCTGCATTGTCTCCTTTTGCTCTGAGTGCCTCTGTCATAACCCATTTATTTTGGTTCTTTTATATAGAGAGGCCTTTATATGTCTGCTCTGTGGCTATTTTGCTCAGACTGAAGTAAATGACTTATTCTCTGGTGTCCTGCCTATAACATTTAAACTTGGTTTCCATTTTCAGGGAGCTATGTTGCAAGAAGGGAGGTCTGAGATTGGATCTAGGCCTCATACTGTTTCTTGTGTCATCTTTCAGCCCGTATTTCTGTTATAT
Organism: Myotis davidii; assembly: GCF_000327345.1. Classification (NCBI taxonomy): domain Eukaryota; kingdom Metazoa; phylum Chordata; class Mammalia; order Chiroptera; family Vespertilionidae; genus Myotis; species Myotis davidii. Next base: position 876,605 of record NW_006298628.1, read on the forward strand.
GTCCCCCGTGGATGCTCCTCTCCAAAGATTGCTGGTTCCTTCCATTCCTGGGCCTTTCAGGGGTTCTGGCAGCATACTGACTTCCTCCCTAACCCCATTGGTTTAGGTGTCAGCTTTCTCTTGTCTGTTAAGTCAGTTTCTACTCCTTGCCAGTCTGTTTTCCACCTTACAGAATTTTGTTTACATTTCATTTGCCCTGGTTTCTTTTTCTATTCCTTATGTCCTTGTGGGTTCTTTCTAATTTCTTTCCTGTCATTTTAATTGATTTTTTAATTATTGGGTGTTAAATGACTATGTTCAGTTCACCATGTTTAATTGGAAATTCTGCAAAAATTTATTTTCCTATTACTATAACATTAATGTATAAACATACCAGTACATGTACAGTATATCCCCACGTCCCTCCACTCCTGCAAAAAGGGTTACATTATACATAATGTTTTGCTGTTAGCTTTTAAAATATTTTTTTAATTGACTTCAGAGAGTAAGGGAGAAAGAGAAAAAAACATTAATGAGAATCATCAACCGGCTGCCTCCTTCACAGCCCCTACTGGGGATGGAGCCTGAAACCTGGGCTTATGCCCTGACCAGGTATCAAACCAACAACCTCTTGGTACATGGGTCGATGCCTAACCATTGGGCCATACCAGCCAGGCGAGAAATGTTTATAAATCACATTTTGTATTATTTGTAAATGATAGGTAAAAAAAAAAGCCTATGTAACTTAGCCTATTGTATTCATTTAGACTGTTAAAGTCCTTATGATATTTGTTGATTTGGTTTTGTTGTTTTTATTGCATAGCACTCCCACCAAAGGCATAGAGAACAAAGCTTTTGATCGCAACACGGAATCGCTCTTTGAAGAACTGTCCTCAGCTGGCTCAGGCCTAATTGGAGATGTGGATGAAGGAGCAGATTTATTAGGTATGATGGCTTATCTGAAGACATAGCATACTGTTTTAAAAATATATTTATTAAAATAAGAAATTTTAACACTTGATTTTTCTGAGAGTTCTCTGAGTATTCTGTTTCAACTCTATGGGAAATGTGATCATTTTAGAATTTGTCATTGAAGAACATCTGGTTTGAAAAGAATATAGTGAATTTGGCTCTTTTACTCTTTTTTTAAAAAATATATATATATTTTATTGATTTTTTACAGAGAGGAAGGGAGAGGGATAGAGAGTTAGAAACATCGAGAGAGAAACATCGATCAGCCGCCTCCTGCACACTCCCCACTGGGGATATGCCCGCAACCAAGGTACATTCCCCTGACCGGAATCGAACCCGGGACCCCTGAGTCTGCAGGCCAACACTCTATCCACTGAGCCAAACCGGTCAGGGTGGCTCTTTTACTCCTTATTGGTGACCTTTGCCAAATAGATCAACTACTCTCGGCCTTAGTTTCTTTGGCTATTAAAGGAGGAGGTTGGACTCCGTTTCAGTGGTTGGGCAAACGCAGCTCACGGGCCAAATCCAGCTCCTCTTTGTATGTAAGGAGAGTTTTCTTGGAACACCTTCACACTCATTTGTTTATTCATTGTCTATAGTTGCCTTTGCACTACAATGTGGGACCTAAGTAGTCTGCAACAAAGATATGACTTAAAAGCCTAAAGTGTTCACCATCTGGCCTGTACAGAAAAAGTTTGCCGACTCCTGCTCTAGGTGATCTCTAAAGTCCCTTCCAGTAATAATTACATGACTATAATTCCTGTGAAGTAGTTTTGGTGTATAACTTCAAACCTTACAGAAATTGAAAACCTCATAGTATTAAAAATCTGTGCCTCTGTGTTAAATTATTGATTACCAGTTATGTCCTTGAGAGTTTGAAGTATTTTCTGAAGGAAACATTAATCCTGTATAAACAGAGCTCTCAGTCTATCTATCTAATAAGAGAGATTGAAAGTATATAAATAAAAGTGTTCTGTGTTAGACATAGACTCCCACTGTTAAAATCTAAGGAAAACATTGCAAGTAATTGAATGAGTTTGCATTTCTCAAGGGAGAACTAAAGGATTAACTCATAAAGAATATTCCATTTTTACATTTAAATTTATGGTTTAATTTTAGTTAACATAAAAGTATGAAAAGTTCTTTAAGATTTGATTGGTTTAAGAAACTGACTCCTTGGCAAAATTGAGGGGCTGATGTAAAAAATGCTAGAAAGAAGAATTTTGAAATGTTTAAATTCAGATTCAAATTTATATACAGTAAAATTCACTCTTTTTGGTGAATATTTTTAGTTTTGACAAATGCATAGATTTATGTAATGACCACCAGAATCATAAAAATCACACCCAAAATTTCCTTCTGCCCCATTGAATTTAACCAGAATGAGTACTTTTTTTGTTGCTTTTAGTTGATTTCAGAGAAGGGAGAGAGAGAGATAGAAACATCAATGATGAGAGAGAATAATCAATCAACTGTCTCCTGCACACTCCCTACTGGCGACAGAGCTGCATCCCAGGCATGTGCCCTGATCGGGAATTGAGCCATAACCTCCTGGTTCATGGGCTCATGCTCAACCATTGAGCAACACTGGCCGGGCCAGAATGAGTACTTTTTTAAAAATATATATATTTTACTGATTTTTTACAGAGAGGAAGGGAGAGGGAAGAGCCAGAACCATCAATGAGAGAGAAACATTGATCAGCTGCCTCCTGCACGCCCCCCACTGGGGATGTTCCCACAACCAAGGTACATGCCCTTGACCGCAATCGAACCCGGGACCCTTGAGTCTGCAGGCCGATGCTCTATCCACTGAGCCAAACCAATTCTGGCCAGAATGAGTACTTTTTAATGTAGTTTTGTACACTTTGCTGCCTCATAGTCCAATATTGAATAATATAATGTTTAAAGGTGCTAGCCCACAGTTTTTTTTAAAGAGTTAAGTAGCCACATAATACTTAGAAATAATTGTGGTCTTTTAAATCAAATATTTTCTGAAAGCTTTCATCTTTAAGTCAGAAAATTAAACATAATAAATAGGTTCAAAGCAAAATCCTGACACCGTGGCTTCCTTTCCACTTTGAAAAGAATAAATAGTTTTATATTTTCCCTTTTGCAGATATTGGTAGATTTATTTCTAGAAAGCTTCAGATTAGGAGATTTAAAAATACTATCGTAAGTGTAGCAACGTGTGCCTACTTTTTGGTCAGTGATAAGAAATGAAATTTCCAAGGCACATATTTGTTCTTGGCTTCTCTTCTGGACAGTTCAGTGACAGCCACTGAGGTCTAATACTCGCTAAAGGGAATATCGCTAACCTAACAAAATTGTTTCCCAACGTTCGTTAATGGGCCCGTTAACGAGCTCATTATTCATTTTTCTAGTTACCGTATTATTATAAAACTCTCTTCTCTAGTTTGAGGATATAAAGTGTATTGTAATCATATATGTGCTTAGTTTACTTTTTTCTGGTTTTAATAATTTAAAAGAGATAACTATCCCTCACAGTTTGTCCTTTATCTGGATTGGTATCTCATCCCCTGACTTTATTTTTATTGATCCCTTTCTCCATTCACTCTAGTCCCTTATTCCCAATAGCCACACTCTAGAAATTGAAAATTACACATTCATACATCCTTCTGTTGGGATTTTCTTTCTCTTGATTACATTCTGTATTTTCTACTCCATCTTTACTAACTTCTTTATATTATTACTGAAACATGTTCAGTTGTTGTCCATTTAAAAATAAAAATACTGCCCTCCTCTGACCATCTAGCTTCAGTTGCTACCCCAGCTGCCACTCTCCGCCCATTTCTAGTCACGCTTTTATGCAGCAATATCAATGGAGTATCTGTTATGGGACAGTTCTAGTGCCATGAGACAGCAGTGAACAAAACAGGCTTCTTAGAAGTGTGGCTTCTTTTAACCAGCACGCTTTCCCAGTCCCACTGGCATCTCAGCCGGCTGCAGTCTGAGTGGTTTTCTCCCCCACCCTTGCCTTAGACAGCCTCTTATTTGCTGTGTCCAATGGTTCCTTCTCAGTTATTTCACATGACTTCTCAGATGGCATTTGTCTTTCAAACTGTCTTTTGCTGGGTTTCTGGAATATCAGACTTACCAGACTGCCCTGCATGCTTTTCAGTCTTCTCTGCAGGCTCCCATTCTCTGCCCCTCTTTCAGCTGTCAGTGTTCCTGTCCCAACGCTGCTGCTCTGTTTGGGAAATCTTATTTGCTGTTGTTGTTTTTTGGCTTTCATGGCTGATGGTTCCAAAGTTTTCATCGCCATCTAAGATCTTTTTCTAGATCCCCAGGCTATTACTTTCAAACAGCCCATAGCCAGCTCTAAGATGATTTGTAGGGCTTTACACTTGATATGCCTAAAGCTCAGTTCATCATCTTTATTGTCCTGTCCTCCAAGGCTCTTCTTGTACCAACTTGTACTAACTCAGTGAATAAATGACCTCACCAGCCACTCAGGTCTCCATTCTAGATCTCTCCTTATTTTACAACCAATTGCAAATAATTGTTTGTGCCCTTTCTTTAAAGAACACAACTGTTATCTGCCTCCGTTTGGGCTCTGCTTAAATGGCACACCCTCCTCTAGGAATTGTATCTTGATCCCATAGTTAAAGCTTAGTTGTCACTGAAATACATTTTCATAGCACTGCATTTTATTTGTTATGCCACTCTTCATTCTTTACTGTAATTTTTATATACCTTTCTTCTTGAATAGACCATAAGCTCAATGTGGCCAACACAGCTATGTCTTTTGCTCATTGTTGAGTCTTCACTACTTTGCACAGCAGCTAAGTGAATGAATTCCTAAATAGTTCTAACAGTTTTGCTTCACCTCTAAATCTGTGATTCTTCATCTTTTGGAGTTAAAACTCCTTTCCTGAAGAGATCAGTGTACTTTGGGGGAAATGCCTGTACAGAACTGGATAAAATTGTGTGTACTTTCTCAAGAGGTTAACAGATAAATTGGAAGCCCATCTATGGACCCAACTTGAGACTCAAAGGTAAAATCAAACGAGGTGTCTATGATTTTGAAAACTACCAGGGAGTTTTTTGCTTGTTTTAGTAGGTAAAGTTTCCAAATACGCTAGACCTAAGTTTATGTTTGGTTGAAGTCTTTAATAGAAATGGGGCCATTTCCAGTTATGTTTTCCTTTTGGTTATGAGTTACTGTTTATTGATATATTTCAAAATGAAAATTTTGAACAATTCTTTTGATGATATGTTAAATTTATACACTAGATTTTAAGAGAATTCTTCATTAGGAATGTGTAAACTTTAGCAACTACATTATAGGTCATGATTCTCATATAATACATATTTTGATTTTTCATATTTACAATATTTATACTTTATTGTGTTTTGTTAATGGTTTCTACACATCTTTCCAATTTTATTGTCTCCTCTCATTTTGAAGTAAATGAGTGTAGATCTTGCTTTCTGAAAACAATCTAATTGAGGTTCTCTTTCATTTTTCTCTTGGGCTGCTTACCCAGGGGAATATTCTGGTGTGTATGCTTTTAAATACTGTAATGTACTGCTTTTTAAGCAAGGTGTTCTTGGCTGCTGTTCTCATTTAATGCTTTCTCATCATTTTTTTTCTGCTCCGCCATTTTTTGTGCCCTACACATATTTTCAGCTTTTATGCTTATCTCCCTGTATGCTTGAGAATTTATAGCAAACAAGGTCATTATATAAACTTCTTAAAACAAGTCTAAACTTTATTTCTCCTGACTCTATAGCTTTATTGAAAAGTTAACATTAGTGTTTAAATATTTTCACATATCTTGCCAAAATTCATTTTGAATTGGAATGTGAAACTTTTTTTAGGTTTTCTTTATTTTCAGTTTTTGGAAAATACATAATTAAACAAACATTATTCCTGATACTTAATTCTTCATGGTAGTAGTATTCTGATCTTTGAGAATATTTGAGATAATTATAGTACAGACAAAATATGAGTCCATATATAAGCATTGAATTTCTAGCATTGCTAGGTTGGTTTTATGTTAAGTTATCTTTAAGTCATTTGAAGTATTACCTTTATTAAAAAAAAATAAGGGACATGCTAACTCTGTTACATAGTTTTCTTTAGATATATTTTCTTCCTCTTTAGCTGTGTTATGAATATTGCTTCTCCCCTTGTATATAATTTTCTAACGTTAGCTTAGGGTAAATGAGCAATGAGTTTGGTTTTTCTTTGCTTTTTTTCTTGGCTTATTTTTGTGACTTTTTGAGATACATTCCCTACTGTGTTCTTTTATTTCTTCTGTTTCCTCTGAGTAATAATTTAGTTTTCTTCTCCTTAAAGATCACTATTTGGATCTTGCATTGAATGCTCTACCTGCCTACCTTAGAGGACTTACCAAATTACTAAACACGGTTCTGTAAAGTGACAACTGAACGTTCTCATTAACATTAACACTTTGAAGGAAACTTATGTTACTGATCTGGGGTTTTTAATGTAATTAAATTATATTTTATTATGTAAGAGAATTGGTAAAGCATTTATTTTTTAGGTCTGACCTATCTGAGCATCTTTAAGAATGAGGGAAATCATTGTACTTTCTGTCTTTTGCACATCATTATGCATTAAATCATGGCATTGTGATTCCAGATGGTTTTCATATCATGCATAAAACTACAGATTAACGACCTATTTTCATGTTGTTTCTTATACAAAACATTTCTTGTTCTTTGTTTTTGCGTTGCATGGAATGCATGGGCTTTCAGAACATAATTTCTTTGGTAAGGTTTCATCTGCATTGGGGTTTCTTCTTTCGTTGGCCTTGTTTCTGCCTGTTCTCTATGAATAAGGTCTAATTTTTTGGCAAAAGACTAAAATACCAACCTATGATTTGGAAAGATTTCTGATCCATATTAATCCTGTTCCTTTTCCTCCCCCAAAATGCTGCTATATTTTATAATGTTTGGCAGAAAAGTCTTGATCTTTTTTAAATATTTTGAGAAAATACAGACTAATGTTTATAAAGAATTGACTAGCGAAATCTTTGGCATTGTTTTGCGCTGGAAAATTATAATTTTATAACCCACTCAAGTAGATACATCAATTTAAATTATAGACAAAATGAGATTACTAAAGATAAAATTTATAAAATTTGGAACGATAGCTTATAAGTCACATAATTTTTGATAAATTTGTTTTCAAAGTTTTTATTCCCCCCCCCCTTTTTTTTTGCCTAGGAATGGGTCGTGAAGTTGAGAATCTTATATTAGAAAATACACAACTGTTGGAAACCAAGTAAGTATATATAGAATTTTAATAAGGGAAAGATGCTGAATTTTCTTCTTGTCTAAGTCAATGACATTTCTCCATTTCAACACAGGACTAATGCAGTCTTATTACCCCCATCTTATTCTCCTTCTCTGTGTATGGGTTTGTACACACACACACACACACACACACACAAGTCATGGGACCTAATTTCACAGATGAGTAGTTTTCATTGCTCAGTTTGTTTGCAGAGATTTTTATCTTTTCAATATACAGTTATCTGGGCTTTCTGTTAATATTTCTGCAAAAATGTTTTGCTCTATACCCAGCCTACCTATTTAGAGTTCCCACTATAGTTGTGGGTTCTCAGGTACAGTTTGTGGGTCTTAGGCCCTCAAACACATTGGCATCTGGTTTAGTGGGGCAGGTCCTGAGTCATGTGGAAAACATCAGGCCACATTGTTAATTTGTTGTGTCAGAGCAACGTTGGACCATTTGTGTATGTCCAAAACAGACTGAATCTGTAATGAACTCCTATGCCTGCTGTACCCAAAAGGAAAACAGATCGTAGATTTTTTTTTTCTAATTCAGACTTTTTTCTCATTAATTATTAAAGGTAAATACAAGAATTAATTTTACTTTATTGACTAGGTAATATCTTCAGAACTTATTAACAACAATACCCTCATGGATGCTACACTTATCCACAAACAACCTCAGGTAGAATGCCTTTGAAGCACTCAGTTATTCAGCTTTATGGTTGTATATATTTGAGTCTGCAGAAGAATAAGCTGAAAGATGGAAAGGATATGTATTTGTAACGATGCACTTGAAATATGTGTTTCTTAGAAATGCTTTGAATGTAGTGAAGAACGATTTGATAGCAAAAGTGGATGAACTGACCTGTGAGAAAGATGTGCTGCAAGGGGAGCTGGAGGCTGTGAAACAAGCCAAATTGAAGCTGGAGGAAAAGAACAAAGAGCTGGAGGAAGAGCTGAGGAAGTAAGTGTTCACTGTGTTGCTCTAAACCTGACAGTCTTGGCCAGTGAGCCTGCACCGCTGATAAGGAGAGCCCCGAGACTGGTGCCGACGCCCTTCTCAGACCAGGAAGGGCCAGAGCTGCCTGGAACAGGGTCAGGTGCCACCTGATCGCCTCTGCTGTGAGCAGGTCCCCATTTACTGAATATTAGCATTATTGTGTTTGTCACGATATGAAAAAAAGTTAGAAGAACTATTGAAATACTGCTAATAAGGAAATTAGAAACACTTTTCTTTCACCCAACCTTTTTTAATACGTGGGTCCCCCACCCCCCCTTGTACAGTGCTGTGGTAATGTTATCCTAAGTAAAGGCAGCTAAATAAAGCCTGTTTGGAAAAAAAATAATCATTTGGTGGTGGCTAAAATTTGTTACCTACTCTTTCATTCTTTGAAAAGGTGAACTCAACTCGCGTAACATGTTTTGTGTGTTTTTCCCACTAGAGCTCGTGCAGAAGCTGAAGATGCAAGGCAAAAAGCAAAAGATGACGACGATGTAGGTTTGCATGTTGGGGGCTTTTTTTCTTACCACAATTTTGTACTGGGGGGAAGTCTCACTGATTAAACTTTGGGTCGAGTATTATAAAGATTTTAAAAAGCCAGAGGCATGTTTGTGGTCAGGAGTCGGGTAGCTTCTGCTCCGTGTGCTGTCCAGATACAGTTTTCTAGCTGCATGTGACGTGCTTATTTTCCTCTGGCTCTGTGCTCTGACCTGCACATTGACGCTCATGGACCAACAGGGACATTTTGAGTTGTGGGTTTTTGTTTGGCCACAAATTTTCACTTAGAAATATGAACAATTAATAAAAATTGTTTAATAGCATTAAACATTAAAAAGATGAAGGGAAGAAAGTGGGTGGGGATGGTAAATGGTGATAAAAAAATAAAGTCTACGTTTAATATTAGATCACTAGCCCATAATGTTATCAACATATTTCAATACAAAAATATAAATATGAGCTTCTTCCCAATATTATTAGCATACTAGGCTATTCTGTTGGTAACTATTTTATGATTCCTATAACAGGTGCTTGCTACTTGAGCTTTAGACTTGAGCTATATGGGTGTCCTGGACAGAATAATTAGTTGGTGCCCCTTCAGTCTCATATTTGTTTTTTAATACAATATTTGATACATAAAATATATATGTAACATAACTAAGTTATGGATATAACTTAATATTAGAATTAACATTATGAACCCAACTGACACTCTAACCAACTGAGCTACCCAGCCAGGGCCAGCAATTAACTTCTTTGGTTAAAGTTTAAAATCTCTACTAGTCTTTGTATTTCTTTTATTTTCAAATATCTGTATTTATATTTGGAAATTAAATTGTCTACCTCTTTTTGTTAATAAGTAATTATTTATATCTCTTTTTTCATAGTTTTTTTACATTAAATCTTTATTGTTCACATTATTACAGTTGTTCCTCTTTTTTCCCCCCATAGCTCCCCTCCACCCAGTTTCCACCCCACCCTCTGCCCTTACCCCTCCCACTGTCCTCATCCATAGGTGTACGATTTTTGTCCAGTCTCTTTCCCCACCCCCACACCCCTTTCCCCCCAAGAATTGTCAGTCCGCTTCCTTTCCATGCCCCTGGTTCTATTATATTCACCAGTTTACTCTGTTCATTAGATTTTTTATTCACTTGATTTTTAGATTCACTTGTTGATAGATATGTATTTGCTGTTCACAATTTTTATCTTTACCTTTTTCTTCTTCCTCTTCTTAAAGAATACCTTGCAGCATTTCAAATCTTTGACTTGATTCTTGGGATCCTCTTGTCTGCTGT
>NW_006298628.1:887642-932367 GCF_000327345.1 Myotis davidii
TACACTGGCTCTTGGATCTCTAAGGAGGTGCTAATTTAGCCTCTGCCTGAGGCTACCCAGCAGGAGCTATGGAGAGATCTGCAGATTCCTCTTCTTTGTTTGGGGTTTGGAGGTGCAAAGATGAGGCCCAGCTGTGAAGCAATGCAAGCTGCTGTGGGGCCTTGGGCCTTCTTTTGGAAGCTCTGGGTCTCTCTGACCTAGCTGCAGTTTGTTAGGTAATTTTCAGATTGCAAAGGGCCAGGCCATTCATATGCAAAAGTCCCTGTGCACAGCTTGGGTGGAGTGGGTCTCAGGGAATCAACAGGGCGGAGCAAACAGCTATGGCTGATCCTCAGCCCTGCCCTAAGAGGCCCCGCATCTCAGTGTTCCGGTAATCGCTGCAAGCACCTCTGAGAGAAAGCCGCCCTCGAGTTCCAACTCATGCCAAATGGTCCAGTTTCTCCCCGTATGAGTCTGGGTCCCCAGAGACTCGCCTGGAACTGAAGTTCAGAGCATTCGGGAGCTTGAGACTCCCTCCCGATTGAAAAAGACAACCATGTCCTCAGTTGCCAGCCCTTTCCACATGCACCTCTGTACCTCTGCACTTTACTGCCGCACCTCCTCTGAGTCTCAGTGTGCTTTTCTCTTTCCTTCTAGTTGTAGAATTTCCACTGAGCTAGCCTTCCTGTGGTTCTGGATGATGTCCGTTTTGTCTTTTAGTTGTATTTTTGAAGTGGTTGTGCGAGGCAGCAATTTCCGGTGTTTACCTCTGCCACCATCTTGGTTTCTCCTATTTATATCTCTTTATTGGTTTTATTTTATAAGGTCATTTTAAGTGATCCATTAGATTAGAAGTTAAGGTATGTTTAAAAGCTTAAAGGGTTCCTTAAGTCTGAAATAATACCAAAACAGGTATAGGCTCTCAGAGTGATCTGTAGTCTTCTTTTCATTACAGAGTGATATTCCCACTGCCCAGAGAAAGCGGTTTACTAGAGTAGAAATGGCCCGAGTTCTAATGGAGAGAAACCAGTATAAAGAGAGATTGATGGAGCTTCAGGAAGCTGTTCGATGGACAGAGATGATTCGGTTTGTATGAGAAGTATCTCTGATGTTTTTCTAGTATTGTTTTTTAGTTTTTCTGGAAATGCCTTCATTCAGAATTAAGAGCTCTTCCTTTGGGGATCCAAGCCCCTTGCTCTCTTTACTAGGAGAGACTTTCAAAAGTAACCCTTGGAATTGGGAACAGAATGTGATTAAAATGGGCGTCTTTTGGGCCGGTAAAGGGCTCTTGGAGAATGTTCCCATAACCTCTTAAACACAATTGTTATTGCTTAGGAATGGTGTTCATTTCTCAGAAGAATATAGAAATTGACGCTGCTTTTGCAGTAATGTCAGGGAAATACAAGCATTTCATAGGCCAATAGGAAACAGTCATTTTTACTCAGTGTCTTCCTGTACAATGGTCTTGCTGAATTTTATCTCCCTTTCCACTTCATGCAAAATGCCACTTCTATTGAGATCTTTGTCAGTTGGATCTTAAATCTCACCTCTAGTGCTGCCATCTAATGGTCAGATTCTCAGTAACAGCATTCCTTTAATTTAGGAAGAGCTCATGAAAAGTTTGTAGTCACCCCCTAATTTGCCCACATTTTTGAGAGAGTGGAAGGGACCTAGGGGATGGGGGCCGGGGAGAAAAAGGGTGAGAGCATCAATCGATTGCTTCCTGCATGCACCCCGACTGGGGCTGGAGATCAAACTTGAACAGCCAAGGTCTGTGCCCTTTACCAGGAATCTCACCCGAGACCCTCCAGTGTGCAGGCTGGCGCTCTAGCCACTGGATCCACTGGCAGGACTGTAGGCTCCACTCTCATTGTTCTTCTTACTTCTAACAAGTGGCTGTCAACAGGTGGAGATCAATGGTATCTGGTATCTTATTACATTTTTTAAGTTCTTTTTTTTATTATTGATTTCAGAGGGGAAGGGAGAGAGAGAGAGAGAGAGAAACATCAGTGATGAGAGAGAGTCATTGATCGGCTGCCTCCTGCATGCCCCCTACTGGGGATCAAGCCTGCAACCCAGGCATGTGCCCTTAGCTGGAATCGAACCTGGGACCCTTCAGTCCATAGGCTGACACTCTGTCCACTGAGCCAAATCGGCTAGGGCTGATATCTTACTTTTTCTATTGAATTACGATGTTTTTAATTTAGCCTTTTACAAAAGGGAAGGGGGAGTTTCTCATCCTTACCATCTTACTGAATCACTTTGAAATGCCTTATTTTTTAAAATTTTGTTGAATTACCTATCAATCTAGTTCATCCCTTTCTTTGGTCATCTTTTCAGTGATGGAAAAGTTTTAGTCCTGTGAAAAATAACCTATCGAAACAGTAAAATTACAAGCTATTCTGAGAGCTGGGAGTATAAGGTGGTACAGATCTTTATGTAAAGATAGGGATTTACAAGGCAATGTTTTGATAAAAAGGAGAGAGGTGGAGGATATATCTTTAACAAGACATGTAAAATAGTAAGCATTCAGGCATGTTGGTTATTTGTCCAGCACAGACAACAATCTTGTCTCTGTCATGTCAGTAGACTGAGCTCTGAGGGAGGGATGGTATTTTACTTCGGTTGTAGCCGTAGCAGAACTTCCTTGGTCCTTGGTTCTTAGACCGCTACAACACTCTACTGAAACACATTTTTTTTCTTTTTCCATGTAGAGCATCAAGAGAAAATCCAGCCATGCAGGAAAAAAAAAGGTCAAGCATCTGGCAGTTGTAAGTATCTAAAGACACATAAAGACAGTAGCTAGCACTTCGAGACAAGATTACCGCCAAAATTTATTTTCAAGAATGCTTTGGTGTCTCCTCCCTTCCTCAGTTCTTCCCCCCACTTCCTTCCTGCCCACATTTCTTAAATTTGGGATATGTTACTAAACTGAACTTTTTCTTTTTGATATGTAGTGTGCCAGCTCGGTAAGGCTGTTCTTGAGGACAAAAATATTACTGTCGTAAGCTGCATCATTTTGGTTATGCATTTGATGGAATCCTCTACTAAGTTAAATAAAATAACAGGGAGCTATTCAGAGTTGATAATTACCTGGATTCCCATTAATAAATGTCTGCTTCACTGGTGCTTCACTGGTTGTGTGATTGTAAAAATCTTTACAAAGCGAAGATTAGAAATTCAGTGTTTGTGGGGTTTGAGTAGTGTATGTCGGTTTTGGACTTGAGTTACTAGTATGTTCATGCTAGAACAGGGGTGGGCAAACTTTTTGACTTGAGGGCCACAATGGGTTCTTAAACTGGACCGGAGGGCCGGAACAAAAGCATGGATGGAGTGTTTGTGTGAACTGATATAAATTCAAAGTAAACATCATTACATAAAAGGGTACGGTTTTTTTTTTCAATAGTTTTATTCATTTCAAATGGGCCGGATTCCGCCGGCGGACCGTAGTTTGCCCACGGCTGTGCTAGAAGTACTGTGTGTTCAGTGAGCTTAATACTCACCCCTTTTTGGTGAATCTCCTATTTAATAGAAGTATCGGTCTTTTTGAGTGGGTGTGAAAATAGTTATTTAAGTTGAGTTTAACAAGAAAATGTATAAGCTGTGTGTTAAACGGTAATGTGTGTTCTAGTGCTTTATTGTAACTATTTTTAGAAGTGGTTACTAGGCTTCTAGTCAAGCCATGAAGCCATAACCTTGCTTTCTAACAGCCACTCTCAGATGGCACCAAGTAGGAGCTGGCTAAAGGGGCCATCTTCTCTTATGTCTTCATTACGAGCAGTTCCTGGTACTTCAGAGCGTCTCCCTTTCATTAGGGGAATTGCTAATGAAAGAGCAGGGATCTGCCAGGCTCGGCGTAGTTCCTCTTTCCTGAATGTCTGCTTTGGCTGTGAGTTACTGCTCAGGCTGCCCTGGGTGACCTCAATTTTTTTTTTTTTTTTTTTTTGCCAGTTTTTAACTCATTGCCTTGTAAAAGCGCTCTGGGATTTGTGGGAAATTATGGATTGTTTTTATAGTGCGTGTAATACATATATAGACATATACATACTCACTTTTTTCTTTTTAGTTTTAGCCGACTTTTTAGCTCCTCAAGTAATACTACTAAGAAACCCGAACCACCTGTTAATCTGAAGTATAACGCACCCACCTCTCATGTTACTCCTTCTGTCAAGAAAAGAAGCAGCACCTTATGTCAGCTCCCTGGGGACAAGTCCAAAGCCTTTGACTTCCTTAGTGAAGAGTAAGTATTTTCCAGACTAGTGGTTATGCCCTCAATAAGTCAGCAGTTCTGAGTATTCGCACCACTTAACAGTTCAGCTGTAAAGTTCCAGATAAATCTATATATAAACTATGTCTGCAACTTGGCTATTGTAAATAAATTATTTATAGCCAATACATTTTAGGAAAATTGCATCTGTTTTCATAAAGAGAAGGAAATTTTTAATGTCTCCTTTTTCTGGTATGACAACATTGATAAATACTAATAGAAATGCTAACGGCTTATATTACTTTTTTTTTAGTGTCAGAAGGACTTGGTTTTTCAGTCTGACTCTGCTTCTCATTAGGTGTACAGAAACTTGGTACATAAACCTCTTAGAGTCCCAGTTTCTTGGCCAGTGAAATGAGTATGATAATCTATCTCAGACGTGTTAGGATTAAATTATATAGGTTATATATCTGTAAAGTGTCTGACACACAGGTAGATTTGTTAACTATAAGATACCAAGCAAGTCACCTCACAAAAATTTAAATGGCCTAGAGAAAGACAAATTATTTTCATGGAATTTTACTGCACAGCTCTAAAGCTTACCAAGTCAGTTTGCATATTTGTCTTCTGGAACAAGTAAATGGGATCCAGAAGTTAACCTGTTATCTTCCTACGAAGGTACTGATCTATTGGTCTTCAGTCACTCCTATCTAGCACATTCCCTGCATCAGAAAATTCTTAATATATATTTGTTGAATGAACCAAAAAAATGAGGAAGCAAAAATATTTAAGGATTTTCCCTTTCATATAGGTAAAATTTTAAACCTGATAGAAATTTGGTTCAATATAATAGGCTATTTACTAACCTGTTAAAACTTGGACACTGTATTCACTGCATAACTTGAAAAGACCAGCTATGGTATAACACTTTTTAAGGAGGAATCTTAGTCTGAAGTAAACCAATCTGAAATCATGTAAATTTTGTGTTGTTATTTTTACTCTTTTTAGAAGGAGAGTTGTTGTAATCACTTAATTTTAAAAGGAATGTTTTTCCCTTCTAGAACTGAAGCTAATTTAGCCTCACGCAGAGAACAGAAGAGAGAACAGTATCGTCAGGTGAAGGCCCATGTGCAGAAGGAGGATGGAAGAGTGCAGGCTTTTGGCTGGAGCCTGCCTCAGAAGTACAAACAGGTAACGTGTGAGCATCATGAGAGCATCTAGTGCAGCGGTTCTCAACCTGTGGGTCGTGACCCCTTTGGCGGTCGAACCATCCTTTCACAGGGGTCGCCTAAGACCATCCTGCATATCAGATATTTACATTACGATTCATAACAGTAGCAACATTACAGTTATGAAGTAGCAACGAAAATAATTTTATGGTTGGGTCACAACATGAGGAACTGTATTTAAAGGACCAGAAGATTATGAACCACTGATCTAGTGGATAATGCCGGGACAGGAGTGTGGCTGGGCATGAAGGAATCGAAAACCACACCCCGAACCCGCTCATTTCAAGCTGCTTGCACTTAGCATCCATTGAGAGAAGTGCTGGAGGTAGTGGTTTTCAGGCTGTTTTCCACCCTAGAGCTCAAAAGAAATGCCTCTGAGTCTAAGGGAGACAGGTCAACAAAGGTGGCCGAGTGCATGAACTTACATATCCAGCTCTGTCTTAATACTTGAAGATTTCATTTTTTGAAAAGCAGCATCTATTGTTTATACTTTATACGTTTTAAGAAGCCATTAGCATGGGCGCCTTTCAAACACTTGACTTAAAACTCAGTTCAGGTGTTCAGGAACTTTACCTGTCTACTCCATATTGCCTATTCCCAAATGACTCAGCTCATGCTTACACACACACACACACACACACACATACACACACACACACACTCTCACACACTCACACATTCACACTCTCTTTCTCTCCCTCCCTATCCCTCCCACTCCCCCACATATGTGAATTAGTCTGTCTTCTGATATTTCATAGCATCTTGTTTATTTTGCCCAATTGCCACTTGATTTTTTTTTTCATTTTTCAAATAAGAATAATAAGGCTAACTCCTCTTTCTCTCCTCCCAAATTATTAGGTAACCAATGGTCAAGGGGAAAATAAGATGAAAAATTTACCTGTGCCTGTCTGTCTCAGGCCTCTAGATGAAAAAGATACATCCATGAAGGTAAATAAATTTTGAAGTTAAAGAAGCTACTTCTTAAAATCTGGGTGGACATTTTTCTAAACAAAATTGTTAAATCCTACTTTTGTGGATCAGATTTTTTATTTTGTAATTTTAGACTGGGGTACTTTGAATATTAAAGACCTATATTTATAATCATTAGAATTTTAAAGAAAATGTGAAAAATTCTAAACATTTTTAGATAAAAAGTGACTTAATACTTTTTATTTTTTAACTCTAAAAGCTGTGGTGTGCTGTTGGAGTCAATTTATCTGGTGGGAAGACCAGAGATGGCGGTTCTGTGGTTGGAGCTAGTGTGTTTTACAAGGATGTTGCTGGTTTGGATGCAGAAGGCAGTCAGCAGCGGAGTGCATCTCAGAGCAGTTTAGACAAGCTCGATCAGGAACTGAAGGTAAGCGTGTGCACCAACACTTGTCTCCTGGTGCCTGAGACTGTTAGCTCGCTCTTTGGTCCAAAACTTACTTCTGGGTTTAACTTCTAGTTGGGATTGCTGCGCCCTTGCTTCTTCCTCACTCTCTTTTTTCAAAATCAGTTTTATTGAGGTATATTTTACACTCAGTAAAGTGTATACTTGAAATGTTTATAGTCCAGAGTTTGGACAGATGTGTGCAAGTATGTAACAACTGTCACAGCCGAGATACAGACCATTTTTGTCACTGATCTGCTTTAACTGCTAGTTCTTATGTGCTGGTTAATGTGGAAAGACAGCAGTATTTTCAGCCTTCCAAATAATCTGGAAATAAACTTGAAATAGTGTTGCCCTTGACTGTAGTAGCACAGCTTTTTAATGTTTGTACATATCATTTCTAATATTCATTTCTTTACTTTGCAGGAACAGCAGAAGGAGTTAAAAAATCAAGAAGAATTATCTAGTCTAGTCTGGATCTGTACTAGCACCCATGCAGCTACAAAAGTGATTATTATTGATGCTGTTCAACCAGGCCACATCCTAGACAGTTTCACTGTTTGCAATTCGCACGTCCTGTGTATAGCAAGTGTACCAGGTAAGAGTGAGCCGTGCCCCTGTCTTCCCACCTTCAGCACCTCCTTTGCAGGCCCTAATTTAGTTACTGGAGATATAGTCATGCACCACTTCTAGGAGTTGTGTGCTACTTGGGAAGACCAAAAATAAGCTGGGAACAAATGACTAAACCTGATATTTTCAGACGGTGTGAAGAAAATAAAATAGTGCTAATATTAGATGATGACTGGAAGGCAGAGCACAAGGGATTATTTTGATTTACTAGTAAGGGAAAGCTTTCTAAAGTTTTAGATTAAATCTTATAAATACATTGGTTTAAAAATGAAATAAATTTGTGATATATCTATAAGTGGAATATTATATAAAAAGGAATGAAATTCTCATACATGCTACAACATGGATTAACCTTAGAAACATTATGCTAAGTAAAATAAATCTGACACAGAGGACAAATATTATGATTCCACTTAGGTCTGAGCTATCTGGACAAGGCAATTCATGAAGACAGAAGTCGATTACCGGGGGCAGCCAGGGGTGGGGCTGGGGAATCGGATTATTTAATTGGTACAGATTTTCTGTTTGGGGTGATGTGAGAGTTTTAGACATGCATAGTTTTGGTGACTGTACAGCATTATAAATGCCATTTGAATTATACATTTAAAAATGGTTAAGATGGTCCTAGCCCAGCCGTGGGCAAACTACAGCCCGCAGGCCGGATCCGGCCCGTTTGAAATGAATAAAACTAAAAAAAAAAGAAGACCATATACCCTTTTATGTAATGATGTTTACTTTGAATTTATATTAGTTCACACAAACACTCCATCCATGCTTTTGTTCCGCCCTCCGGTCCAGTTTAAGAACCCGTTGTGGCCCTCGAGTCAAAAAGTTTGCCCACCCCTGTCCTAGCCGGTTTGGCTCAGTGTATAGAGAGCGTCAGCCTGTGGACTCAAGGGTCCCGGGTTGATTCCAGTCAAGGGCACATGCCTGGCTTGGCAGCTCAGTCCCCAGTAGAGGGCGTGCAGGAGGCAGCCAATCAATGATTCCCTCTCATCATGGATGTTTCTATATCTCCCTCTCCCTTCCTCTCTAAAATCAATAAAAATATTTAGAAAAGGTTAACATGGCAAATTTTATGTGTATGTGTGTATATGTCTGTATTTGACTACAATAAAGTTTTTTTAATGCAATACGAATAAAAACAGCTTTCTAAATTAAAAAAAAACAAGAGGTTTATCTTTATACTGCAAATGCTTAGTTTTTAAATGTGTTACTAATGCTTAAGGCACTGTGTACATTTAGGGTGACTAATTTTTAATAGTGGTAGGCAGAAGTCCATATTTCAAATAGCAAATATAATTTACATATATTTAGATTTCATTGGTTTTAACCTCATTAGGTGGCTGCCTAGGAGCTCATATTAAGAGCAGAAGCATAATTTCTGACATTTTCATGTTTTCTTTTGCTTGCATTACTAGAAGTATTATCTTAAATTTTTAAGCTGCTTTCCATTTTGTGAAGGTTAGTTTTAAAAAATGTTAAAGCTATCTTTGGCAGTATATTCAAATAACTATTTGCCTTTACCTATACACTCTTATTTAAAACCCATAGTTGTTTTTATGGAGAAAAAGCTAGTTCTATAAGTTTACTTAGCATTAAAAGAAGGCTTATCTTGTGTTTTTAGGAGCACGAGAAACAGACTACCCTGCAGGAGAAGAGCTTTCAGAATCGGGACAGGTGGACAAAGCATCTTTATCTGGAAGCATGACAAGCAATAGCTCAGCAGAGACAGACAGCCTGTTGGGAGGCATCACGGTGGTTGGTTGTTCCGCAGAAGGTGTGACAGCAGGTGCCACGCCCCCTAGTACCAACGGTGCTTCTCCAGTGACAGAAAAGCCACCAGGTAGAGCCATGCTCCTTACATACCATCCGTACAGCACCAGAGCCTGTTCCAGACGCCTCACAATGG
The DNA here is from genome assembly GCF_000327345.1 of Myotis davidii. Lineage (NCBI taxonomy): Eukaryota > Metazoa > Chordata > Mammalia > Chiroptera > Vespertilionidae > Myotis > Myotis davidii. The sequence continues at coordinate 896,972 of NW_006298628.1, forward strand.
ACTTAATCTGGATCTTAACGTAACAAGAATGAAAGAACATAAACGAAGATGCTGTAATGATTGTTAAATGAAATTATGAATTCTCAATGTCATGATATAGTGCAGAGGGGGCAGAGGGTAGGTGGAGTGGAATTCTATAGCAAGGGTTTGTACAAGGAAATTATTGATAGAAAAGTTCAAACTCAGAATGGTTAGCATGTTTTATTTACTTTTTAGAAAAGGAAGCAGAAAGTAGTGAGATTGATGAAAATGTTCCGACGGCAGAAGAAGCAACTGAAGCCACAGAAGGCAATGCAGGGTCAGCTGAAGACAACATGGACGTCTCCCAAACGGGCGTGTACACAGAGCACGTCTTCACAGATCCTTTGGGAGTTCAAATCCCAGAAGACCTCTCACCAGTGTATCAGTCAAGGTATTCAGATGGGTCAATAACTTAGGAAACCACATTAGTACACACACAAAAGGAACCCCAAATAACCTCAATCTGCCAAAATATTCCCACTAGTTCAGTGGTTCCCAGCCTTCTGGCCTTTTAAATACAGATCCTCATGTTGTGACCCCAACCATAAAATTATTTTCGTTGCTACTTCATAACTGTAATGTTGCTGTTATGAATCGTCATGTAAATATCTGATATGCAGGATGGTCTTAGGCGACCCCTGTGAAAGGGTCGTTCGACTGCCAAAGGGGTCGCGACCCACAGGTTGAGAACTGCTGCACTAGTTGGTATTGTTGTGGCAGACTTAGATGCCATTACTTATTCCCACTATGCTATTCCTTCCTCTTCATTGTCTCTGGTTACCCCCTCCCCCCATTTGCTCTCTTTTCCTTCTAATTTATGAAAAAAGTCTTGTCTATAAAATACATTAGTCAAAATTTTTCTGGTCATTTTTTCCTCTAGAATTATTGTTTTTTTAATTGTATTCACTGTCTTCCATTCTATTAATAATTCTTGCTCTTTTAATCCCCACCCCTACTCTAACTCCCACTCTAGTCAGCAGTGAAATTGGCCATTGTTTCAATTTCCCATGTGGGCTTGGATGACCTTTTTGAATTTAGCTCTCTGGCAAACATTTTATTAAAAGACAATTTGTTTTAGGCTCTTTCTTTAAAAGGTTGGTTAATCTAGGTCCATTTCATGAATTCTTTGATTTTCTTTCTTGCCTACTCTAGGTCTTGCAGATAGAGGTTTATCTAAACTGGATTTTTTTTTTACAATTTAATATTTTTCCTCTTAGTATATAGAACAACCAAATATCTTAACATTTAATTGTCAATTTAAGAGTAAAGTCATGCCCTGGCTGGTGGCCCTGTTGGTTGGGCATCAACCTGTGCACCGAAAGGTTGCCAGTTTGATTTCCAGGCAGGACACATGCCGGGTTGTGGGCTTGATCCCTGGTAGGGGCCCTGGGGGAGGCAGCAGGTCGATGTTTTGCTCTCACATCAATGTTTCTCTCTCTCCCTCTCCTTCCCTCTCTCTAAAAGTAAATTTAAAAAGAAAATAGTCATCTTTTTATTAGAATTAGTACATTTGTCTGTTGAATTTGATAACCCAGTTATATCTCTTTATTATATGTGGCAATCTAAAAGAAAGAAGGCTGTGAGTGAATGCAAGCTTATTAATTTATTTTAGAAAATTCTTTATATTTTACCCTCCTTTCAGTGTATGTGTGTGGTTTTTAAAACAAACCATCCCTTCCTCTTTTCTCCTTTAAGAAGAAACTGATAAATTCAAAGTAACCGTAAGGGTGAGGCATAATTATAGTCTGGATAGTAACTGCTATATTTCATTGCCATTTCTTAACTCCATGTTTGCAACTTGGTCCTTCTAGTATGTTAATTTTCTTCTGGTACAATTGTTTAAATATTTAACAATAAGCATTTAACTTTGGCTTTTCTGGAATTTTAGAGTTTGATTTTTTTTTTCTTAAACTGTACACTAAAGTATAGAAATGACCAATCCCTGAAAACTAACTGAGCACACTCAGCTTTTTTTCCTCTTGTCCCATCTTTCCCAGTAATGACTCAGATGCATATAAAGATCAAATATCAGTGTTGCCAAATGAACAAGACCTGGTGAGAGAAGAAGCCCAGAAAATGAGTAGCCTTTTACCAACTATGTGGCTTGGAGCTCAGAATGGCTGGTAGGTGCCAACTCTTTTAATCTTAGAGTATCTTTAGTCTTTTACCTTTGCTTCAGAAACCAAAGATACGTAAAATGTGGTACACATAAGTATAAACAAAGAGTACACATTAAAGCAAAGAATTTTATATACACATAAGTTTTAATGTTATAGTACAACAGTCTCATAAACTGGACTTGCATTGGTTCTTGCTAAACCACACATTTCTCTGTCATGGTGTCCCCTTTATATAATATTCTTGGAAGAAGAGGTTAATAACATTTTAAAATTTGAATGATCCAGAATAGCACACAGATGGAGAATTATTGATGCATATATAGGAGGCTTATGTAGGATTAAACTAATGTATTTGGCTGCAGGAAGACCCAAATCCAAACATAACTTTTCAGTAGAGTTACTAGGAAAACCAGGACAGATCAGGCTGGAAGCTTACCAGGTGATAACAAACATTGTTACCTAGTCTGTTCACTTTCTAGTGGTGTGGGGGGTCTTACAAAATTACCCTTTTCCTGAAGTTAAGCAAGGGCCACTAGTGTGTCTTTTCCATAGTGGTCTAATACTATACAGTGAAGGATGGGCAGACTTTCTCCACGGAGGGTCAGATAACAAATATGTTAGGCTTTGTAGCCATACGATCTCTGTTGTAACTTCACAGCTGTGCTGTGTGATGCAAAAGCAGCCATTACTTTGACAATGTGTAAGTGGGTTAGTGGGACTGTGTCCCAATAAGACTTTTTTTATGTTCACAGAAGTGTGAGTTGCATACAAATCTCATGTCATGAAATACTCTCTGATTTTTCCCAACCATGTAAAACTGTTTTAGCTTATGAACTGTACGAAGGCGGGTGGAGGGCTGATGTGTCCTGCAGGCCTCGGGGTGCCTCTGCCTGATGTCAACCACTGTCTTCACAGAGTTGTAGTTCAGTCTAGTGAAAGGATGATCGTTTTTTAAAACAGGATTTTGCCCAGGATTCTGAAGTGTGGAGTAGCCTGCAATTGACCCTGCATTTTGTCCTGGCTTTTATTCTTCATATGTTTCTGTTTGCTTAGGCAGCTTATTTCTCTGCCTTAGGCCTACCCATACTCTCATTTTTTCCCTAAAATGTGTATGTTACTCCTTTTTCCCCCTGAAGGAACTTTGTGGTCATTATTAGACATAAGCAATGACTTGATGTTCTCGATGCCTTACCAGTCTTGATTTTGTTCTTGCAGTTTGTATGTCCATTCATCTGTAGCCCAGTGGAGGAAATGTCTCCATTCTATTAAACTTAAAGATTCGATTCTCAGTATTGTGTAAGTTTTATTTTAGAAATTCTTTCTTTTAAAAATACTATATCTTGGTTTAAACTAGATTTTAAGACTATTAAAGCTAACATGTATGTCATGACTAAATCAGTATCCATATTATTTTTACCTTCTTTATAGAATTAGAGAAGTTGAGTGAGATGAAACTAGAAAGTAAAATAGAAAAACTTGCCAGGTTGATACCTCATCATGCTATGAGCTCTCTAGTGCTCTGTGGGAGACAACCAATTAATACCTGTGAATATACATTTGTTTCAGAATATTCTTTACATTCTGTGAATATGTTGACTAAGGCTTTTACTAGTCCTTTCCATGTGCTGACTATCAAAAACCAGTGTGTCTCTTAAGTGACAGAGCTGCCTCTGCTAGTTCTACTCGAGGTGTGTGTCTCTGGTCTGTGGACCTTTTGTCAACAGTCTGTGTTGAGAAGAGGAGTTTGTGCCCCACCATGAACATCTGGGTCACCACATACGCTGTTTATCTAGTTCAGCTGACATTTTTATAGCACAGCTCTCTCAATGAAGAAAAGGGTGTGTTCGTTTAGCTTCTGACGTGAGCTCCTCATCTTTCATGTACTGGCCCTCTGAGAGCCTCTGAACTAGTTCAGTATTATGTGGTCCCTTCTGCATTCCTGATGGAGAGTTCTGAAATCCTCTTTCCTGTTTGCAGACACGTGAAAGGAATTGTGTTAGTGGCCCTGGCTGATGGCACCCTTGCTATCTTTCACAGAGGAGTTGGTGAGTTGTTATGAATAGATAACAAGTGCACTCACTCGTTGCATTGCAAAAGCATTTTTAAACAGATTGGTTTTTTATGCTTTAAGAAATGATGCTTAATAGGAGAAAGAATAAAGGTTTAAACCGAATACTAACAATGTGTGATAGCAGTAAATATGTGAGTGCCTGCTTGGAGGTATACATTTATAGTATACCGCAGTCAAAGTATGTTTACCATACTGAGCAAGCAGTTTAACATTTCACAGTCCTCTTATATAATGTGATATGGAGGTGCTGGTTTTTCATTCATACACTTACTCAATTGGGCGAAATTTAGTGAGAGGATAATTTTTCTTTGCCCAGTATTTAAAAAATAATTTGCATCTACTTATATTTGGTAAGTATATAATAAAAGCCTAAGTGACCATTACGGCGGAACGACCAGAACAACCGGTCTCTGTGATGCGCACTGACCACCAGCCAGGCGCTCAACGCAGGAGCTGCCCCATAGGGGGCAGTGTGCTCCCATAGGGGGTGCACCGCTCAGCCAGAAGCCGGGCTCATGGCTGGTGAGCGTAGCGGTATTGGCGGGAGCCTCTCCCACCTCCGTGGCAGCACTAAGGAAGGAGCAGCAAGCAGGCAGGTGGTCAGGAGCGAGGGGTCCCAGACTGTGAGAGGGCACAGGCCAGGTAGAGGGGACACCCCCCACCACCACTACCACCAGTGCACAAATTTCTTGCACTGGACCTCTAGTTTAAAATAACTTTTAATTGGATAAAGTTTAGTGATTTTCAAGTTATGTTATTTACATTCTTCCCCTTTAAAACAGTGTTTCCACCATCTTTTGCAATCATCACCAGAACTTATGAGGAAGATTCTGTTGTCACCCTCATTTTATAGATGAGGAAACTGAGGCAGAGTGTTTTAGTCACTCAGTAAGTGGAAGAGCCTAGGAAAAACAGTAAATGTTTTAGTGTACTGGGTCCAAAATTATATTGACAGAGCAACACAAGCAAAGTACATTTAATAAAGAAATGCCAAGTTCTGCATTTGGGTTCAGAAGAGTAAGATGAAAGAGGCCTGCTGACGAGTGAGAATTCCTTAAAGGTTGACTACAAATTCAGTCTGAGTTAGCTAACGTCATCAATTTCATAGGGTTCCACTCTGGTAGCTAGACAGCATGAAATGGACATGGATGGACACAGAGGAACTCGGCTGAAGGGCCCAAAGACATGTGCCAAGGATACTTGGTTTTGAAAGGAGAAGATGTGGGGCAGTAACAGAAGTTGCTTCCATTGGGCAAAACTATAAACTAATGGGAGATTACATATAAGGAGGCAGAATTCAGCCAGGTGTGGGAAGTATTTTGCTGACAGTTACAGCTTCCTGAAAATGGAACAGCTGTTCTGTGAGGCATTGTGTTTTCTTTCACTGAAATTGTTGAAGCAGAGCAAGCTTCCAGCATTGGCTCTCATTTGTATTCTGTCATCGCTAAAATTATAGGACACATGATTCCTAACGTTGCCCTTGACTTCTACCCAAGAAAATATATCAGAATGCAAGTGAGTGAGAGATTTCATCCCCCAAATAATTTTAATCCTTGCTGATTCTTAAGTAGTATTATAAACAGTTAACTTATAACTGATTTATCATATCACTACTGTTGAGAGCATGGTGGTCCAGGTATTGAGTGGCAGGTTGGACCGATGAGCTTTGAGGTCTCTTCCAACTTTGTAGTTTATAAAATAAGAGAACCCAGTTTCTGCAAATAAAGGATATACTGAATACATGGTATTTGTGGGTGTTTCATGAATAAAATTAATTATATACCCCGATAGAATGTTTCTTTTGTTAAAATTTAGTAAAAGGTGGTATACATTAACTAGTAATCTATTTCTTATTTTAAAGATGGGCAGTGGGATTTGTCAAACTATCACCTGTTAGATCTCGGGCGGCCTCACCATTCTATTCGATGCATGACTGTGGTACATGACAAAGTCTGGTGTGGCTATCGGAACAAAATCTATGTGGTTCAGCCAAAGGCCATGAAAATCGAGGCAAGTTAACCCATGTTTTCTCTGCTTACTGAATTTCTATTTCCTGAAGATTCTAAGACTAATTATTTTCAGCTTCTTTAGAAAGTATTTTCTGAATCTGTGTTTTAATGATACATTGATGACATCTTGCCACTTTTGACTACCAGAATGGGAAGTGTTGAGTTTTTTTTGAAGGAAAAAGATTAACACAAATGTTGAAATGTGTCTGAGTACCCATAGTGCATATGTGTTTGAATATATGGTTCTGGATTCGTTTACTTATGTACAGGTAGAGGGAAGGAGGATTCCCAAGTCTTTGCCATCCCACGTGTGTTTACACGAATCCATATGTGTGTCAAAGACTGAGATATAAGATTGCAGTGAGCAATCCTCTTAGTAATGCTTTCTTTAAAAAAGTTTTGCAACCAGATGTAATTTTTTAAAGACAACCTAAAGCTAGAAAATTTTAAGGTGGAAGGTCTCCTTCTCCCTTTGTCCTAAATCTCATTCTTTTATGTAAAAGTCCTAAAGTTAACCATTTGGTGTTTATTTTTCAGATCTGTTTCTTACATGCAGACACACACACACACACACACACACACACACACACACGCAGCAATGCAGGCTCCTTTTTGTTTAGTTATAAATGTAATTTCTCTGCAGTCCAACAAAATCTTGAGATCAAATTCAGTCTTATTGTTGAACACTGACACATAACAGGGATGTGCCAGTATTACTTCCGTAAGTCGATGACCTGTACAGTGTTAAAATCCAGCATCCTTTATTCTTTGTTTTTCTTTTTATTTTGAAGTCTGGGATAAAGGCTATGATCATATTTAGTGAACACTGTTTAGGCTCCTCTTTTAACATATATTCTTCCAAATTTTTGTGCAAATTAGCACAGTTTTTAAACACAAACTCCTGCATGTTAAACGTAACATTGTGATTGAACAATCTTTCCTAGAAATCATTTGATGCACACCCCAGGAAGGAGAGCCAGGTGCGGCAGCTTGCGTGGGTAGGTGATGGCGTGTGGGTCTCCATTCGTTTGGATTCCACCCTCCGTCTCTATCATGCACACACTTACCAACATCTACAGGATGTGGACATTGAGCCTTATGTAAGCAAAATGTTAGGTAAGCTTCCAAAGCGTTTTATTTCTGTCAATTAAATAAAGTTTTTATTTTTAAATGTTCTCACATGCTGGATAGAACCAGTGAATAAGTTGCCTGAGGATTAGTGAGCTCTTATCACTGAAGGTGTCAGGCAGACACTCCATCTACCCTGTGGGAACTGTCAAGTCTGCCCCAAAAATATCTTCAAGCAATGACTTCCGTATCTCTACCTCTGTCCCCGTGTCCATCCTTTCCTGCCTGGGTCACCTGAGCCTCCTCACCAGGCTCCCTCCTTCCACTCCAGTCTGTGCTCTGCATAGTAACCAGGACACATTCTCCCCATGCCCACTGACTGCCTTTAGAGGAGGTGGCAGGAGCAGAGGGATTTAAGTGGCCTGGGCCACTCTCCTCACTCTGTTCTACCCACACTGACTCAAACTCAGCAAGTTCCTTTCCATGCCAGGCCTCACATGTACTGTATCCTCTGTCTGAGAAGTCCTTCTTGGTCCCTTTTTACTTGGCCTCCAGACCATAGCTACGTGTCACATCCAGAAGAGACCTTTTCTTGTCTCCCACTTGAATTTAGGCATCTTATACTTTTTCTTCACGGGCTCATCATTGTTGTGGTTGCACTGGTGTTACGTGATTCCTACTTCCCGCCTCTCTCTCCCACGGATCCTAAACGCCATGAAGGGCAGGGACCACCCCTGCTGTATCCTCAGCTCCTGATGCAGAGCTGTATGACCATTAGAGATGCCGTTCACTAAGGATTCCTTTATGAAGAGAGGTTGAGCTGCACCAGCGGTTTTTAACCTTTTTAGGGCCTTTGCCCTCAGAAAACCTGATGATAGCTCAGTACCCTCCCTGGAGTCAGGCATATGTACACATACACACAGACTAGTTCCGGGGGTGGACTTTGACCGTAGGTTTAGACTATGAAGATTCTAAGACTGTATTTCTGAATAGAGTAAGTTCCTAACACTGATTCTGTGATCATGCTCTTCAGCTCTTACAAGTAGAATATGAGTAACTAAATGCTGTTTGTTCTAAATGCTTTATCTGTTTAATAATTTTGCCCCTCAAGTCCCAGAAAATAAAGTCAGTTGAAAAAACTCTTCTTGAAATAACAATGTGCATTGATTCTCCCTAAATTATATGCCTGTGGTTTCCTAAAATTTCAAAACTGCCATTGAATAAGAAGAGTGTAGGTTTTGTTCGCAAAAGTTGTTTTCATCTACACAAAGAAATTTAAGGCACACCAGAACTCTTTCAGCTTATAAATTTGAAGGACATTTAATTTCCCAATTTAGTAAACACTGTTTTTATTGAGGGTTTTTGTTCTGGTTTGGTTTTGCAGCTCCCTAATTAAGTCCTGTGTCATATTTCCTGAGCCACAGTATCTTCCTTCTAAATGATACTGTGATGGCAGCCACGTTTAGAATTTTCTGTCCCCATTAAGCATGAGTTGTGAGCTAGGTGGTAAAGCCAAAGGAGAGTTTTCTCATATTCACCCACTACTCTGAGGGACCTAGAATCTCAGACATCGTCTGCTCCAGTTTCTAATGAAATGTCCCCCCCCACCCCTCTCTGTGCAGGTACTGGAAAACTGGGCTTCTCTTTTGTGAGGATCACAGCCCTGATGGTGTCCTGTAATCGTTTGTGGGTGGGGACAGGAAATGGTGTCATTATCTCCATCCCACTGACAGAAAGTAAGTACATTTTCACTCACCAAACTGTCACAGTGCAGATCGGAGAGTTGCAGGGAATGGTCATGCCCAGACATGAGGCAGAAGGAATTGCTCTGGTATTGGCAACTCGGTGGTAATTTAGAAAATCAATCTGGTGGCAAAGATCTAACTATTGTCCCTTCATTCTTTCCATGGAAACTTATGAACTGTAGCAAGTAACAGTTCATTCTGAGCAGTACTTTTTCTCAATTCAGGAATAACAGTCCTGTTTCCTCTTTTTTTTCCTTTAGAGAGAGAGAGATAGGAAGTGGGAGAGACAGAAACATTGATGTGAGAGAGACACATCGATTGGCTGCCTCCTGCACGAGCCCTGACTGGGGATAGGCATCAAACCTGCAACCCAGGTATATGCCCTTGACTGGGAATTGAACCCGCGACCCTTCGGTGTGTGAGCCGATGCTCCAACCACTGAACCACTCCAGCCAGCGCCTGTTTCCTCTTTTAAATAAAGGTCAAAGTCCATTTTCCTTTGTGCTTTTTATACCAGTATCCAGAAACACTACTAGTACTCATTCTAGTTTTTCATGTCTCCCTGGCAGTTAGTTTATGAGATTCTCTTTGGTTTAGAAAAAGTTACGGGAGAAGTTTCTCAGGAGGTCAGTCAGCCCTTCCTTATGCTGGAGACAAGTCACCTGTCCTGTATTTAAAAAGAATGTGAACAAAATGTACATTGTATGTTTTTTATATTATGTTCCTTTATTATTTTTGTGAACAAAATATACATTGTGTGTTTCTCTCATTATGTTCCATTACATTGATCATTCATTAAATAAGTGTTTTTGTTGCAAAATTCACAGGCAGGGAATGGTTTGGAAACAAGTGTCCTAAGTACAAAAGATAAGTTAATAAGGAAATATCTCAGAACAGCCCTGTCTTTTTTCAGGGGAAGGAAGGAGGGCCAGAAGGTGGTATATCTGGAGCCTTAAAGAACCTAAGTTCTTAATCAGTTACTTAGAAATATACATGCTTAGACCACTTACACCCTAAGAGATCATAGGATATCCCAGAGTTCATTTTAGCTCTTTATAAAAGAGCGTGCCACTTTGGCACTGTTACTTTGAACAGGTTTTTTTAATGAAAAAGGGGAAATATTAGCATTAGGAAATGCTCCCCATTAATTAAGTTCTTAAGAAATTATGAATCACTGCAATTGCTTTATGATGGAGAAAAAATCACTGTGAATCAAATTGTATATTTTGGGCAGAGAAATTGTAGAGAGAGGCTTTGGTTAAGAACTTTTGAGTGTTACTCGGTATTATACCAAGTTGGACTTGGTTAGGCGCTTTGGGCACCAAGTCACCAGATAGGAGACTCCGAGAGTGGTGGCTCATAGTAATTCTTCTCCCCCCTGTCATGCACCTCTCCATGTCCCCTTTCCTCCTCTCGCTGTAGCTGTAATCCTCCACCAGGGACGTTTACTGGGGCTGAGGGGTAAGTGCAGATCCTGATCCCACTCTTCCTCCTGGCTTCCGATAGCCACCGTGAGGCTGTCTCACGTCTCTAGATGCCTCCTGAATGTTCTCAGTGTCACCCACTTGCAGTCACTGCATCGCAGCAGGTGTTTGTTTTGTTTTTGACGTCTGTTCCATGGCCACCGAACTACTCAGCTGCTTAGTCTGCTTATCACCTTTTGTTGCAGCTGAACTTTCTTTTCGGACTTTTTTCCTTTCCAATAAAAACACAAAACATCTCTCACAACTGTCATTAATCTACATTGTTTACTCTTGTTACCAGTTATGTTTCTTTCATTCACTTACTGGCCCATGGAATGGGGATGTTTTGTGAGTCTGGTCATTCTAAAACAATCCAGCAAATCACTGGTCTGGTGTCAGTGAAAGTGACTGTATTGTAGTGGCTGCGTCCTTTAGCACAGCTTCCCACCACTCCCCGCAAGGGGGATAGTCTTACCACAGGGGAGAAAAATTAAAAGATAAACAATACAATTTTTATTTTAAAATATGCCCTTTGACTTTTAACTATGTACTGGTTAGTTTTCTAAAATGAGGATTAAAAACAAAACAAAACAGATATTCCTAAGATTCAAATCTGTTTTCTTTTGTTCACTAAAATGATTTTTTAAAAATTACTAGATGTGTTGAAAAAGTGAGCTTAGTTATTGCTAGACTGGCAAAATCCCCTACTCCATTTACTGAGGTACTTAAAAATAACTAGCATGCTGTCTCCTCTTCCAGCTTTCTCTTGATTTGGCATTGCTGCCTTTGTTTTATCTCAGCTGGCTGTAGCTTTTAGATAATATCTGTCATAAGGATTAACCAGTAACCTCTTGCATCATTACAATTTTCTAGGGGAAAATAGTTGGTATTTGGTTTTTCCGTTGCAGCAAATAAAACCTCAGGAGCACCAGGAAATCGCCCTGGAAGTGTGATCCGTGTGTATGGTGATGAAAACAGCGATAAAGTGACTCCAGGGACGTTCATACCCTATTGTTCAATGGCACACGCTCAGCTTTGCTTCCATGGGCATCGGGATGCGGTGAAATTCTTCGTGGCCGTCCCAGGTGAGGTGGATTATCCTGTTGAGAAGATGCATGTCATTGTCTCTCTCTTGTCCCTTAGTTCCACTACCCGCTCAAATGCTAAGCACTAGAATTACAGATCATTTCACCAATGTATATGAGAAGCTCTACAATGGCGGTAAGAATAAAGCACTGTAGGGCTATTTGAATGAAGTTGTCATGGAATCTCCTCACCCCCCAAAACAAACTTCTTGATTTTTATTTATGCAACAATCCTGCTTACTTTTTAAAGCAGTTGTATTATTTTATCACCACAGAATACCAAAAATGGTCTTGGCCTGATAAAGGAGATAGCTAGAAAGAAGCCCCTGTCATCGAGGCTTGGTGCAGGAAGACGGGGAATGTGCTCGTACCTTTATCAGTGCAGCGGCCAAGAGCAGTGGGCGAGGAGCTCGGGAGTCTGGGCCCTCCGCCTCACCCCTTGCCTGTTACTGTGAGCAAGTGGCCTCACCGCTGAGACTCGTTTCCGTGTCTTCTTACATGGACATGATTTTAATATCTGCTCCCTGCCGGCCTCATTGATTGTGAAAACTAATGGAAGTGCTTTGGGAACTAAAGGACCATCTAGAGTAAGAAGGTGGTAGTGTGATGTCCAATGGGAAGCGCTCTGCCCGTTGAGAATACTAAATGATGTTGCTGCCACCTGTAAGCAGGATCCATGTTTTGAATTTTGTCCCCATAAGAGGCTAGTTTAAGAGTTAGACAAATTTCAAATATGACTTTACCACACCAGCTCACTGTGTCACATTGGACATAGTGTTTTAGCGTATTAGGGTTCTTCAGAGAAACAACCAACAGGGGGTGTGTGTGAGAGAAAGAGGAGGATGGGGGAGAGAAATGGGGAGTGGGGAAGTGGAGATGTTTTGATTTATTTATTTTAATAAATTGGCCCATGCGATTATGAAGGCTGATCTATTTGCAATCTGCAGGGCAGCTGGCATACTGGAGACCCAGAAAAGCGTTAATATTACAGCTTGAGGACAAAAGTATGCTGGAGGCAGAGTTCCCTCTTCCTTGGGGGTCTATCTTTTCCTCTTAAGATCAGCAACTTAAGAGATGAGGCCCACCAACCTTATGGAGACTAATCTGCCTTACTCAGAGTCCGCTGACTTAAATGTTAACTATGCCTTCACAGCAATATCTAGACTGGAGTTTGGCACCAGGTTGACAGATGAAATTAACCATCACACTTTTCCCCCCAAGGTGTTCCAAAGATGAGGTGATGAGTGAACATAGTGCAGGGCTCACACATGGTGCTCTGGTTACTCAGCATTCTTGGCAACATAGTAATGAGCTTTCTAAACGTCTTGTATTTGTGTAGTTATTTCCTTAGGATAAGTTCCTAGAAATGGAACTGCTGGTAATAGTGTTTTCTTGCTTTCTCAAAGAAAGAAAAAATATGTCTTAGAGTCCCCTTCGAGTCTCTTTTATATTTCTCATTTTGAGATTTGTTAAGTTCGTGCATAAAAATATAGTTTATTCAATTAACTATGGTTCTTATATCTGAATAAATGTGCTCCATTCTCCTATTGATGGACCTCTAGATCTTTTCTGCCTTCCTCCCCGCCCCCCAAGTATTAAAAATAGTACTGCAGCAGACCTTCTCCTGTATATGGGAAAGACTTTCCTGTTGGGTATAGATCTGGAAGTAGAATTGGCAACACTGTTGACCAGTTGGCCCTAACGATTAAACCTTCAGGTTGGCCCTATTATCATACCTCTGTGCTCTTTCTCCTGTGTCGGAACTAACCAGTCTGGAGTAGTTTTCTCTAGCAGGCCTGGTTTCTTCCAGAGCATCATTGAGTAATGCATGAGTGAGACACTGTGGGAATAAAGTAAACTGTCCTATCCACCTTCAGCATACATTACTTTCTAAAAGTGTGTTGCACCATAGGATTGTGTCCTGCTGTGTCCTGGAGGCATGGTCTGTGCAGCGTGACCAAAGGACAGCAGATTCTCCAAGAAGAAAACATACCCCACAGTCAAAGCTTTCTAAGAGGGGTGTCCTAGAGATTGTAGTGTGAATAGTTTTTTAAGGTTTCTCTCTCTACCATTTCATGCTCCAGGATTCTACCTTAGAACACATTTAGCAATCATTTTATTTGCATAATCTAAAATATAAGGTATACTTTTCTTAAGTATGAAAGGAAAACTGTGGATTTGAAATAAATATAAATATTAATGAGGAATACCCAAACTCATAAGGCTTAAGGTGAAGACTTTCTTTAGTCTTTTACACAAAAGCACATGTACCCTCTCAGGAGAGAGGCCTTTCCACTGTCCCTCAGATCAAGAGATGTAGATTGTAAAAGTCTGAAGCAGGCAGCTAAGACCAGCCTGGCTGTACACAGATTTTATGCTAAATTTTGGACCTATGGTTTGGTACAAAATGGCTTCATTTAGATTTTAAAATGGGCTCTTAGGACCTCTCTAGATGTTTTCTGATCATGCAGAGGCTTCTAGCATCCCCAGTACTTTGGTTGTATTAGGATATACTTGCTTTTTTGGTTCAAGTTTCTGAAAATATTCAGAAAAAAATGTTTCCCCACTGCAATCAATGATAAGTAATATTCACTTGTTCCTGTATAAATAGGTCAGGTTGTCAGCCCACAAAGTGGCAGTAGTGGCACAGATCTGACAGGTGACAAAGCAGGGCCATCTGCTCAGGAGCCTGGCAGCCAGACGCCCTTGAAGTCTATGCTTGTCATCAGTGGAGGAGAGGGCTACATCGACTTCCGGATGGGTAAGTCGGTGGTTCTGGGAGCGCAGATTCCACTGGGTTCTGTGACTTGGATTTTCATAGTAAACCAGAAACCACTCGATAAGTTATTTCTTAGAGCTTTTCTTTGAATTCTTTACTTGGAAAAGCACTTCATATATTTCCTTCTATCCGTCCTTCCTTCCTTTTTGGATTTCTTTTTATACCAAAGTGCATTTGTTTTGAACTACCTGATTATATTTCAGTTCAGAAATTGAATTGTGTCTTTTTTTTTAATAATATATCTTTATTTCAGAGAGGAAGGGAGAGAGAAAGAGAGATAGAAACATCAATGAGGAGAGAGAATCATTGATTGGCTGCCTCCTACACGCCCCGCACTGGGGATCAAGCCCGCAACCCAGGCATGTGCCCTTGACCAGAATTAAAACCGGAATCCTTCAGTCTGCAGGCTGACACTCTATCCACTGAGCCAAACCAGCTAGGGCTGGATTGTGTCTTGAGCCTTTTGAAGAATGCTCATCTCCACAGTTGGATGTTGCTTTGAAAAGGCCACAGGGGTGGGTAAAGGAGAGCTTGGCCTACAGAGAGGAATGCGCGTTGTTAGGGGTCTTTCTTTCCCACTGTGTCTCGTTGACAGTATCAGTGTTGCCTTTGCCGGCTGACATGCAGGTGAGACACATTGCAGACTTCTAACAGAGGAGTGTTACAGCTTTGTCCCTGTGTGAGTGTAGGTTCTGCTAAAGAATCTGGCCCGCGAGGCGAGTTGTCCCTGGGCTGTGCCAGAATAACCGCTGGCTGTGCGCCCAGAGCAGTGGCTGGTCGGGACCTCATGGTCAGCCTCACTGAGCCACTCCTGGAAACACCCTCGTCTGTCTGTCCCTCGGCCTCATTCCTTCATCTCCACCAGCACTGTCCGTTCCTTACCCATCCTGACCCTGAGAATCCTGGGAAGGAACACCCAGCACGTCAGGTGGTGAATCTGATGTCTCTAGTGCCTCAAGGAGGTGACGTCAGTGTCCGTGTGCTGGTGTCGGTTACCTTTGACCAGACAACTTCCCTGCCTGACAGGAAGGTGTTTGGGTTTAGTTTGTGGGGTCTGTCCCCACACTTGCACATTTATAATTCTACTAGAGGCCCTGCACAGGAAATCGTGCGTGGGTAGGGTCCCTAGGCCTAGCCTGCCATCAGGGCCACCTTCCGCCCTCTTGCCAGTCCCCAGTCCTGTCCGCCACCACCCATCCTGGTTCCCCATCGTCCCCCCTTCGCCATCTGTGATGGGAGCCTGCAGGCCAGGGAGAGGGCGGGGGGTGGGGGGGACCGAGAGGTGGTCAGTGCACTTCGTAGTGACTGGTCGTTACGCCATTATGGTCGCTGGGTTTTTATTATATAGGATCTAGTCTCAGTTCTTAGTTTGAAATAGACAAATGTAGACTGGCCATTTTGGATAAACACAGAATTAGACAGCTTTGCCTTCTTAGCTCCCATTTCTGTAAACTGCTGTATGCAGACCTATTGGGATGAGTCTCCAACGTGGTACAGAGAACTCTTGGTTAAGATGTGGTCTGGAAAGTGAATTACCCTTTTCAGAAGTCAGGCAGGCAAGACTCCTGTTCGTGGCATTGCTCTCGCTGTGTTCTCTGCGACGGGAGTCAGACAGGTTGTGTGCGCACTGTTGATGCACTGACCACGAGCATCGTGTCTGATGTACAGCGGCCTGCACCTTCCATGCTCAACCTAACTGGGGTCTCTTTATCCTCCACCCACCAGGTGATGAAGGTGGAGAATCAGAGCTGCTGGGAGAGGATCTTCCACTTGAACCTTCTGTTGCCAGAGCGGAAAGGAGTCACTTGATAGTGTGGCAAGTGATGTATGGCAGTGAGTGAGCCCATAGGACACAGGTGGAGACGGGCATGCCGTCTCTTCTGCATGGTTCTTTCCCTTCCTCTTTATTTAATGCTCTCTTTGTGAAAAAAGATGCACCACATACTGTGTGAGCATTTCCCCCCGTTAACTTCACATTATAAAATCTGTCCCACTGTCATAATACAGGAACTAGCTGTTTTACTGCACCAGTGTTATAGGCAATTTCAGTGTGTTATGAACAAATCAAAGAATGTTTACTTTCTACAAACTGGTGAATTCTAGAAAGCAATCCAGATGTGGTTTATTCTGCCGCAGCGAATATCACTCACTTCATTTGATGGAGTCACTTTTTAGCTGTCACTAATAATGGAATCAATGGAAACACTTGATAAGTGAAACTGTACCATTAAGGACAGTCGTAAAGTTTCCCTCAATGTATTATAAACTGACACAAATTAATACTGGGTGGATCATCAAGATTTATCTAATGTCCCAAGAGGGCTAAAAGCTAACTGTAAATTACTTAACTTTCACTTTCAAGTCTGAAAAATCTTGTTTATATGGTATATAAAAACTTTGTTTTCATCAGATGGGGGGGTTTTATATTAAAGAAATTAAGACTACACTATTTAAATAAATGTTTCCTATTTCTGACTTATTAGAGCTCTAAAGTTTATGAGGCCTGCTTCTCTGAATATGCTAAATTTTTTTGAGGCTAGTTTCACTCATTTTCATACTAATATGTCTGAAAGTTTGTACTTAGAAGGCTTAGAAGATAGGCATCAGCAGTGAGAGGATTTTTTAAAAAGGAAATTGTTTTGGATTCTTTGTATCAGAGGACGGTTGAGTTTTTTTTTCATGTAAAAAAATTAACTGTTTACTAATTGTTCTTGGGCCGCCCTAAGCAGTTAATAGGAGTAAAGCTGTGTTGTTGATGGAACGTGGCCTAATGGACCGAGAGAGAGAGACTTGATTAGAAACGGTCGTTTCTCTTGTTCTGTAGGAAACTACAGAACCGCTTGCACTTGATATTTTGTATGTAAATGACACATCAGAGCTTTTATGCCCTTGCAAGATTAAAATGCCATCGTCAAAGAGGAAAACCATGAAGGGCAAGACCACAAACCAAGACACCACGGAGTAGATGCTGACACATCTTTTCACCCTCAATGCCCATTTAAAAAGTAGAGTCTACTCTACCCCGTTTAATACGTTTTTTAAGAACCATTATGCTGCGGTTTTTTCCCTCTCAAGCTTCTCGAAAATGTGTGATTTATCATTTTTTACTCATTACTTTAAGCAAAGCTAAATATGAATGTAAGTGCTATTTTTAAAATACAAACCTGTTGGATAACAACCCCTTACCAGGACTATCAAAGAGAAGAAAGCAGACACAGGCCCGTCTCAGTAGTCTGCCAGGAATTATTTTCTGAACTGTCGTGTAAAGGTAGTTGTAAAAAGTACGCCTTGTCTTTGCTTCATACACATGATGAGGGTAGCTTATAAAACACACGAGCTCTAAGGAGCTGGAGCGGGCCTTTGGGTCCGTGGCGACATGTGTCTGTGAGCACATCGTGTGGCAGTACAAGTGTGGCTGCTGTAGACGACTAGAAGAAAAACCTCTTCTTAAAAGGATCATGTTCTTGCTTAAGCTGCGTGCTTTTCTTCAGGCCACCTTTCCAGGACCCCCCATAACAGGTTTATATTCTTGTAGCGTTCGCTTTGGTCAAGGTGGTAACAGGGAGAAAATGCTAACAAGTAAGCTGCTTGCAGGCAGCAAAGCAGTTGGTGTGAACTGCCTGTAGCTTGCATGTCAAGGGCAGAAAAGAAGTACCTGGGGTTGGTCTCTGTGTAAAAAAAAAAAAAAGAAAGAAAAAGAAAAATTACCCTGTGGGTCAAACGACCCGGATTCCGAGAATTTCCTCATTTTATTACGCTTCGGTTCTATGTGAGGCTGAGCCACGTGACACTGCGGTCATCACCCCTTGCTGCTCTGCAAGAATGGCCGTGTGGCACCATGAGCCTGGCACTTACGGGACTGTGAAGGCCGGCTGAGCTCCCTGAGCAAAGGGAGGGTATTCTCTAGGAACTCAGTTTTGAGAGCATTTTTCTCAAATTCCTGTGGATCTAAAATTTTAAAATAGGAATGAATATCTTAATAACTGCAGATTATTGAGAGTGTACAAGGTTTTGAGCACAACATATGCAGCACATAACTTTCCCAGTTAGTGCGTTTGCACAGAAGAGGTTAACATGCCTTCTCTCGGTTGCCGTGGTGTTCCTTTCTTGTGAAGGTCTTCCCGCATTGAGAACAGACCCTCTACGGTGGCTGCCTTAGAAACACAACAAAGCAAACAGTTGTCATACAATGTTAACTGTCCTGAAGAATGCGTGTCTTGCAAATGCTTGGAATTGAGTATTTATTTCCTTGTGAGTATTATGACCGTTACCAAAGGACTCAGCCAGACTTAGAGCTCTTCTTCATTGATCATGTTTGTCACATGGGAAGAGCAGAGAGAATTAAACGTGGAAATCATAAATGCTTTTCTAACAGGGTTATGCTGTTTTATAACACAAAATGTCTTTTTCTTTCTCTCTAAAAAATTAAGTTGTTATTAATGTCATACATTTCTCAATATTTGAATATATATTTTAACCATTTTATGTTCTGACTTCGGTTTTTGTCCTAGACATTTTATCCAGCATATTACTTGCCTCTGTAATCTGAAAAATGGGTTCTAGATCGTCCTACTTTCCGTCTCTTGAAGGCTGAGGCTTCATTTCTATGAGCAAGACGCTCATTTAGCAATGTAGTTATTTCAGTATTTATTTCTATTATGGAATCCCTGGGGTTCGGAATGTAACTTTGTACATGAAATATATATAAATATGTATATGAAACATGTATGAGGTCCCGAGTATTTTGTTTGTTTTTGCCTTTCCTAGGAGTCTGAACTTGGTTTTTATTTGAAAGTTTGATAATCTTCCCCGATCCAACATGTCGTTTCTGGGGGACTGCCGCCATTTGGCGCTAGCTGGAAGTGAGCCATGGGGAATACATGAAGGACACGCCTGCTGGCTCACGTGTTCACATGAGACGTGAGTAATAGACACTAGGGCTTTCTAGAAATGTGGGTGTGCTGAGTAACACCCCACACGTGACACTATGGCATGCCATTTGCCGGATCACTCAGTAGTAAGAAGCAGGTGCAATGCAGACGGGAGTGAGCGGTGTGCTTATTCGGGCCCATTAGCCTGGGAGAGACTCCTGCAGGAAGGATGATTATAAGACGAATCACGTGGTAGCACAATGTGACTCCCTGTGCCGTGCGGTGGTATTGAGAGTAATCCAGTGTATTTTGTGTACAAGAAATGGGAGTTTCTGACGTGATGGTAAAGGTAGCCCTGATGGGCATGTGATGAGGACAGTTCGCTAGACAAATGCACAGCCATCTATCCAGTGAGGTTGGATGCTCTAAAACGGTGGTTCTCAACCTGTGGGTTGCAACCCCTTTGGGGGTCAAACGACCCTTTCACAGGGGTCGCCTAAGACCATCGGAAAACACATATATAATTACATATTGTTTTTGTGATTAATCACTATGCTTTAATTATGTTCAATTTGTAACAATGAAAATACATCCTGCCTATCAGATATTTATATGACGATTCATAACAGTAGCATAATTACAGTGATGAAGTAGCAACGAAAATAATGTTATGGTTGGGGGTCACCACCACATGGGGAACTGTATTAAAGGGTCGCGGCCTTAGGAAGGCTGAGAACCACTGTCCTGGAATATAATTAATAGCCTGGCTCATTCCTGACCTTACCTACCTGCCCCTTCATCCTCTGGGGCCTGCCGAGTCATTGTGGAGACAGGTGAATTCCTTCCGGCCTCATTCAGTCATCGTCCTGATTCAGCCAGTGTCCAGTGAGAAGCGAGAGGAACATCATAGGACAGGAAATGCTCATCCTCGTTCTGCTGGTAACAGGACAGAGTGCTGTCCTCACCACTGGAACGGCTGCCTGCAGTCCCACCCGGGGGCGCGGTGGTCTTTCACACAGATACTGCCCAAGCCCCAAGCTCTTCCTGGTCCCCCCCCCCCCCCACCCCAGGCCTCCTGTCCCAGGTAGGCTTGAGAGCCCTGACCATCACAGAAGGCACAGACCTTAACTTTCTGCAGTGGCCAACTAGTTAGAAAAGGCTTTGCAGTTAGGGAACTTTTCAGAAAGCTTTAAATATTTGGTAATGACTGCAGTTGAGTTTTAAAGTCAGTTCCTGTACAGACACAGTGGAATAGAGGCAGAGCAGGCTGTACGCCTGTCCAGGCTCTGCTCCTGCAATGACTCTAGACAAGTCACTAACACAGCACCCCAGAGTCACCCAGAAAGGCATCAGCTCCACCCAGACCTACTTACTGGGTCGGATCCTCTTGTGGAGTCTGAACCCAGGCATCTGTGAATGTCATAGGGAAGTGTGCTGTGTGGCTAAGGTTGAGGGATCCTGTTTAACATATTCAGACCTTAGTTTCTCATGAGTTAAAGGTAGGTGGCTTGTCCAGATGAACTAAATCAGTGGTTCTCAACCTATGGGTCGCGACCCCTTTGGGGGTCGAACGACCCTTTCACAGGGGTCGCCTAAGACCATCGGAAAACACATATATAATTACACTAGGGGCCCAGTGCACAAATTTGTGCACCTTGAAAGGAACTGTGGACTGTGAGGCTGCTGTGGGCACAGGGGCGGGTCCCCGCCCAGTCCCTCACACCTCAGCCCCTGGTTCCCCTGTCTGCCAGCAGCTCCATTCCTGTTGCCGCCACTCCCATGCTCTGACAGTGCTGTCCCTGCTCATCAGTGGATGTGAACAGGGCTGGTGCCATCAGCAGGTGCAAGTGGCGACTGTTGCCCCAATCACCCCTCAGGAGCAGGGGGTGGTGGAGAAGCCCTCGGGGGTGATTGGGGCTGGCAGCCACCGCTTGCACCTGCTGACAGTGCTGAGCAATTGGGGCTGACACTGGGCGCTGGCAGCGGGTGTGAGTCGGGCTGGCGCCGGCAGCAGATACAAGTACTGGGTGGGACCGTGGCATGCAGGAGCAAACAAGGTTCAGTAACCCCCAGAGGCTTGCCCCGATGACAGCGACCGGCGCCCCGCCTTGGTTTGGCGCCCCAACTCACCTGCTACACCATCCTGCCATGGCCAATGCCTGCCATGTTTCACACTTTGCTGCCTGCTGCTGATGCCTGCCATGTTCCACATGCGCCCCCTGGTGGTCAGCACACGTCATAGCTACTGGTTGTTCAGTTGTTTGGTTGTTCGGTTGTTCTGTTTGGTCTATTTGCATATTAGCCTTTTATTATATAAGAATATTGTTTTTGTGATTAATCACCATGCTTTAATTATGTTCCGTTTGTAACAATGAAAATACATCCTGCATATCAGATATTTACATGACGATTCATAACAGTAGCAAAATTACAGTTATGAAGTAGCAATGAAAATAATTTTATGGTTGGGGGTCACCACAAC
The DNA here is from genome assembly GCF_000327345.1 of Myotis davidii. NCBI lineage: Eukaryota > Metazoa > Chordata > Mammalia > Chiroptera > Vespertilionidae > Myotis > Myotis davidii. The sequence continues at coordinate 918,686 of NW_006298628.1, forward strand.
ATGAGGAACTGTATTAAAGGGTCACGGCATTAGGAAGGTTGAGAACCACTGATCTAAGTAAATCCTAGCTCTAGTCCTTTCTGGCTCTGTGGCCCTGGCTCTGATCTGCCTCGGGTATTGTGTGCACAGTTGCCACCCACACCTGCTTGCAGATCCAGGTTGCCCAGTCCCCTAGGAGGCCCAGGTATCGGGTGGGTGGGATTTGATTACTTAGAATTTCCAATTTATCAGAATGACTCTGTACAAAGGAGCCAGATGGTTTAGCTCCTTTCTTTTATGACCAAGCAGAACATTGGCTCCTACCCACAGTGGGGGGAAAAAGTAGTTATGATTTTATTTGAGGCTGCAAAGGAGAGGTGGACCAACCAGCCCCAGCTCCCCGGGCAGGGGGTGGGGGTGGGAGTGGGGGGGGAACAACTTTGTGTGAAAGCCACAGTTCTCAACCTGGCCAGGAGAGGGGGGTATAGCCTGAAGCACCCAGAGCTAGTTCAGCATGAAATTATTTCCTCCTTTCTCTCCTCTAAGGACTATCAGATGTCTATTTGGGAAAAATTTCCCAGGTGATTCTGATTCTTGCACTGGGGAATAAAGAGCAGCCCAACTGGGTTCACAAACATCTGTTTTTCCAGGAGACAATCTTCATCCATACTTAGCTGTCATTACCAGCTCATGGTGACCTGCCAGCAGGCTCTCCCCAAGCTCAGCCCAGTGTCCTTTCTTTTTGATTCATGGGTAATTGAAGCTTATGGTACTTAGAACGTATTGCTACATTCAAAGCTTAAAGAGAATATTTCATCTCCCATTCATAGAAGAAAGCCATAACCCTTTAGTTGTGATCATGACTAGCTTGCATTTACATAACATCTCATAATTTTTCTCAAAGTCTTTGCTTCATAAACTCAAAGGTGACTTGCAGAGCAACCCTTTGGAGTGTGTGACCATCCTCAGGATCTAGAGGCCTGGTCACAGGAGGGGCCCTGCCCGTTGGCAAACCGGTCCAGCTGAGATGAGTAAAGGCCAAAGTCCTCACTGGGGAGAACAACCAGTTACTGCTAGATCTCCAGCCAGGAAACCTGGTTTGGATCCTGGGCCTACTGTTTAATTTTGTGGCCCTTCACTAGTCACTTCAACTATTGTTTCCTTACTATGAGAAGAGTAAACCCCTGGCCTGGGTTCTCGCGACGGCTGCGTGAGGGAGTGAGGTGGTTGCAGCCAGCACACCACCTGCCCTCGTGGGCCCTCAGCAGCAGCAGAGGTTCCCAGGAGCCAGGTTTGTGGGGGTGAGGAAGACCCTCAGGGAGACCGGGAAGGAGACAGAGAATGTGATGGCAATCAGGTGTTACGGCTGTACGTGGAAGCAGTAGGTGTACACCTGGGAGTGGGATGGTGTCTGCTTTGGCTATTTTGTAATGTGGTGGAAACAGAAAAACGCTTCCATGCTTATTTAACGCAGACAGTTCTTATTTCAAGTCTGTGTAGGAAGCAGAGGTGTCTTGCGCCCCTCAGGCCTTCCAGGGGGTGCCTTTCTCTGTTGCCTAATTTAAGAACAAGGTGTGTCCCGTGGAAATTAAACGTAGAAGGAGACCATATTCATTTTACTCCTCTGCAGGCACAAAGAGGGACATACCGAAGCATGAGAATATAAGGTCAGCATTTTTAGGTGCCATCAAAACATATTTATTCAGTATCTGTTGCTCATAATGCTAAAGGTGTGACTATTACACTCCTAGTCACTGCTTATAAACAGAACAGACATACAGAACTAAATAAAATGTTAACATTGATGCACAGCAAGGTGTGGAATGGGAGCAAAGAGATTATGGGCTTCCTACAAGATTACAAAAGCTTAGCATTGCTCTGCCCACGCAGGAGCGCACACCCCAGCTGTTGAGATGGATGTGGGGCCTCCCAGCTGCAGACCCCCAAAGAGGGAGCAGTCTTCCAGAAACTGCGGCTCCTCATCGGGAGGCTTCTGACTGTGGCATCTTACCCACAGTAACACGTGTTTGTTTCCTGCCCCCGTGAGGCCTCAGTTTATTTTCTTACTGTCCTTTTCATCCAGCTTCCTCTCCCTTACCTTCGCCAGCCCAGCCGGGTGACAGCTCCTGCAGTGAGTGTTGAGCTGTTTAGCCGTTCGGCTGCTGGGACAGGCCCTTGCAGGCAATCTCTGTCTCTGTTTTGGAGAGCTTCCCTGGAGCTGTAAGAAAGAAACGACGAACAAACGTTGGGCATGTTCTTCCCCAGAAAAGACTCCATAAGTGACCCTTGGAGGCATCTCAAGCCTTCGTCCTTCCTGGAGGAGCCTGGCTGGAGAGGAGCAGAAGTTGGGCAGATGTTTCTAGGCTCCCTGGGCTCTACCCACCCGGGTTTATCACACGCTCCTAAGCCCCGTGTTAGGGCTGTTTCTGGGGCCTCCAGGTGACAGTCCTTTCTTCCAAAGACCCTCTGATAAGAGCCCGAAGCCAGCATTTCAAAAGCCGTCATGATAAAGAAGTCGGTTCTAGCCCCTCCCTCCCACATCACCAGTCCCCTCCCCTGACGGACCCACAGCTCTCCTTATCTGTGGAAGCTGGGTGTGGCTCTCGTGAGCACCAGGCCACTTCTAGGATTGCATTCTTTAAGGGTGGCTCAGTGTGTGTGCAGCTGGGGTTGTGTGGACTAGTAACCTTCATGCCCAGCCAGATCCTTCAGGGAGGGGACTCGTGCAGCCTGAACCACGTGATACAAACCAGCTGCTTTGAAGCCCCCGTTTGTCCCTGAGGCATCAGGCACCCCTCCCGTGAGTGGAAGGAATGTGTCTTATGAGGAGACAGGCTGTTGGGTTCCGCCCTGCAGTCCCCACAGGTGCCCAGCTTTTCCTCCTTGGACCTGGGAAGAAGCCCCAAAGCCTCAAGTCTGCTTCAGGGCAGCAGCTGAGGCTCGAGAGCGCTGCTCCCAGGGCCCCTGTGACATCACTTGGGAGGAAAAGAGAAGAGCTGAGAGGTAACACTTCATCAGGGAGATCTGTGGCTTCCCAAGACCACCCCTTCCCAGAGCAGAAAAGAGGTCGGGGACCAGGAAATGCACTTGTTTGGAAAGCTGCCTTCTGAGAAGCTGGGCTCGGCTCCCTTCTGAACACAGGCGGTGCCGTGTTGGGTGGTGGTGCTGTGCTGGCATTCGCACCCAGTCGGCCAGCCCCTCATAGCTCCCTTCATTTTCCTGGGCCGTCATCCCAGCAAAGGCCCAGCCCGATCAGAGGTGCCCGGGACCGCACTGCACAGGTGAACTAGTTCACTCGAGCAACAAGCACGCTGAGGCCCAGAGCGGCTGTGCAACAGCTGAGGTTGGACTAGAACTCGAGCCTCTTGGTCAGTGATGGCGAACCTTTTGAGCTCGGCGTGTCAGCATTTTGAAAAACCCTAACTTAACTCTGGTGCCGTGTCACATATAGAAATTTTTTGATATTTGCAACCATAGTAAAAAAGATTTTTTTTGATATTTATTTTATATATTTAAATGCCATTTAACAAAGAAAAATCACCAAAAAAATGAGTTGGGTGTCACCTCTGACACGCATGTCGTAGGTTTGCCATCACTGCTCTTGGTTGTGCTGGTTCTGCTAGGCCACCCCCAGATTCTTGTCGCCCTGAGTTCTTTCACTCCCCAGGAGCAGGGAAAAGGGCTCTTGCCAGCCTCCCACCATGGCAGCTGTAGTCCCAGGACCCAGAAGGGAGACAGGTGAGGTGGCCAGAGCTGGGTGAGGTGAGAGGGTCTGTGGGGGTGAGGGAGCCATCAGCCACGGGATTACAGTAAAGGAGGGAGTTGCTGCGGCAGCCACCTCTGAACCAGGCGAAAGGAAATGTCACGGAATCGGCTTAGTGAGTTGCTTCAATAGAAACTTCATCCAAGGCCGATAATAAATGAGTTACATAACTCAGCAGGTCACAGCTCTAACTAAGCCCTTTATAGGCCATCCATCCACATTTATTTCCTGGATTTTATAACTGCTGCTGGAAAGGAAAAAAGGAGGGGGTGAGGATTAGAGGGAGAGAAGCGATGTGACTGGAATAAATCAGTCCACCCCAGTCTCCTGGCCCCTACGCCCCCACAGCTTATCCTGGGGGCTGCCGAGTGCCCGCGGCCAGGAGGCTCGGACCCGCCCAAGCTGCTCCGAGCAGCCTCCGGCTTCAGGCTGCTTTCTCGCTGGCCATTTCCTATTCTGTGAAACGACAGGTTGGACAGAAGCGTTCCAGGGTCCCCTTCCTCTAAACATGAGCAAAAGGGGATTACGGCTTGTTGCCCAACCCCCACCAGAGTTAGTTGGGGGAGGGGGAGAGAGCTGCTAGCACATTAATGGGGCAGTGAGGAGCCAGAGGAAAGAGGGAAGGCTGGCCCACTTGGGGGATGCGGGTTTGTTGAGGCCACCTGGGTAGGCAGGGAGCCTGGAGGAGCCTAAAGGACCCTTGCCACCTTCCCCCAGCCTTCAGGTGCCCAGGCCCAGAGGTGGCCCTGTGTCAGGACACGGTGCACATGCACACGCGCACACACACACACACATACACACACAGTCCTGGAGAGGAGGGCGGCTCACAGCAGTTGCCATCCTCCGGCCCTGAGAGGGCTCAGCGCTGCTCCCAGGCCCTGGAGCGTAAATGTCTCAAACTCCAGCTGACAGGAAGGGAGAGGGAGAGACAGATAGAAACATCAATGATGAGAGAGAATCATTGATCGGCTGCCTCCCACACGCCCCCCCACTGGGGATCAAGCCCATAACCTGGGTGTGTGCCCTGACCAGGTGACCTCCTGGTCAATGCTCAACCACAGAGCCATGCCGGCCGGGCAATACTTGGAAATATTTTCTCTGCTGCGAAACATAATGTGAACTCAGCAATGCTGAACCTAATGAACAAAAGCATTCGCTAAATCTTTTGTCAGAAACAGTTCTCCTGAGATGCTCAGAAGAGAATTTTGATGCCTTGAGAATAAATAAAAGACCAGAGAGAATTTCAAACAAAAGGTGAACCGGAAGCCATGTGGGGGTCATGTGGAAATCACACGGAGTCTATAGCTCAATGAATTTTTTCAACGTGAATATACCCTTGTAGCCAAACATGAAGTCTCTTGATCTTGCTGTGTTTTTTTTCTGCCCCAACTACAAATTTGACTAAATAGCACTGAAGGGTAATTTGTCTTTAGTCTCTTAAAGGGGCAGCAAAAAAGGAAATTCCACCATGCATCATTCTGTAAAGACCTCCTTATAGAAGCTTCTCTCCACCCAAATCTCTCCCTTCTTCCCTTCCATTCATTCCTTTCAAAAATATTTATTGAACAACTACCAGTTTAGGCGCTGGGTCGATAATGATAAACAAGATAGCAGCACACTGGGCTTGATCCTTAAGGCAGCTGCGGGCAGGGCTTCCCCCTGGGCGGGTGGCTCAGACCAGGGTCCTGCTTTTGTGGCAGGGGTGGGTCACATGGGAGTCACCTGGTGGAATGTACTGTTTGGAAATATTCAGGGTTGATGTTTTTCCTCTCTAAACTACCTACTCTGAGATTTACCTTGTACTAGATCTCAAATTCTATGCTGCCTCTATTTAACCTGCTTATTATTTGCGGCCATAAATACACTGAGTGGCCAGATTATTATGGCCCCCCCGTCAGTACAATGAAGTGAATTAGTTATGCAAATAATAATAATAAAACCTTGAGAGTATTTGCTTAGGAAGTTTTCAATATTCAGTATTTTTGGAAGCGTCAATGAAGTACTGATGGGGTGGTCATAATAATCTGGCCGGTCATAATCTGGCCACTCAGTGTGTACTTTATAACATTTAGATGTACTTATCTCAGTAAACATATACCAAATATATTTTTTAAAACAGGTACCACTCTGTGATGATAATTGCAGAAGTTAGGTATCCTTAAAGGAACACCACAAACTGAGTGTTTGCACATGCACACATATTCTATTCAGCCCATGACACTGCTGTATAAGGAAAATATTCCTGGACTTGTACATCCTTACTCCACTCCCACTGTTCCTAAATTCCTATCCTGGAGAGCCCTACAGGATCCAGAAGGGAAACCCAGCAAGAATTTTACTCTGAATGACAACGTGGCCGGATGGTTGCAGGCTGGGACGCAGTTAGTGGCCTGTCGCTATTTCGGATTATAAAGGGAGAACTTCTGAGTCCTGCTCCTACCGCTGCCATCAAGGACCTGGACGGCAACTTTGCCTTCACGCCCACATCCCCCTTCCCAAGTGTACACGGCTGTTGGGCGTTTCAAACACGTTGTTTCTGTGCAATCAACGTGCAAACACAGCACCCGACACAAAGCAGTAACGCACTCCGGCAAAGGTGGGATTGAATGCAAGCACCGTGAGGCTGCTGTGCTACTGGCCACACTAGCAACTTCCCTGCCGCAGCCCCCGGGAAAGTGCCGGGTGAGTCCCTGGGAAAAGTAAATAAACAAATATAAGCAGTTTCGTGCATGAAAGCGAAGATGACACCCGTGAGCAGGTCTAGCCCGAGTTTAAGAATTTCAAGGTTGGTGGGATCAGGCCTTGGGCGGGGGTTCGGGAAGCCTCCCCACCCCGACCCCCAGCTGGTGAGCCCCTGCGAAGGTGGGCGGAGACAGGAGGGCCTGCAGCTCCCAGCATCCCCGGGAGGGAGAGGGAGGCGTGCCCTCAGCGTCCTCAGCCCTACGCTCCAGGGGAAAAGACAAAGGTCTCATGTCAGGAAGAAACTTCCAATCCAGACAGAATGTCTCCCCCTCGGAGAGGCCCTCGCGGAGGAGGCAGCTCCTACCTGGAGACTCAGAACAGTTCCGTTTATTTTTATTATTTTACATTGAAAAAATTTTCAATCACCGTTTACATTCAATATTTTGTATCAGTTTCAGGTGTGCATGATGCCCCCGGGACGTCTGGCACCCGTCTGACACCCGCAGTGGGGGTTACTGACTGTATCCCCTGTGCTGTACTGACATCCACGGCTACTCTATAGCCACTGATTTGTAATCCTTAATCTCCACCTTTTCCACCAGCCACCCACCCCCTCCCACCTGGCAGCCGTCTGTCAGTCTGTCCTCCACATCTCCGAGTCTGCACAGACCCTTTTATCAGGTCCTTGATTGTACTCAGCCGGTCCTTGGAGTCCGTGGTTCTCCCCTCCCCTCCCCTCCCCTCCCCTCCCCTCCGCTCGCCCTTCCCCCTCCGGGGCTGCCTCCTTCCAGAAACAGCTGCGTGTCTGGGCTTGTCCAGTCAGCTGGGTTTCCAGACGCAGACAGGAGCCCCACCCTCACGCCAGCCGGACCATTGATGACCATTGTTTGGGAGGTGCTGGGGTCCCCCCATTAAACAGGTGTCTGAAACGGAGACGCAGCGGGGAGGGTGGTGGAATCCCTAAGCGAGCTCCTGACCAGTCCAGAAGCCCGGCCCCGGCTGGGGAGACAGAAGCCCCAAGATCATCTCAGAGGATTCTCATGTGATGGTCACTGCATGTGCCCACTCCACCCCCGCGGGCCAGCCTGGGGCCGGCGCGAGGCCAGTCCGGGGGCTGCACCCTCACTGCCTGTGGCCCTCAGGCAGCTGGGGGCTGGGGGTCCCCGCTGGGCGGATGGCGCAGACCAGGGCTTCGCCACCTCAGTCGGCATGATTGGTTATTCTGTGTGGTCTGTGCTGTGCATTGAGGATATTTAGCAACATCCTTGGCCTCTACCCACTCAGTGCCAACAGGACACGCATGCCCTCCCCCGAGTCTTAACCAAAAACGCCTCCAGGAGCTGCCAAACGTCCTCAGGAGCAAAACCCTGTCTGAGAGCCGCCATCTTAGGTGTCCAAGGCCCAGGGTTATGCTCTCCCTGCTGCTGCCGCTCTGTGGGAAAAGTCCCCTTTGAAAACCTCTCCCCCGAACAAGCTCCCACCTTCAGTGGGACGCCAGGGCCTCATTCACGGAGTCGCTGTGAGGAACACCTGCTTACGGGGAAAACGCCGGATGGAAAGCCACCGAGTCAGCCACCCTGCTCCCTCTGACCCCCATGCATGGCCAGTGGGGACTGGGGGTGGGGTGGGCGTGACTGGGGAGGGATGGAGGGGGGGGTTGTTGGGGGAGGAGGCACATGCAGCCAGGCCCCTGCATGCCCAGCAGCCCCGAGGCGAGGCAGGCGGCAATGCCCGGTCAGCCGGCTGAACTTGAGCCTTCACCTTGCAGGTGGGTCGCCCTGATCAGGCCGAGGGATGGACGTGGCCTGCAGTTGTCTCATCCAGGAGTTGTTTACTGTGGCTGGGTGACCGCAACACCCTGACATGCCGGCCCCTGCAGGCAGGTCGATGGGCCCACTCAACGCAGGAGGTGGCCTTTGGTTCCGGGTTCTAGAATGGGATGGGGGCGTGGAGGAGGGGCTTCAGGACTCCAGGAGCTTCACCTTCCCCTGCTCTGTAACACGGTGTAGAGACCCCTGGAGCTCAACACCACATGCCAGCTCTCTGGGCCTCAGTTTCCTGGTCTGTGAAATGGCGGACACGGGCGGGATGGTTTCTAATAATTCACATGCATCGAGTATCTCCCAGGTGACACCGTTTTTACATACGTTTCATTTAGGCAGTGCTCTGTGAGCGAGGGACTGTAATTATTATCCTCATTTTACAGCTGAGGAAGGAAGCTGAGCTCAGAGAAGTTAATTAACTTGCCCAAGGTCACACAGCCAGTAAGTGGAGGGAGCCAGTCATGTATCTAGGTCTGACCCAGCGGCACTGCCGTGCAGAGTGACAATGAGTGCCCAGGAGAGGGGTGGCAGGGTGACCTGCAGCACGAGGAAGGGCAGGACCACGCACCAAGGCAGTGTGGGGAGGAGCTGACGATGACTCAGGTTTGGAGCCTGAGGGACAGGGAGGGAGGCGGTGCTATTAATAGAAATAGGGAAGTCAGGAGGCGGCAGGTTTAGGGCTGGAAGATGACAAGTGCATTCTTAGACGAGTTGAAGCTGATTTGCTACTAGGGGGACATTTAGGTCAAAATCCAGTTCAATTAGGAAAATTCAGCACCTATTACCAGCAACCTCCAAACCTGGGCCTGGGCTGAGCTGCGTCTGCTGCAGCCAGTGCCCAGCCCAAGTTCAAGTCCCACATTGACCGCTTGGGGGCGCCACTAGTGCAAGGACCACGGTGCACCTACCTGAGTGCCCGCTGTAGGGTCGACCCAGGGGACAAGGAGAGTTCTACCGAACCAGCCAGGCCCCCCCCGCCCCCCGCCAAAAATTTCTTATGTAGCTCACATAAATCTGAAACCAATTCTGAAAGAGTATGCACCTACCTTCCAAAGGCCCAGGCACCCGCAACTGCCATTTCAGGGATTTCTGTTGATCTTAGAACCTGTAGGAGGGAGACTGAGGGGAGGAGGGGAGCCCCTCCTCTGAGTGTGCGCTGGGGACCAGCTTGGGGCCACCTGCCTGTCCTGGCGCTGCAGGCGACCTCCGGTGGCCACGGAGCCCAGGGAAGCAGATCCCAGCTGTTCCAAACCGCGTGTCTCCCTGACATTTGCGTCAGCAGTTCTGCCCTTTGACTTTTAATTCCTGGGAGTGGAGGGTGGAGGCAACCTTGGCAATCAGGACTCATTATCTGCAATTCGATTCCAGCAGCAGTTACTGGGGTTAGGCCTGGCTGCCTGCCCTCCCCTCCCCCTGCCACAGCCCAGATGGACGGCAGAGCAGAGGGCAGGACGGGTTCCACTGGGGAGACACCCGCCCTCTCTCTGTCTCCTGACCTCCAGGAGCGTCCCGAAGAAACTGATGCTTACAAAAGTGCGCTGAGACCCCAGAACGAGGGGTGCCCCAGGCTCTCACCCAGCCAGGCCTGGGGCTCCCTCAGGCCAGCGTCCAGTTGCTTTGGGGCTTGGGACATGGGTCGGCCAGGCCAGGAGGTGCTGGCCTCCCAGCTGCCAAGGTTAGGGGTTCTCAGAAGGGAGGGGGTGGGTGAGCACCGAGAAGCCGGTGGGGCACCCCACGCCCTATTCCTCTTCGGTGTCCTGTGTCCCTATATTTGGCTTTGGCAACACCGACGTGCCCTCGCAGAGGGGCAGGCAGCCGGAGCCGCCGTCTCTGGGGCCTGGGCTATTTTGGAAGCAGCCTGGAGGGCGTTAGGGGAGGCAGGGGAGGCGTTAGGGAACATTTCCTCCTGGCTGGGAGGAGGCGAGGGTGTGTGGCTAGACTTGGCCCTGAGGCTGTTCTCAAAATTCCCTGTAGGTTCCTCCCATGTTCCTTCTGCTCGGGTTTCCTGGGGATGCCTGGCGCTGGGGCTGAGTCCGGGCAGGAACCCCCCCCTTCTCTCCCTGGTTGTTCCAGCTGCTCAGATATCATCCCTCAACTAAGAGCAGCCCCGTCCAGGCCAGGTCCCCTTGGCGGTTTCCAGCTTTCGATTTCACAGGCCACTAACATTTCCACGAAGACAGCCTAAGACCTGACATGGTCACCAGCTTTCCACTTTGCTGAGTTAAGGACGTTAAAGGCCATGTCAAAGGAAAGGCCCTTTTAATCTCTCTCTCTCTCTCTCTCTCTCTCTCTCTCTCTCTCTCTCTCTCCCTCCCTCCCTCTCTCACTCTCTCTCTCCTGCACTCTCTCTCTCTCTCTCTCCCTCCCGCCCGCTCTCTCTCTCCTGCAAATATACAGCTCCGGTAAGAGGGCCTTATTCAGAGTGAATAGGTCCAGCTTTATGAAAGCCTCCCTATATTGTCCTTATTTTTTCCTTGGCATTTTGCCACAAGCAACAGTTGGCCCCAGGCACCCCGTCGATGGGCAGGTGTTCCAGGAACTGCTGGTCCCTGTCACTCCTCTGCTGGGCCTAATGTTAAGGGCGGCCAGCAAGGGGGGGGGGCGGGCTCCTCAGACCTTTCTCTCTAGTGGGCTCATGCAGCCGCCACTCTGCTTCTTACCTCTTCCCGCTCATCCCACCCCAATATCTGCAGGAACTGGGGTGGGAACGGCTTCCCGCTGGTCCCAGCAGAGAGCCTGGTCACAGGGGGGCCACTGGTGGGGGCCTCCTGGAGAAGTCGGGCTCCTCTGAGGGACGCGGCTGTGGAAGGGGTGTCTGGACAGGCTCGGACCGCGGAGGCCGCCACTCCCTGGCCCTGTGATCTGAGACCAGCCCCACAACCTCCCTCCCTCCCGGAGCTTCTGTGCCTCGTTCTATAAAATGGACCATCAACTCCCCATCAAAGGGCCCGTGTGAGGACCAGATGAGAGAATGTCTGTGAAAGTACGTTGTGAACTCTAAAGCGGAAGCAGGGGTGGTTATTATCATTATAGGAAACTAGTAAATGGCTGGAGAAAGAGCACCCCAAAAGCTGACTTCAGCTTCTGGGTGCAAAGACGGGGCTCCTACCCACCCCCAGGTCTGGGATCTTAGAGCCTCTCCAAACCCACAGAGGAGCAACACCAGCCTGGTCCCCGCTAGTCAAGGCCTGGCCTGGACCACGCCTTCTGCCCCACACACGGCCCCGCCCTGGGCTCGTGCGTGGAGAAAGGGTCTGACATTCCTCAAGGCGTCTGTTTCCGTCTGGTGGCCACGCTGCATAGTTATCGATGTCTACCGCCCCCCAATGGTAGAGAAGTGTGTGAAGGGCGTCCCCCCAAAGGAGGCCCTGTTGGGTGGGATGAGGAGCCCAGTCCAATGCCTGCACTTCAAGGCAGGCAGAGGAGCTGTAAGGACCGCCCTGCCCCCATCCCATGTCGCTGTGGGGCGGGGTGGGGAGCACCCCACCACGTGCCCAGGCCAGGCCCACACCTGCTCTAGCTGTTGGCTTCAGACAACAGCCTCTCTGAGCCTCAGTCTACTCCTCTGAAAACAGGGCTCAGTCCTTACCTCCCGGGGTTGCTGTGAGTTACCAGGGTCACCTGTGGATGCCCAGTCTCTGAGAGGTCCCTCCCCACCTTCCCCAGACGCCCTGGCATAGTCACCATGGCCCCCAGGAACGTAGGGGTCCCCAGGCAATGTGAGCCTGTGGCTGGGCTGCTGCCCCACCTAGCGTGGATCCCCAGGCCCTGCCCCGGACAGGGGCCAACGGGGAAGGTTTCCTTGCCTCAGCCAGGCCCTGGCTCCCTCCCCCCCGCCCCCGGCTGCTCAGCAGCCAGTTGTCAGGAAGTCATTGCCACCTTCCCCAGCCCGCACCCCCACCGGGCCCAGTGCTGACACCCATTTGGCAAAGAGGTCGGAAAAGCCAAAAGCCGCTGACTCTTCCAGACCCTGAGTTCATTGACTGGTCAGGGACCGCCAGCCACACGCTGACCATGTGGTCAGAGGAGGTTTTCGGAGTGAACCTTCAGGCTTTCTGAAGTCAACCCGCCCCCGAGACACTCCTCCAACACACACACACACACACACACACACACACACACACACACCCCTCCATACGCTTGCCTGGACCTATATACCCGTGTTCCCCACACACGCATATCACACTGTACACACACTGCCTCCTCTCCCCGCAACATAAATAGTCCTACAGGCACAAGATAACTCCCTCCTGTGTATCAAATGTTTCATACAGCCACCCGCCCACAAGGGCACACTCCTACACATATGTGGCTGCAAGCACAGCCTGCACGCTCACACGGGCACACGGGCACTCGGAACCTCCTCACACACCGATGGGAGCTGCTGGCCACCACTAGCGGGCTACCCACGGGCAGCTTCGGCCTCTCCTGACTCACCCCGGCCTGTGCCCTGGACTCGGGCTTCGGGCTGGGCGGGTCTCTGAGCCCCTGGACCAGAATCCCCGGCAACCAGAGCGGAGACCATCCCAGCCAGACCTTCATTCTTATTTGTGGAAGCTGTGCCCAGAGAGGGCAAGGGGACGGTCATGTCCAAAATCCTCCCGAGTGCTTCGTTCGCGGTGTCTGAGCGCATGGCACGAAAGGAAGCACCCGGACTCCTTCCTCCCTCCCGCTGCCCCCCTCAGGCGCCTGGCTCAGCTCCTCCCTGCCCTGGGCAGAGCCGGCCACGCAGCTGGTCCCAGTCCCAGGGCTTCCTCCAGGAAGACCGCCCGGATTGGGTGCCGTGTCAGGCTTTCACCCTCTGCCCTGGGTGCAAGGTCACTGGAAGCTGCAGGGGAGGGTGCCCCCTGCTGAGGAAAAGCCTCCATGGGCCTTGGCTGAGTCCCACCCGCCCCTGCAGCCCGGCCCCTTGCTCCCTGCCTCGGTCTCCCTCCCAGGACTCAAGACCCTCAGCCTACATGTGGTTCCATCACGGGGCCCCAGGCTCAGGGGGCTGACTCTGTCCCGAGTCTGAGGGGTAGGGATTTCTGCCTGGGACGGTGCCTGGCACCCAGTAGGCGCTCAACAAAGTGTGTCTGGATGTTCCTCCTCCGGCTTCTCACCGGGAACCCGGCGCCCGGCTGTTTCCCATCAGCCAGGAGCTGGGTCTGCCTTGTGGACGGGTGACCTTGGACCTGTCTGTCCCCCCTGAGCTTCAGCTGCCACCTGGGAGGGAGGGGCTGACGCGGGGAGAATGGGAGTCTCCGGTGATTCCCGGGACCATGCCTGGGGGGGGAGGGGGGCGGGCAGCCAGGCCCCAGCACTGCCCCCTCCTGCTGGCTTTGAGAGGGCACCCTGTGGGCAGAGCCAGGCGGGAGCCCCGCGTGGTGAAGAAACCTTCCTGCCAGAACAGACCCAGGCCTTCAACTTGGGAAGCCACAGGACAAAAGGAGTTC
>NW_006298628.1:932549-938976 GCF_000327345.1 Myotis davidii
CCGCGGCGGGTCCCTGCAGGGCTGAAGGTCAGGAGGTAACCCGACCCGCGGTTATAAATAACCCGCTGGCCCCGCGGCCTCGCCGCTGCCAGGATTGATTACCGCCCTCCCGCCCGGCTGCTGCAACCTGAACCCCCAGAGCCCAGCGCCCTGATCTGGGGGGGCGGGGGTGCAAGGTCAGAGGAGGCCCGGGGCTTCCCTGGCCTGTGAGGAGTGGGGAAGTGGGTGCCCCTGCTCCCTGCCTTCTGCCGGGGTGGAGGTGCTGACGCACAGACAGCCCCCTGCCCCCCTTTCCCCGCCCCAGGGGACTGAGGAGGCAGAGGGACCCCAGACACCTGCGCTCCACCGCCCTTCGGACAGAACAGGGGGGTTAACCTGCTGCAGGATGCGTGCCCCCCATACCCCCCACCTCCGCCTCGTACCTGTTCTACTGGATTAAACGTGCGTACAGAACATTGCGAAAGCAAAGTGCACAGCTGGATGGACTGGCACGCCCTGACCCACACCCGGAAGGCCCCTCAGGACACCATCTGTACCCCCAGCGCTGGCCTCGCTCTGACCCCTAACCCCCAGGCTGCCTCCGCTGCTGGGACCTGTGCGCACTGAGCCATACGCCTCCCACGTCCTCTCTGCGTGGGGCTTCTTTCGCTCAACATGTTTGTGAGATTCGCTCATATTGGGAGCAACTGTCCCCTTGCTGGTAGCCCGCTGTCGAGTGGCTCTGTCGTAAGGTTTTCACCCATTTTATTGTAAATGGGCCTGGGCAGCTCCAGTTCCCTGGCCAGGCGCATATGTGGACGCGTCTCTGTTGGGTGAGACCTGCGGAGGGATTGTTGCGGGCTGTGCGTGCTCAGCTCTGGAAGGCACAGGGAGTGTTTCTCTGTAACCAACGTTTTCCTAAGAATGGTTTTTCAGAGGACGTTTTTGTTTTTCATTCTAAAAACTGAGGGACATGCATTGTTTGTAAGGATTGGAAAAGGCAGAAAGAAAAAATAATCAGGGTTACTACTTAGAGTCAAGCATTTCACCAAACGTCAGGGGGTGAAACATATTGAGCGAAAGAAGCCCCTAGGCCTCTGGTGGGTCTCACCCTGGACCCAGACCTCATGGAGTCAGTCTTGGTTCTGGGCCAGGGCAGCAGTGGTGGTGCTGGGGAGAGACCAGGGGCCTCGGCAACCGGCAACCACCGGGAGCTCCCTCAGCGACCCCTCACGGACCCCTCACCATGGCAGCCACTCCCCGTAAACTCCAGGTAGACCAGCAGGCTCGCTGTGTAACCAGGACCAAAGACAGAGGCCCAGGCCGCCAGCCAGCCAGGCTGCCCCCAAGGACTCAGAATGGGACGTGGGATGACAAGGACACAATTCATTGTGACCATGCAGAAGGCAGCAGTGGACGGACGGTGGTGTGAGGGCACAGGTGGCAGGTGTTGGGCTGACCTGAGAGCAGCTCACAGAGGAAGGAGAGCCTGGGAGGTGGGGCCAGGCAGCCACCTCCAGACTTTGGGCTTTATCCTGAGGACCATGAAGCGGGTAAAGCAGGTGTGTGTGTGTGTGTGTGTGTGTGTGTGTGTGTGTAGGTCAGGGGTCCTTGTTGGAAAGATCACTCTGGATCCCTGTGGAAACTGGCCTGTGGTGAGACTGGAGGGAAGACCAGAGACCTTGGAGGTCTTAAGTGGATAAGAAAGGGGGTGGTGGGACGAGAGAAGAGGGGGACTAAGGAGATGTTCCGAGGTGTTCTGGAAGGGTCTGGGCCTGGCTGGCTCTGGGGCGTGGAGAGCAGGAGGCTTCGGGAAGCTGTGGGGGTTCAGCCTGATAGGGGGGATTGCAGATGTGCAGGAGGCTATGGTTGGTTCTGCAGCGTTGGGGTGACTTTCCTCCATCCTCAGCAGGATCTACTTGGGCCTAAACTTCTGAGAGTCAAGTTGGTTGGACCTGAGGACGGTCTGAGCCAGTCCTAGGGGACTCTAGGAGGTGACAGAGGGCTACTCATTTATTTGACAAAAAATTAGGGGGGGCATGTCAAAAGGGCACAGGAGCCAAGTGTGAAAGAGCCCCCATCAGCCAAAGCTGGAATAATTTGAGCAAAAAAGTAAAACATCATTGGATTATAACCCAACTGTAAAATATATCCATGTGTCTGCTATAAATAAGTGATTGGCTAAATTAATAAGTGGGGGAGAAGAATTCCAAATAATTTGTGTAGCTACTTCACCCTCAATAAAGGAGGGGAGCATAGGACAGTATTGGGGGCAGGGGCTACCTTTATAGTGAGACACATGGCAAACCCTACTTCAGTCAGGTGACCAAGGTCAACATCAACAGTCATAAATCATGTGGATGGCATGTACCCTTGATCTGATACATGATGCAAATGTAATCTTGCTCCTGGAAACCTGCAGCCGCTGTCTGGTCATGAGAAAACCATGTGGCAAATTCCAGAGCAGAGCACCTGACCAGGACTTCTCAGAACTGCCAAGGTCACCAAAGTCTGAGCAGCCGCCACAGCCCGGAGAGCCCGGGAAGACAAGACAACTGAGTAGAATGTGGTGTCCTGAGTGGGATCCGGAGCCGAGCAAGGAAATTAGGTGAACTAAGGAAATCTGAATAAACTGTAGACTGCAGTTAATAAGAGTGTATCAACATTGATTTATTAATTATAAAAATGTACCAGCCCTGGCTGGTTTGGCTCAGTGGATAGAGCGTCGGCTTGTGGACTGAAGGGACCCAGGTTCGATTCTGGTCACGGGCACATGCCCGGGTTGCGGGCTCGATCCCCAGTAGGGGATGTGCAGGAGGCAGCCAATCAATGATTCTCTCTCATCATTGATGTTTCTATCTCTCTCTCCCTCTCCTTTCCTCTCTGAAATCAATAAAAATAAAATAATAAAAAAAGAATGCTTTTAAAAAACAAACAAACAAACAAATGTACCAGTATAACATGGGATGTCAATAACTGTGTTAGGGGGAACTCCCTACTATCTCTTTTTTTCCCCCTGTAAATCTAAAACTTCTCTTAAAAAATCTATTAAACGTGACAACCCTTCGCCCACCAATACCTCATAGCCCCTTTTCCATTGTACTTTCCACCAGTTAGCATACTCTATATTGAACTTGTTACTGTCTGTTAACTTTCTAGCATATAAGATCCCTAGGTTTTGTCTCTTCAGCACCTAGAACAGTTTGACAAACAGTAGCTGCTCAGTAAATATTTGTTGAGTGATAAACTTATAAAGGTAGTCACTGTTGGTTTTTCCAGTTTCCCCCTCTGCCTAAGTGCATTTATTATTGTTTTTAAAATAAACACAAGGTTATAATGTTTTGCTTATTTCTACCTTCACTTTTTCCTTACTATTCTTTGACAATATCATTTCTTAGAAGGTGATGTTTGCAGGCCTAGTGTGAACAGAAAGGTTGTCTCCAGAGGCAAAGGCTCTATGCCTCTCTCTCTCTCTCTCTCTCTCTCTCTCTCTCTCTCTCTCTCTCGGTGCTGCCACACTGCATGCGGGCAGGAAGGATGGCGCTATGCCAAGGCCGCCCTCTGACATCAGATCCGTGGGCACTAGATCCTGCCTGGTGGTGAACCGGTGTGTCAGAACCCAGGAATTAATAGCTTTCGAAATCTACCAGCTTGTTTGTGACCAACTGGAGGGCCCGGGGCACATGCCCAGACCTTCTGCTGGCCCAGGATAGTGGAAAACACCACACGTGCACACAATGGGGGGAGGGGGGGGCTATAGCCCAGACCCAAGGCTGATGGTCAGGGTGCAAAGTGCTTCTGAGGCCTGAGCTCCTGGGGGTGGGAGGATGGGTTGGGGGCAGGGTGATCAGACCCTCATCCAGGCACCTGGGTGAGGGCTGGGGAATCTGCCCTGCTGGCTATTTTCCTAGTGGGAAGGGGGCAGCTGGGGCAGGCTTCTGGGGAGGGAACACTGTGGTGTGGGTTGGGGTAAGGGTGGTGGGTTGGGGTCGGGGTAGGGATGAGGAGCCAGAAGTCTCCTTCTTCTGCACTCAGAGGCCATCTGCTTTAAAATCCCTCCACTTGTCCTCCTTGCTGGTAGCAATATGGAGCCACTCATGCTCTGCTAGACATCTGAGCGCTAAAGATAAAACTACTTGAAGGGCCCATGCCTTCTGTGAACGGCTTTGCTCAGTGTGCTTTGGGAGCCCTTCAGCGTCCCTCAGCCACAGTCACGCACCCCAGGGCTCAAGATCTGAGAAAAGAGAAGCCCCTGGCCAGTTTGGCTCGCTGGATAGAGCGTCAGCCTGCAGACTGAAGGGTCCCGGGTTCAGTTCTGGTCAAGGACACGGACCTTGGTTGTAGGCTTGATCCCTGGCCATGGTTGAGACACGTGTGGGAGGCAACCAATCGATATGTCTCTCTGACATCGATGTTTCTCTCTCTGTGTCTCCCCGCCTCCTTTCCACTCTAAAAAAAAAAAAAAAATGGAAAAATATCCTCGGTGTGGATTAACAAAAAAACAGAAAAGGTTGACGTTGGTCCCGTGCACCTGCCCGTCTCATTGACAGGGCTGGTTTCTAATCTCTCGCAGATGAGGTGGCCTCTACGTTCCTCACACCTCCTTCCACTTAATCCTCCTCCTCTTCAGTTTCCCGGAGCTGTGCCCGGACGGTCCTTCGCCCTCCGGGGCTGCCTCCTGCCTTCACTAGGGCATCGGTTTGGCGTCCCCAGCCTGAGGGAGGCCTGGCAGGAAAGGGCCCCTGCGTGGTGTTTTTCTGGTAAAAGCGGCTTCCAGTACCCCTGGGGGAGAGTCTCCATGTGCCTGAGCATATCAGGGGCCTGGAGCATTCCTAACGTGAAGACACCTGAGTCGATTAGTGCCACGTGAGCTTTCACAGAATTATTTGGCAGCTGATCTGACTCGGGTCCGGGAACAGCACACCTGGCCCGAGCGGCGTGCGGCGTCACCACTGTGTCCCGGCGGCCTCCTGGCCTCTTCTCTGGCTGCTGTGCGGACGCCTCTGAATGCCCGGTTGGTTGGTGCTGGGGGCGGGGGCGGGGTACAGCCTGGGCCTGTCTGGGGAGTGGGTGCTGGGCTTGGGAAACACTGCCTGGGAGCCTTGGCCTTGCCCTTGCCCACGGGGGCCAAGTCAGGGGAAGCGTCTCTAGGAGTGGCTGAGGGCTGGCGTTTATCCAGAGCTGGTTGCCAGAGGGTGGCACCTCCTTCTACCTGGGCCTGGCCTGGCCCTCAGGGCAGAGGGTGTGAGAGGGTGGGTGTCAGGGGGCCTCTGCCATCTGAACCAGCCCTCTGGGCTGCAAAGCCCCTCCGCCTTCTCTCTGCCTGGGTAGGAGCCCATCCCTTCCTCAGCCCAGGACTTCCAGCGGCCAAGGCCTCTAAGCACAGTGCTCAGACAGCGTGACCCCCTGGGGGTGGGGCAGGGTGTGGAGAGGGGGTGCGGGCTAGGGAGTGCGGGTGGGGGGTTGGAGAGCAGATGCCTTCCAGCCAGTCCGCTCCTGATCTGACCACTGACTGCTTCCAGAGACTAAGATAGTCAGGGAGCTTCTGGCTCATAGCACCGAAGGCCAATATTTAAAATCACCCAACCGTCCGCAGCAGCCATAATTCAGAAACACAGTAAGACCCAAAAGCCTCCCTCCATCTCAGAGGAAACACAACAGTGCAAAGCCCCCTTCTGTCCGCACCTGGATGGGTTGTTAAAAACACAAGCAGATCCACACTCTGTGACTTAAAGATTCGATTTTAATTTAACTCGATCCGCGTCAGGAAGTCTGGATCTGCCCCGTTATTTTCTATCAGCTCCGCAGTGTCCCCGGGGTCCGTGTGCCCTCGTTTATTCGATCGCTCCCCACCGACAGACTGTGGCTCCCATTTCTCGCTCTTCCAGAATGAACAGTGGTGCGACCACGGTCTTTCCACATGTCTGTGGGCGGGGGCGGGGCGCGTGCGGGAGGGATGGGTCCCTTCCCCCCTGGCGCCCAGGGACAGAGCGGGAGAATGGAAGACGGGGAGGAGACTGGGGTTCGAGGGGACTCCGGGGCCGCCAGCGGATCCCCCGGCCCGCTGGTCGCGCTCCTTCCTGCTCCCCATTCATCCCGGACCCTTCCCGGGCTCTGGGCACTCCTCTCCTAATAATAATAATAATAATAAGGCGCTGGCCCCTGGAGCCCAGAATATAGACCTAACCCCCAGGACGCGCGCCAGCCTGTCCGGTTGCATAAGCAAACTGAATGGAATCAGGAGCGCGCAAGACCTTCCGGGGGACCAGGGGGGAGACAGATGCGGATCCAGCGAGTTGAGCATCAGGAGAGTCGGTTCCTCTGTTCATTTGGTTCCGTGGAGGAGGAGGGCGGCATTAGCGGCCAGTTACACACCGGGGCATCGCCGGGCCCCTGTCTCTGCCCGCGCACCCCGGGGCTCCCTGGGGGAGGTGGGCGCTGCTGTTGG
>NW_006298628.1:939113-952415 GCF_000327345.1 Myotis davidii
GAGAGGGAAGGGGCAGGTGGACTCGAGCCCTCAGACTCGGAGGCGGTCTGCAGAGCGCAAGGCTGGGCGACCTCTCCGTTCGGGCCCGAAAAGATGGCCCAGACGCGGAATGAAGGGACAAGGGCAGGTTGCAGCAGGGTCTCATTTATGTTAGAAGAAACACTGACCGCAGCTCCCCACAGCGCCCGGTGATGGCTGCGCTGATGGGGATGGTGGAAACTCATGCGCTCAGTGTACTCTGGGCCGTTGGGTTTCTCACGCCAGAATGCCCTGTGTGTGCGTGTGTCCTTAGGAGACAAACCCAGAGACGGGAAGGGGAGGGCGGCCTGTAGGTGGAAGCTGGACTCCACCTCCAGCGCCTTCGCAGAAAGCCAGTGGGAAGGGACTGCCCAGCGCGACCGCAGGGAGGGGCTCAGAGAGAGAACGTGTGGCCCAGTGACCCGCACTGAGGCCCAGGAGGGCAGAGGAGCCCGCGGTGGAGGCAGGAAGGGGTGGGTCATTAGCCTGTGGTACTTTGGCCGCCAGGCTGCTCTGCCCGGCCAGTTCTCAGACATGCTGTTGTCGTGGTGGCGCAGGAGAGGGGGGCAGGGAGGGAGGAACTGGGGACTCCTGGGGCAGAATAGGTGGGGAGAAATTTGGCCTCCATCCATCCAGCAAACGTGTTGAGGGCTACAGTGGATTGAATTTGTCTGCAAATTCCTCCACACTCTTCCCATTGAGAAGTGGGGTCCCTGTGCCCCCCCCCCGCCTTGAATCTGGGCTGACCTCGACGATGCAGCTGTAACCCACAGACTGTGGTGGGCGTGTTGCTGCCTGACCCCAGAGGCTGGGTCAGAAAAGGCCACCCAGCTTCCTTCTGGCTCTGTTAGGGTGCGTGCTCTGGGAGAGCCAGGCTAGGTCAGCAGTCTGACTACCCTGAAGCTGCCATGGCTGGTGTGCTCAGTGGTTAGAGCCTCACCCCATGCACTGAAGGGTCTTGGGTTCGATTCCCGGTCAAGGGCACATACCTGGGTTGCAGGTTTGATCCCTGGCCCCAGTTGGGGCACGTGCGGGAAGCAATCAATCGATGTGTCTCTCTCACATCAATGTTTCTGTCTTTCTCGCTCTCTCTCCCCCTCCCCCCTTCCCTTCCACTCTCTAAAAATCAATGGAAATATCATTGGGTGAGAATTAGCAACAACAAAAAAGACCAGGCAGGCCTCCAGCCAACCGCCAGCAGCCACTGCAGCCATGCACACGGGCCTCTGGTGCATCCAGCTGTCGGTGAAGCTGCCGGAGGACTCAGCCCACGGCAGACCCTGACTGAGACCTCCCCAAATTCCAGACCCACAGAGCCATGAGCAAAATAAAGTAGCAAGTTTAAGCCATAAACTATAGGGTGATTTGTTCCGAAGCAAAAGCATCTGAAAAGGGGGTTACTCTAAGCCGGGCACCGCGCACGGAGGAGTAGAGTGATGAATAAGCATGGTCTCTGCCCCCAGTAAACTAACAGCTTAATGGCGAAGCCAGACACATGAGCAGCTGATTATAATGTAATGCGGTGAGCACCGCGGTAGAGTCATGCCCCGGTAATGTTGGAGCAGTGCTGGAGTCTGTAATCTAGGCTGGGTGGGGTCCGAAAAGATTTCCTGGAGGAGGTGACATGGAGCTGGCTTTGGGAGGTGAGTAAGGGTTGTCTAGGTCAGCGATGAGGTGAGGAAGACAAGGTGGACCAGGCAGAGAGAGGCACTAGTGAGCCCCAGGGGAGAAGCAGATGTCACTCCCAGGGCTCCTTTTGAAGTGGGAAACAGAGGGGAAGAGAGATGGGGCTGGGCAGGTGGCGGGGACCCTAGATCATGGGAGCCATGAAGGACAGGAGAGCCATTGGGAAGCACTGAAGGTGGAAGCGGGAGGTGGGGCCTCCAGGGGGCAGCAGCAGGGAGGATGGAGAAGAGGGGGAGATGGGTGGATAGATCAGTGAGTAGGCAGAAACCTAGGAAAGAGAACTTGGGGATCCCAGAGCTAGAAAAGGATAGGAGGGTGGACATGAGAGAAACATTTAGGGAATAAATGGGGGTGCCTGGTTGGGAGTGTCAGGAGCGGCTCCTGGTGTCTATATTGGGGTGGCTGGGTGGGTAGTGGCATCAGCGGCTTAGAGACCCTGGAGGACAGATGGGTGTGATTCGGCCTTTTGCAGCATTGTAGCAGGTCCATGTAGAAATGCCCAGCACAGTGGTTCTCAACCTTCTGGCCCTTTAAATACAGTTCCTCATGTCGTGACCCAACCATAACATTATTTTCATTGCTACTTCACAACTGTAATGTTGCTACTGTTAGGAATCGTCATGTAAATATCTGATATGCAGGATGGTCTTAGGCGACGCTTGTGAAAGGGTCGGTCGACCGCCAAAGGGGTCGCGACCCACAGGTTGAGTACTGCTGGCCCAGCAGCTCATTAAATGTTTAGTCCAAAACTTGGGAAGCTATCTGGGGAGGAGGTATGGTGATCATAGACATTCCATAAAATGTGTCAGAAGAATGAATGAATGAATGAATGGGATCACTGACTCCATTAGGCTAGATGAGGTGATGAGGGGATGTGGTATGAGCCCTAGGAATTTCCTAGGGGTTGGCTTTACTGCTCAGATTGGCTGGGAGGCATAGGTGGGAGCCAGGTGTGCTAACGGCCTGGCGATTGTGCTCAACGTTCCTGGAATGTGTCCCAAAAGGTGGGCCACAAGCAAAGACAAGGAGGAAAGTATAGAAGTCAAGGGAGTCACCTACGTTCAGATCCAAAAATCCCTCATTCCAGCATCAGCAAACAGTTTACTTGGTTTCAGAGATGCAGGTATGGCAGTGCGGCTTGCACGGGACCACTTCCCTCCGAGGCTAACTGCCCAGCAGGCCCCAATCTGAGGTTGTTCCTGGGATCCAGGGAACCCTTCAGACCCAGGAACCTTCATCACGCCCCCGGGTTCTCAATGGGTGAGCTTAGACAAGCCTCCTGTCCCGGCTGTACCCAGACCAATGAAATCCCGGGGGAGGGCCCGGGCACCGGCCTGTTTAGAAGCTCCGCAGGAATCCTCATGGGCACCGGCAGCATCACCGTCACGGGGAGCTTGTCAGAAATGCAATCCCCAGCCACCGCCCTGACCAGCTGAGTCAGCTCCTCTGGGGGCGGGGACCCAGCAGCCTGCGGTTTAACAAACCCTCCGGTGAGTCTGATTCTCCATAAACTTTGGAGGCTCATCATTGGAGGCCGAGGCGGTGTGAGGCACAGGTTTGCTACGGCTGAAAACGAGCAGCTTAACAAGACACATTCGCTTGAAATCTCTTACACAAACCCCATGAATTTTGAGGGAAAAATCTTACTCTGGTTTATGAGTTTCCCAGGTTCAGGGAACACTACCGGTTGGGCTCTTCTCCCTTACTCGATCAGGAAACGCCCCCACTCTGACCGAGGAATTGTTAAACAGCCCCTTCTTTACAGTCCGGGCCCCGAAGCCCTCCTCTCCCCCCAACGCAAGGCTGGCACATAGTAGGTGCTCACTCAGTGAAAGTTTCTTCCCTCCTCACTTTCCTTTGGGCCCTACAGAGCAGTGGCTTCCACACCTCCTAGTGCGGTTCTGATTTCTATTGAAATTAGTTGCGTTGCCCAAGTGCCCTGCGTGGGGGGGCCCGCTGTCTGGGGATTAGGAAATGCTGGGGCTCAGTCAGCCGGGGCTGGTTGTCCTTCCTTTAAAGCCTTTGCCGATGCGGAGGCAGCTAAAGGGAGGCGCATGGGGTGGGAGACACACCACATGGATGATTGTATGACATCTCCGCAAAATGACCTGCTCTATTCCCTTGATTCTGTAACACAGGAGATTTACCAAGAGCTTTTGTGTGTGGGGGTGGGGAGAAGGGGGGGAGGGGAGGAGGGAATACAAACACATTATGTGTGGACATCAGTTATAAAATGTGAAAAATATATATTTGTCTCAGAGACCATGAAATAGGACCATGAATATGAACAGTGATGGGAGGAAAGCATGAGGAAGTACAACAGTGATGCCTGTGGGTTACGGGTTGTCTTTTGGCCTCTGGAGTTCTTATCATGGGTATGAACATGGGTTTGTGTAATGATTACAAAATACAGTTCTCAAGGGGATAGGAATCCCCCAGCCACTGTAGCCACAGAGCCTCCTGGGGGAGAGCGATGAGACATGGCCTTGGGGAGGTCTGCTACAACGTGGTCCTACCTCTTAGGCCTCGGATTTAGTCCCTGTGCAGCCTCCGACAAGCCCCTCTGAGCGTCAGTGTCTTCACCTGCCATGGGAATGACCACCTCAGCTTGACCTGGCTCCAGGTGGGTGAGAGCGTCCAATGCAGGGACTGCTGAAGGGAAGAGCAGTTTGGGGAGGGGGCGTTTCTGGGTCCCACCCACTCACCCAGCGTCCGGATCCCTCAGCCCTGCTGGGCCTCTCTCTGCAAGTGCAGGGCACAGCTGGCACCCTCTGTTTCCAGAGAAGCCTCCACTGTATTTGCTGGCAAAACCTCAGTGCCTTCCTGTTGCCAAATTCTCGGATTCACTGGAAATGCAGTCAGCACAGGACACACAAATGCCTGGTGTGTCAAAGTGCCCGCGATTCCCCACCAGGGAAACAAACGACTCGGAGGAAATCGTTTTCCAGAAGGGCCCTGATAAAATGCAAAGTTTTTTTTTGTTTTGTGTGCGTGTGTGTGTGTGTGTGTGTGTGCGCGCGTGCGCGTGGCGCGTGGTGTTTTTTTTTTTTAGCAAGATCAACACTAAGATTTAGAACATATGTTACAGCCCACAGATGGACTTGGCCTTCACTGGGCTTTTTTAAATGTTTGAACTTCCCCCAAAACAGCCATCATCCTTTTCATTCCTGTGGCTACTGTTCGGGGTGTGGTGGGATTAAACGTGGCAGCTCCGACAGGGACTGCCTGGGCCCCGGGGCACTGGGAGGAATTCCAGAGAGCCGGGCATCAGGGCGCCTTCAGCCCTGGGCTTCCTACTGCAGCCTGTGTTGGAGAATTTAGGGAGCAGAGAGAACATCTCACCCAGATTATAAAGGTGAGATGTTTTAGCTCTGGAGTCAGAGTGGGGAGGGTTTCACCCACAGGTCCAGCAGTGTTCACTGAGTAACTACTATGTGCCAGGTGTCCTCTAGGGGTCGGTGGACCAGTTGTCTCATTTCATTCCCCCGCAGCCTGTGTAAGTGGTATTATTGTCCCCATTGGGGGCTCTGCTCCCCCAGGCTGGCAGGGCCGGGAGGAGTTAAACACTTGTGGTGGGAGTTGCCCACTCGTTGCCCTCTGGTGCCTGGGTTGTTTTGCACCCTTTGTTTGGGTCAGTTTCGGGGGGCCCCCTTGGCCAGGGTGCTCAGCACAGTCTCTCTCACCAGCCGAGGTGGGGCTGGAGGACCGAATGGACTTGTCTGGGCACGGCCCCGGCAACCCATCCTCCTGGCCGGAGGCTCTCAATGGTGTGCTTTTTTCATGTTTACGGGGCTCCCCTGCTTACAGAACTTACGTCTTACAGAGTAGAAAGTATGGAATATAGCAACGGTGTTTCAAAGTCACCCACAACGCCACCAGCTAGAGACGACCTCTGTTGGCTTGGGAGGTATATTTCCTTTCCATCTCCAAGTGATGTCAGGTGTGAATTACTAGGTCTTCTCCCCCTCCTCCTCCTCCTCCTCCTCCTTTTTTTACTGCCCATGCCCACCATTTTTCCTGCATAAACAGTAGAAATACTGGTAACATAAAATTTGGAGAATGTCAGGCCTTAATTCAAATTTTAATTTGGTCCAGGAAAAATTATACCTATGATATCAATGATGAGAGTCATTGACTGGCTGCCTCCTGCCCGCCCCCTACTGGGGATCAAGCTCACAACCCGGGCATGTGCTCTTGAGGGGAATCGAACCCGGGACACTTCCGTCCATAGTCCGACACTCTCCACTGAGCCAAACCAGCCAGGGCTAGATTTTATTCTTCTGTGGGGGCAGGGATCACAGGTATTTCGTGTTCCTTTTTATCCCCCTCCATCTTTTTTGGCTTGTTTGGAGACTTTTAAAAAAAATCCTCCTAGCACATAGCACAGGCTTCAGGAAATACTTGTTCAATGAGAGAATGACAGGCAGAGCCCAGGAATGGTTGGGGCTGGAGCCCTGGCTGCTTTAAGCGTGCCCAGCCCGGGGCCTGAGAAGTCCTGTCGCCATTCACTGTCCAATTCCTGGCGTCCCTGGCATGGGTGCAGCCCGTAGCCGGCATCACTGCTGTTGGTCAGCCTTGAATATGGGAGATGCTGGTGCAGAAAGGAGCTGGGACCCCTGAGGCTGTTGTGTCTGCCGGGGTCTCAGCCTCCTCCCAGAGTTGCAGGCAGGAGAGAACCCAGGAGGGAAGGGTGGGGTCCTCCCCCGGGGGCACCCTGGGAGCTTGTTAAGAGGGAGACAGCGCTGAAGGAACCAAGCTTCAAAGGCAGCAGGAGGGGTGGAGGCGGGACACAGGGAGGAACAGAGGCTCCCAGACGCCAGCAAAGGTCATGGAGTTCCTCTTCCTGGAGCGTTCCCAGGAGCGGGCGGGGCTCCCTGCGGAGTGGGTCCGCAGCCACCTACTCCCTGGCAGGGGGAGGGACCAGGGGCATGGGGAACCTGTCAAGAGAGCCAGGAGGCTGGGACAGACAGTCCACAGGGGAGGGGGGCCGGAGGCCAAGTGGGGAAGGGCACGGCTTTCCTTACTAGGCAGGGCCGCCTTTCTGATCCTCCTAGGCCGGCCTGCCTGCGGGAGGGGCCGCTGTGTGTGTCTGCGTGGCTCAGCCCCTCTCAGGTCCGGGAGGCCTGGGACAGAGCTTATTTCCAGAGCTGGCCCCTCCACAAAGGTGCTTTAGGATTCTTCCTGGAAAACCAGCAGCAGGAGGAAGCGGGTGAGGCCCCTGCCAGGGAGGAGGCCCCAGGCAGGGCCTCAGCGCTGGGTTTGCATGCAGACTGCCACGTCGGAGCTGGGGGACTGTGCGCAAGCAGCAAATGTCACCTCCTGAGCTGTAGTGTCTTCCCTGTGAAATGGGGATTTAACACCCCCCCCGCCCCCGCCCCAAACCTATTTCCTCTGTTTCACCTCTAAGGTTTGCAAGAGAAATGAGACAAAAGGGCCTGGCCTATCTAGGTGCCCCATGATCCTCATCCTCCCCTAAATGATGGCTCTCAGAACTGCCTGCACACCCGAGTTGCCTTGGAGACGTGGTGAAAGCACGGCTCCCTCCGCCTCAGCCCCTCCCCAGCAGGTCTGTGGTGGGCCTCGGTGGGCCTTTTTCACAGACCCAGATGTTCCAGAGGTGGTCGAACCCTGACACAGCACTGGAAAAACTACAGGGCTATTTCCAGGCAGGGGTCCTGAGCAGGGGGGCGGGGTCTCCTCACCGCCTCAACCTCAAGGTCTTGGCCACCAGCCCAGGGGACCTGGCCTGAGCCCTTCCCTCCCGAGAGCGCCCACCCACCGCCCACTCTGGGTCTTGTTGTGAGCTGCTGGTTGCTGGGATGCAGTGTGGGCTTTTGTCTGCCTTCCCCACCCCATGCCAACCTGCCCAGCAGGCCCCACTGCCTTGGCAACGCATTACAAAGTCCACACAAAGGGAAACTGCAGCAGGGAGGCTGGTCCTGACGCTGGGGAAGGGTTGCCATGGCAATGCTGACATCACTAGGCTCTGCGTCTGCAGAGCCAGGCCCTGAATGGAGGTGCCTGAGTGTTCACACTGCAGCCCCGGGGGGAGGTGACCCAGGGCTCTGCTCGAGGCTGGGGTGGGCCTCCTCCAGGCCCGAGCCCCATGCACATCTGGGTTCAAAACCCAGCCCTGCTCCTGACTTGCCCGGGGATTTTAAGCAAGTCACAGGCCTGTCTCCTCACCTATAAAATAGAGCTATAGCAGTATTTGCCTTGCAGAGAGGATGTAACAAAATCACGGCTATAGACAGGTTGGCGGTAAATTGTAAAGACCTATTCCAGCGGTGAGTGGCAACTTCAGGTTACTTCCCGGGGATCGCCTGACTGCCGGGGCCCTTGAGGTGGGATCCAGGAGAGGAGCCTGGGAATTGGGTGAGGGCAGGTGGTATCTGGTGAGGAAAGAATGGGGCAACTGTAGGTCTGGATGGTGGCTCATGGGTGCTCTGGCTTCATGCCCTGGGTTTGCCGACGGGGACTCAGGGGTCCAGGGAGCAGGTGTGACTGGCCCAGTCGTATCCTGGGTTAGGATGGGCCTGGGAGGTTGGCAAGGGTCCCCTGTGCCCAGGCAGGGCCCTGAGGGCGGAGCCACCTCTGTTCTTCATACAATGGGAGTCAGTAACCGCAGCAGTAATCCAACAGGCAGAAGCGCCAGGTGGGGAAGGGTGTGACCTTCTGAGAGCAGTGGGGCTGGAGGTTGGAGTCCACCCCGGGCGTGCCAGGCACGGGGAGGAGGCTGAGAAAGGCCATGCCAGCTTCCTCTTGGCTGCCTCCTTCCTGGAGGCTCCTCTCGGGGGCTGGGCTGCCTGTTCAGGAGGTTTCCTTTCACAGGCTCTGGCTGGGGGGCTCCAAGTGGCCTCCATCAGTGCCGCCAGCCCACCCGGCACACTTGGTGAGGGTCTCCCCAGACCTCAGCCATGGCCAAGGAGATTCTAAGAGGCCTCGGCCCCTCGGAGCTTGCCGCCTGTCCGGCGCATCCCTCCACCTCCCTCAGCTTCTCCCCTCCAGCTGGTTCCCCATCTGAGGGCACTGCTGGGGCTTCTCTGACCCACGGGGGCCTGTGTCAGCCCCCATCCCGCCAGACTGTGCTCAGCTTCCACCCAGATGCCTGCACCCAGGCTCCCTGCAGCCCAGGGACCTCTCGGGGCCCTCAGCTCGCCCATCATGCCTGGGTCATACGTCAGCTTCCCCAGAGGCTTCTGCGAGTTCGAGACAGCCATTTGGACCTAAATGTGCCTCCCTCATCTTAGGAAGGCTGCAGCCCCTCTTCTGTCTCTCCTCTTCCTCCTCCTCCTCCTCTTCCTCTTCCTCCCAGGGTGGGACCGGGCCTGCTGCCGGGAAAGGAGGGCTGTGCAGCCAGCAGCCATGGCAGGAGCTCAGAAGGGCACGGAAACCCTCGCGGTCCCTCTGCTAGGCTAGGCCGCTCCATCCCTGCAGCCCAGGGGAGCAGGGGGAGGAGCTGCCGCAGGGCCTGGCCTGCCCCCAGGTCCCTAGAGACCCTTTCCCTTCCTGGCCTGGAACTGCGCGTGTTCTCCAGGTGGCAGCCTCCTGCCTGGCGGGACTGGGACACCCCACTGTTTGGCTTCACCCCAGATCTGTCAGAGCGGCTGCAGTCCCGTGTCCTGGGGGTGGCAGTCACCCATCAGGGTGCCCGGGAGGGCACAGGCATCTGGGAATAGGGGCTCTGGAAGGTAGGAGAGGGGGAACACCCCTTCTGAGATAGAAGTCCAGGGACCCCAACCCCCCCAGTAGGACTTAGCGCCCACTTGAGGCACATGCTCTCTCAGCAGAGAGTGCTCCAGTGTCTTCAGCAGTTGCCTGACCCCATCAAGGAATAGTGGTAGGACTTGGGGACCCTGGGACCCCAGCCATACCCTTGCCCAGCTGGCTCTCCCTCAGGGAAGGGGGGTTGGTCAATGGTTGGGAGCACCTTCCTCCGGCTCTTCCCCCAGGGGCGTGGGCCCCAGTGTCCCTCTCCCAGCAACACACTGGGGAAGCGCTCAGCTCCCTCGGCCATTTGCTCCAGCCTCCAGGGGGCTCCCGGAGCAGCTCCCTGGTAATCCCCACCGGCCCAGGCCTTTCAACACCCTGGGGCTCAATTCTGTTTCTTCTGTTTTTGGTTACTCCTCACCTGGGGATATTTTTTCCATTGCTTTTCGGAGAGAGAGGCAGGGAGGGACGAGGGAGAGGGAGAGGGAAACACCGACTGGTTGCCTCCCGCACGCACCCCGACCAGCCAGGGGCAGGGAGTGAACTGCAACCCAGGTCTGTGCCCTCGACCAGGAATTGAACCCAAGACCCAGCGGTGCACAGGCCGACGCGCTCGCTCTGACTGTTGAACGACACAGGCCAGGGCCGGGGCCTGATTCTGGGCTCTGCCTCGCGCATGCTCACCCAGCACCCATCGACCAGGGGGCTTTGCAGAGAAAGAGTTCAGCCTCCAGGGTGGGAGCCCGGCTGCCACTGGCCTGTGTGGGCAGCGGCCCCCAGGCCTCTCTCCCCGTGACCCTGGCTCCCCTGACTCTGCAGATTCCTCGGAAAGAACCTCTGGCCTCGGCCTGGCACCCAGGGGCCTCCTGGGAGCAGCCAGCTGCTGAGGGCGAGGACCCCTGGGGCCCCTGCTCCGCTGGAGCCCACATTGAAGCCGAGGTGCGCAGGGAGGTGACGGGAGGGACTTGGGGCACCCTGGGGTGGGGGGAGCTCGTTGCACCTTCACAGGACGCGCTGAGGAAGGTGGGATCGTTTTCAGGAACCAAGGAGAGGGAGTGGCCGCGAGCACCTCAGAGCCCTGACCAGCCAGGCCTGTCCCATGTCGTGTGAATCGCTGCCCGGGGAGCACTGGGGAGCACCGCCCCCCCCCCCCGACACCTGACTCCACAGCCTGCGGGTGGGATGGCGGGGGAGGCTCCTGCCTCCCCAGCGTCTCCACAACCGGAGTGGACTCCCTCTGCCCTCCTGGGGTCCTCCTGCTTCCTACTGAGTGTGGGCACCGAGGACACACGGTGCCAGGGGAGACCCCACTGGGGGCAGCCAGGCTGACCACAGGACGCAGGGCGGCCCCGCGCAGACAGATGCCTCAGAGCCAGACAGGCCCACCCCGCCGGACAGGGAAAGGGACTGTCCACGCCAAGCCAACTCAGTGGTTCCTCGGCCCTCGTCAGCCCCGCGCTCAGAGCAGAAAGATTGCCTCCCGGGGCCTCTCCCTGGACGGTGAGTGGGCCTGGCGAGAGCTCGGGAGCCGCAGACGAGCCTGCAGCCAGGCTGGCGTCCAGGGGTATGGTCTCCTTTGGGCTGTGACACTGCGAATGAGGGCCTCATCTCGCTGACTCGGTTTCCCTGTCTGGAAAATGGGCCTTGCTCACAAAGAAGGCTGTTGTGGGGGCGGGTGAGATCCCACGTGCCCAGCTCTGTCATCAGGCAGGAGCTGAACGGAGAGAGGAGAGTGGCCCCGGCCCCCACCACACAGTTGAGGGGGTCGAAGGCCAGCAGGGAACTTGGACTCAGTTGGAAAAACCAGAGACGGTGAGGGGAAGCTCCCGCCCACAGCCGAGCTCTGGCTTTTCGGCTCAGCCATTTCCACCCAGGCCTGTGTGAGGCCAGGAAGGCTGGTGACTCACAGCGACATCGCTCCTCCTGGCCTCTGTTGCTTGTCCTGTAAAATGGGTGCAGAGGCTCCGAGTGAAGCAATCTCCCAATGAAAGGCCCGGTGGCCGTAGAACTCTGTCATTACCATCTCCACGCCCCCTCGCGCTTACTCGTCTGGCCTGGAAGGTGTGTGAAAGGGGAGATTCTGGAGAGAAGTAAAATACAAAGCAGCTTGCTTGGCTCACAGCCCAGCGTGAAGAGCTAGCTGAGTCTCACACGGGCTGGTCCCCAGAGCAGGCGGCCTTCCCTGTCACTTTTCCACACACACAGCCAAAGACAGGTTCCCATTTAACCGGCCCATGGGACTCGGGGGGCCAGCTCTCCCAATGGCAAACCAGCAGGACCTGTTTGCTGGGGTGAAATGACCCCACTGGACCTGGTACAGGGCTGCCCTCCCACCACCTTCACCTCCTGCCATGCCCAGCCCCACCAGGTGACCTTGGCAAGGCTTCTAACCTTTCCCAGCTTCGGGGTTCACGGGTGGGCCTGGGGGGAGGGGCCCCTTGGAGGAGCCAGAGGTGGGGGCCTGGGGGTGAACACGCAGACGTTCAAAGGGTGAGTCCCAGGCTTGGCTAGAAGATTCAGAGCAATCCCCAGGGCGCTGGAGAGGCAGGCTTGGATGGGAGTGGGAGTTTTGGTAAGAACTGAAGAAAAGGGGGCTCCCCAAAGTCTACAGACTGGGGGGAAATGGGAAGGGGGGGTGCAGATCCCAGTCTCCTTCCTCAGCCCTCCCACAGCCAGCACCCAGGTCAGGGCTTCCCTTTGGACTCCTGAACAAGGTCACCTCAGGCCCCCACATGTCTGAAGCCTGTAGGTGCTCTCAGCGCTGGTTGGCTAACTGCTTGGCTCTGGTCTTGCGGATTATGGGGAGGGTGGGGGTGGGCGGAGGCGGAAGTGGAGAGAGGAGCTTACATTTTATTTTGCTTTTTCCCACCAACAATTCTATGCCTAAAGTGACATCCGATGACATATTTTTATCCTCTTAAAGTTTTAAATGCATGTAAATTATAAAATAGCTCAAGCATACAGAGAAGTGCAGGGTAATATCGCAGATAACCACATACCCACCCCCGAGCTTGAACAAATGTTCCCATTTTGCTCTATTTTCTTTGGGTATCCTTGGTCCAAAAGTTCAATGTTGGTAAGAGAACCAACGCTCCATCCCTCACCCACCTCCTTCCTCCCCCTTCAGAGGAGGCTCTACCTTGAACTGCCCAACCCCTTGACCTTGAGGAGAAGGACTTTGTGGTCCCACGGGGCAGCAGGCAATCTCGGGGGCTCCTAGGGGTGAGAGTTGTCGATGAAGGGCCTGAGCCTTTGGACACAACAAGCCTGGAGTCTGGCATGGTGGGAGGTGTCTGGCCCACCCCTGGAGGACCCCAGCCAGCTCTGTCTTCTCTTGCACCATCACCCAGGTCTGTGATTCCAGCCAGTTCTTCTGTTGGCAAAGCGTGATGCTTTCACATTGGAAATTCCCAGCTATCTCCCCCGGCAGCTGGCAGCCAGCACGCCCCCCACCACCCCGTTAAGGTAGGGTGAGGAGTAGGGGGAGTGTAGGGGGCTGCACCGCCTATCAGAAAATGAGAACAGTGTCAGGCGCTTGAGTGCACATGACAGATAGCAACATTTCTCGCCGTCGTCGGGGAAATGGAACCCGGGATGTAATGACATTGGAGTTGTCAGTGTGTGTGTGTGTGGGGGGGGGGGGCAGCACCCTCCATGGCTGCAAAATAATATAAGTGCACGTAGTAAAATATTTAAATAATACAAAAGTCCCCAAAGCTTTAAAAAGATTGGCACGTAGCCCTCGCCCATCGTGGGTCCATTGGTTCGGCGTCCTCCTGTGCATGGAAAGGTCACTGGTTCAATTCCCTGTCAGGGCACATGCCAGGGTGGTGGGCCCATCCCCAATCCCCGGTTGGGCATGCAGGAGGCAGCCAATTGATGTTTCGC
>NW_006298628.1:952463-959119 GCF_000327345.1 Myotis davidii
CCCCCTCTTCCTCTCCCCTCAATATAAAATCTTAAAAATTTGACACATAATTCACCTTTGTCACTGGCCTTGGCAAATCGGCGCCCATAGGATGCTTGGAGCTCTCCCTCCGCCCTGGCCCGCCTTGCTTTGGGGAATCAGAATAGCTGCCTTTTATGACCCGTCCTAGGAACGTGCCTTCTAATTTAGAAGAGTTGTCAACAGAGGCTGTGCTCCAAAAACCACAGACGGTGAAGCAGGAACACACGTCTTGAGAGTTCACTGTTTTAATCAAATAAAACCTACAACAAAGTTGATCTGACACATGGTTAATGAGATAATCATTGTTGCGCTTCGCGGGGAATTAGGCATTAATGAGAAGCAGTTTTTATAAATGATGGTAATTATACTGTTGCCTTTACCCAGCCCAAATTGAAAAGTTTCTTCTTCTTGTTTTGGTACTTCCCTTGCCTGTGCTGTCAGTCTCCGTGGTGACGTTTCCTGTGGGTTTCCATGCCATTTCGTCACCGTCGCCGTGGCCACCCCACCCTGGCCTCACCCAGGTCACGGGCGGGCAGCAGGCCTTCCCGGAGCACCTACCCTGAAGTGCTATGCGAAACACGTGGCTGGATTAGCTGCTGTCACCCTCACAGAATCCCTAGGAATGGGTATTTTTAGCTCAGAGTTCACAAAAGAGAAAACGGAGGTTCAGGTTGGTCATGCTGCCCACGGTCTGGGGCAGGAAGGAGCCGACCCGGGCAGCGTGACCCTGTCACTGCAGCCAACCACAGTGCTGGACCCGTCCCCGTGGGTCCCTGTGCCTGCCTCACGCTCTCCCTGCCCCTGGGAGACACTGTGTGCATGCCCAGGGGGACACGGCCTGACCCCCAGGCTGTAGCAGGTGGGAAGGGCTTCGAGGTAGCACAGGGTTTGCAGCCACAGGGACCAAACTTGAAATCCCAGCAACTCGTGCACCTGTCGTGTGACCCGGAGACCGGGAGCCCCTCTGAGCCTTGGCGTCTTAACCCATCAAATGGGTGGGAGGGCGCAGGGCTCCCGTGATGAGGTCTGTGAGGGCCTGCTGGAGGGGGGATCGTGACAGGCCCCTTCCCAGGGGGGCACAGGAGCGGCAGCAGGGACGGGAGGCACGGGATTCGGGTACAGCTGGGGGTGGGGGGTGGGGGGGTGAGACGGCTCATTTCCACAGAACTTTAGACTGGGGGACACCCACGGGGCAAACACCTCACAGGCTCTCGCTGGGACCAGCTGTGGGTCAGTCCAGGTTTCATGAGCAAGGAGAACCCCCTCCCCCTTATTCCAACTCTCCCCCAAAGCCTGCAGTGCTTTCCTGCCAGTCTTGGTGAGGAAAGGGTTAAACCCACGTCAGTCTCGGAAGCCTGGGGAGAGGGTCAGCCAGCAGGAAACCCCAAGTGAAGAGGGGACAGAACAGAGAGGCTGCGAACTCTGTCCAAGACAAACTTCTGCCACCTTCCACATTGCCCTGGGCCGGCCCTCTTTGCCGTCGCCAGCAGGGGACAAAGAGAGGCTGTGTGCAAAGGTACTCCGTGTTCCTGTGGCAGGGGGCCAGGGGAGTGCCTGCCACCTGGCCGGGCTGGGGGCTCCTGGGCAGGATCTAAACCACCAGGGTGGAGGGCAAAGCTGGCCTGAGCAGGGCCTGTTGTGACACCTGGAGGGGCCTCTGTTCTCAGGCCTCGGGCCACAGGGGTCACAGAGGGTGAATGGCCAGGGGGCCCTGGGAGTCCTTCTCAGCTGGCCCAGGTGAAGAGTCCCTCCGAGGCTGGCCCAGCGGGTGTGGCTCAGGGGTTGAGCATCGGCCTATGAACCAGGAGGTCACAGTTCGATTCCTGGTCAGGGCACATGCCGAGTTTCGGGCTCAATTATTAAAGAGTCCCAGGCTGCACATGGGCTTTAGAATTAGCTGCACTTGGGATCGAGTTCCAGCTCTGCCTCCTTCCAGCAGTGAGGCCCAGGCAAGCTACTCCCTTCCCCTGAGGCCCTGTAACCCCATCTGTGAAATGGGCCTAATCAGGGCTGCTGTGAAGACGCGTGTGCTCTGACGCTGAGCCCAGTGGCTCACTCAAATGAGGGCCTGTCGGTGCCGCCACTCATAATGACAATAAATAGAATGATCATTCCTTCCAGAAATACCTGTTGAGCACGTGGGACAGGCCCAGCTCTGTGCAGGGTGCTCACGGAGATGTGAAGGTGTGTAAGATGAGTCCCGCCCCTCCTAGGGGGCGTGCACAGGAATAATCCTAACCAAAGTCTGAAGTGCTGAGTGATGTGAGAGAGCTGTGTCAGGACACGCATCCCGGGAAGGCTTCCTGGGGGAGGCAGCATGTGAGCGGTGCTAGTGGAGGGGGGGGGAGAGCGGGGAGCATGATTGCAGGAGGAAGGAAGGAAGCAGAGGTGGGAAAGAGCATGTCATGTACGTCCAGGACACACGGTGGCCAGTGGGGCTGGAGCACAGTGTCCAGTGAGGGCACGAGGGAGCGGTCAGCTCGCCGGGTGGGGAGAGCGTTTCTGTCCCCTGAATATGCCCTTCTTCCTGGGCCTTGCTGAGTACCCCTGAGCCAACCACTTCCTGTTTCTGAGTCTGATGAGTGGTTCCTCATCTTCCCTCCAAGAACTTCAGTTGTTCCCTTCATTTCTGCCCATTCTCCCTCTGCACAAGCTGAGTCTTTGTATGTATGACACTCGCTGAAGGTTTTGACCAATTACAAGCAGAAGGGAAAAAATCCTCTGGCTTCAGTGTAGGGGTGGGGGGTGCACCATCACGGTGGTCCAGGAGGGCCAGGATGAGGCCTGGCTGAGAGAGAAGCGGAGAAGGCAAGGCAGGCTGTGGGGGAAGGAGAACAAACACTTCACACTGCAGCCCTGCCTGGAGGTCTTGTGAGGAGGAACCAGGAGAAGGGGGGTAAGGGGGGTCAGGGGTGACGATTCCCTAGGTCAGAATGCAGAGCCTGGGTGATTGGTGGCTGCCTGCCAGGCCGGAGAATCTAGCCCCTGGGGTAACCCCCCCCCCCACCACCACCATCAGAGGGGGAGCGCTGAGTTGCTTTGAGCTGGTTGAATTCCAGGCACCCCTGAGACAGCCAGGGAATGGAGTTAGGAGCAGGGGAGGCAGATCTGGGTGTCACAAGATGGGGCCAAGACTAGAAAGCCAGGGAATCCCGATCAGCACAGGCCCCCGACTACCCCCGGGGGCCTGGGTGCAGCGTGGGGAACAGAGAGAGGAAAAGGCGATGGCAGGGAGTGGACTCCTGGGTCTCGTTCCCCGTCCGCGGGCTGAGAGGAGGTCTCCACGAAGGGCCCAGGGATCAGCTCTCCTTGCACCTCGGCTTTAACCCCCTGAGCCGGGCCAGGAGCAGCCTCGGTGCCCAGTGCAGCCTCCTCGCCCAGGCACCCGGACACTTCCCCTCGGGAAAACCCCGAGGTGTCCCCACCATGGCCCTAACCAGCTTCCGCTCTCACTAGCTCTGAATTCTGGTGTTAACTATGGGCCGGGCTGGCGGGAAGCAGCAGAGGGTCTGTGCTGGGGGTGGGTCTGGGGGCCCAGGCTCTGTCCTGCTGGCCATCTCTGCTGTCTGAGGGAGGCCAGGCCTTGGTAGGCGGGACCAATGATACTGGTGCCCATTGAGTGATGGATGTGCTAGCCAGTAGAACACATGGTAGGCGGGACCAGTGATACTGGTGCCCACTGAGGGATGGATGTGCTAGCCACTGGAACACACACATGCTCCCTCTACAAACCCAGCAACACGAGGGATCTTGAAGATCACCTGTCCCTGGCTCTCCACTCTCTACCCCAGCCCAGAAAAGGGCAGGAAGGAAGAGACCTTGAGTTGATTTTTATCTTTCGAAAAGCCTAGCAGACATAGAACCTTTATCCGTGTGAAGGCTACACAGGCCTAATTAAAATGTCAAGTTTCCTGCTAGATGTACAATGATTTGGTAATTACTAATTCAGGGCCCTGTTTTATGTGAGACAATACCGTGGCCTGCTCAGAGCTCTGGCTGGTTTTGTTTCATACAAAGTCGGCTTCTGAATTAATAATTACTGAATAAGTGTAATTTGATAGCCCTAAACTCTTAAAACATGGCCTCTCTCTCTCTCTCTCTTTCTCTCTCTCTCTCTCTCTCTCTCTCTCTCTCTGTGTGTGTGTGTGAGAGAGAGAGAGGGAGAGAGAGAGAGATAGCATGGGGGTACTAAAAAGGTCAGATGCTCTCATTTTGCAAATGGGAAAACAGGGCAGGGGGAGTGCCCAGCCCCAGGTCCCATGTGGGGCTACATGTGGGGCAGGGGCAGGGGGGGTCCCCAGCGGGAGGGCCAGGCCCCAGGCTTCCCGAGCCCCTGCCCTGGGCTCTCCTGGCTCTGCCTGCGGTGAGGGGCTCAGTGGGAGTGCGGCCGGTGGGAGGAGCGGCAGGGTTAACTATTCTCTCCCTCCGGGCAGGGCCAGCAGCTGCCTAGAAGATAAGGGAAGGGGACCCCTGGGAATGAACACCTGTGGGTGAGAGAGATTGAGGGAGGCAGAGAAACAGGTGCAAGTGACAAGAGGGGTGGGGGAGGGGAGACCAAGACCGAGAGACAGACCAGGCCGAGCAGAGGAGGTGGGGCTCTGAGGCCCTGGAGGAGCCCGCGTGGTCCAAAGGCCAGCCGGGGTCTCAGGCCCACCCTCTCTGTGATCCCACGAGGGTTCAGGGGGCCCGGAGGGCCATGGAGTGCAGGAGGGTCTGCAGG
Source organism: Myotis davidii (assembly GCF_000327345.1). Lineage (NCBI taxonomy): Eukaryota > Metazoa > Chordata > Mammalia > Chiroptera > Vespertilionidae > Myotis > Myotis davidii. The sequence goes on from NW_006298628.1 coordinate 957,205, forward strand.
GAAGACCTCGGCCTCGGCCACTGGGCACAGGCCAGGTGCACACCTGGGGGGCAGGGCTGCCCTTTGACAAACTGCCGCCAGCAGCAGCCTCTCCTCGGGCCACCAGCCACCGTGACAGACAGTCCCTTTGTATCCTAGGCCCTGCCCTGGAGAACTCTCGCTTGGAACCAAACCCCATTAGAAATCCCTCCCCCAGCAAGTAACTGGGATCCCAGTCTGTGGGGGAAAGGGCACTGGGCTACGAGTGAGTTCAGAGTCCAGGCCCTGTCCTGTCACTGACTCCCTGACTCTCATCCCCACGCAGAGGAAAGAGTAAAGGTCCCGGGGACTCTGGTCGGGGAGCTGAGTGGGTGCTGGGCCGTGCCTTCCCTCCCCTGCGAGTTTGCTCTGTCGGCACAGGCCATGGGCCGCCTCCCTCCTCTGCCCCCAGCAGGGCCTCGCTGGGACCTCAGATTCTGTGCTTGGGCAGCAAGCTGGCACCTACGTGAGGGGAGGCTGGGCGTCCTGCCCGGAGCCGGAGCCGAGGGCAGCTGCCCGGGGACTGCCCAGGCCTGCTTGTTCAGCCAGAAATTCCAGCCTTTTAAGGATCAACGGCCAGAGAGGGAGCTTCTCCAGGCGCCGGAGCCGTTTTTCCAGCTTGGCAGTATCGCTGGGCGGAAAGGTGAGGAACCTAGGAGGGTGGCAGTCCCCTGGGCACTGGTGACAAGAGGGGGCTCCAGCCCCCAGCTCGGCCCTTGGGAAGGAATTATTATTATTATTATTTATTATTATTATTAATCCTCACCCAAGAGTATGTCCATTGATTTTAGAGAGGAAAGGAGAGAGAGAGAGAGAGAGAGAGAGAGCGAGAGAGAGAGAGAGAGAACACATTCATCAGCTGCCTCCTTCCCCAACCGGAAACCTAGGTATGTGCCTTGACCTGGAATCGCACCCACAACTCTTTGGTGTACAGGACGACGCTCCAACCCACTGAGCCACCCAACCGGGGCTGGAAGGAATTATTTTTTAAATCAGCTTTGTTGCGGTCTAACTTACATACAATAAGATGTCTGCATTTTAGATGTACTATTCAGTGAGTTATAAATGCTTGTGTACCTACTGCAATAGTCAAGATCCAACAGCACTTCTCCATCATTTTAAAAGGTCTAGTCAATCCCCGCCCCCGCGCCCACCCCTGGCCCCAGACATCCGCTGATCCACTCTCCGTCCCTAGAGATTAGAGTCACCAGTTTCACATGTTACCAGACAAGTCTGTGCGCTTGCGTCTGGCTTCCTTCGCTCAGCATGTGAATTTCAAGTTTCATCCCTGTCATCATGCCTGCGGGCAGTCCGTCCCTGTCTGCTGCTGAGTAATTTGGATCTGTCATGGATCGCTTATCCGTTCTCTTGCTTTCGGACACTGGGGCTGTTCCCAGTTTGTGGCGATTATGCACGAGGCTGCTGTGCACACTGTTTGTGCCTTGATGTGGACGATGTTCTCATTTCTCTTGTCTTGGCACCTAGAAGTGGGCTTGCGAGTTATACGACAAGAAACCGCCAAACTGTTTCCCGGAATGGTTGCCCCATTTTACAGAGTTTGAGAAGGAAGGAATTGAGAATGCAGCCTTTCCTGTCCACAGCCCGGCCTTTCCTCTTCCCAGGGGACTGAGCAGGTTTCTTAAGGAGGTTTGGTGCTTCAGGGGACGAGGGGGCCCCCTGGCCTCCCCAGAGAACATTCCCGCCCCCTCTGAATGGCTGCACGTGGCTGAGATGGAAGAGGCTGTGCTGGGGAGAGGAGAGCTTAAGGATCTATTTATACCTGAGTGTAAGCAGATGCATTGTTGGCTAAAACGCTGTAATTATTCTCCTTTTGTGAGTGTCTTTATACAGAGCTGCTGCCACACTGGCAGCCTCACCCTGATTCTGCTCCCCCACC
>NW_006298628.1:959143-978791 GCF_000327345.1 Myotis davidii
GCAGGGCAGTTCAGCGAGGGCTGATCACTGGAGAGGTGATGTGTGTGGCTAGGGAACTGGGCTGTTTTGCTGGCTGTGGCCCAGCCCAGCTCTGTCCTCCTGCCGCACCATCCACGTTGCCATCAGTCATTGGAGTGCTGGGCTCCCCTAACTCCCAAGGGTGTGGCTGCCCAGAGAGAAAGGATGGCTTTCTTTTGTGCTCAGATGGCTTGTTCATCGCCCCAACCCTAACCCTGACGTGTTTAGGGCAGGACCACCAAACGGCTCCTTCAGGGTAAATGAAGATCATTTCCTGGTAGGACTCGTGGGTGTGATCCCTTTCAGACGCAGGGTCCCTAAGGCACTGCCCTCCCTGCTTGGGAAAATCCCACCACCCCTTCCAGGAACGGCTCTCTCCACTGTCCCCTCTTTAGAAGGCACTTCCTGTCACGATCCCGCCAGTCCCAGCTCACGTTGAGTCCATGATATGGCCCCGGACTGTCAAAAGCTTCACTGGGATGATGAACCTGTGATATCACTCCAGGTTTAGCTATCAAAATAACATTTACCCCCTGGCTGCTATTACTGTTAGCATTCATTTTATTTAAAGATTGCAAAATAGGCCTGGCCAGTATGCCAAGTGGTTAGAGCATTGGCCCATGCACCAAAGGATCATGAGTTTAATCCCCAGTCAAGGGCACGTACCTCGGCTGCAGGTTCTCTCCCTCCCCCCCGTTGGGGCACATTTGGGAGGAAACCAGTTGATGTGTCTCTCTCACATCAATGTTTCTCTCTCTCTCTACTCCCTCCCTCCCTCCTTCCTTCCATTCTCTCTGAAAAGTAATATCCTCAGGTTAGGATTAACAAGAAAAAAAAATAAGATTGCATTATAGCTGTGAGCTGTTGAATTTTATACAAGTAGGTGTCTCTTTAGCCCAGTGGTTCTCAACCTTCCTAATGCCGCGACCCTTTAATACAATTCCTCATGTTGTGGTGACCCCCTACCATAAAATTATTTTCATTGCTACTTCATCACTGTAATTTTGCTACTGTGATGAATGGTCATGTAAATATCTGATATGCAGGATGTATTTTCATTGTTACAAATGAACATAATTAAAGCATAGTGATTAATCACAAAAACAATATGGAATTATATATGTGTTTTCCGATGGTCTTAGGCGACCCCTGTGAAAGGGTCATTTGACCCCCAAAGGGGTCGCGACCCACAGGTTGAGAAACGCTGCTTTAGCCTAACTTTTATTCTAAAATTGGCTTAATCCAAACCTGTGTTGTCCACTATGGTACCCAGTAGCACGTGTGGCTACGTAAATGTAAAAGAAATAAGTTAACATGAAATAAAAGGAAGATGTTAGTTCCTTGATGGCACCAGTCACATTTCAGGGCTCCATAGCCACATGTGGTGTGTGGCTACCTCTTGGGGCAAGGCAGAAATGGGGCATTTACAACATTGAGGGAAGTTCTGTCAGGCGGCGCTGGTGTAAACATCTAGCCATGTAGGCAGCAGCACCTTTATCACCTGGAGTATTTTCTGCACCCTCTGCATCTGTCCCTTATCTGGGATGGGCCTTAAAGAAAAGAAATCCCAAGATATGATCCCTGCCCCAAATGATGTGCAATTCCAGAATGACACGATGACTCACAAGATTTAAGACAGTAGAGGACAAATATTAGACCAAGCACAGATGGACACATAAGGGTGAGAGAGCAATTAAAGAGTTGAGTGTAGAGTTCCCTGGAACCTCGAAGGAGGGGTAGCTGCTGGGAGAAGTCAGAAGAGACTCCCAGAGGAGGAGGTAGTTGGCCTGGGCTTTGAAGGGTGGATCGAAGGGTTCCATGTGAAGACAGTGCAAGGACAGTCCAAGAAAAGGGAACTGCATGTGCAAAGGACCAGAGGCGTGAGCGGCTGGCCATGCTTGGGATCGCCTCGGAGTGGTGCGGCAGGAGTGTGGGGTCAGAAGGCTTTGTGGTGTGCGGAGGGGGATCGCATTTATCCTGTGGGGTCCTGGAAGGCAGGTCACTTTAGAGAAGGTGAGATGGATAACATGGAGGGATCCGCCAGGAGGACGATGGAAGAATTTGGGTGAAAACTGAGTTGTCCTGAATACAGGCTGGACAGTGGGCATGGAGAGAAGGGGGAGGGATCTGATGGACTTCCGGGTGCAGCCTGGACGAGTCATGTGGGAAGGGACATATATTATGCCCGGGAAGGTTTCATGTAGAAGGTGATGTGAATTCTGGGATGGATGTGATGCTGAGGGCTCTAAATTCAAAAGGCTCCTACAGTTAATATCCAAAGCTAATTGGTCCCTAGAAGGTCAAGGTGACCAACCTTGATTCCTTCCAAACAGTGAAGCGTGAGGATTCTTCGAGACCTCAGATTTTTGTTTGTGGCAATGAAGCAACAAACCTATTGTTGGAAAATGGTTTCTCTAGGGAGGGTGCTTTGGGGGGGGCGGGCGGGAGGAGGCTGGGCTCATTACAGCACCGAATGCACAGTTTGGCCGCCCAAACTCCCCACTTGGCTTTATTTATCACCCTAATTACACCCTCCAGGAAGAACAATCGCTGATCAACCCCGTTACAAATTAAAGTTAATACAACGAAGAGACAGCAACAAATATCGTCGCAAATGCTGCCAAAATATGATGATCACAGGGCCTGCAGCTGCCTGGTCTCCTCATTAGACCCCTCCCTTCCCTCCACAGCTCCGTGACCTGTTATCTCCCATCAGGGCTGTCTGGCTTCACACTCCCCAGGTGGGTGCCCCCCTCAGCCTGCTCCCCTCCACTGCGGCCTTGCCAAGGAGCCATTGTGTGGAGTGGGGCTGCTGGGAGCAGAGCTGTAAAGAAGCAGAGATAGGAAATTGAGCCTTGATTTCCATCCTTCTTCCCAAATCTCTTTTGCTCTTTCCAGTTCACCGTGTTGCCCATTTCCCATGATCTTCTCCTCTACCCCCGTCCTTCACCCTGCGGCTGACCTCGTGTGTATGCCCTGACTGTTCTGCGGGGCCCTGCACTGGGTGGGTGTCCCCACTGGTCCCGCAGTCACTGCCTGCTTTGCTCAGCAGCTCAGGCAGCTTAAACCCAGCCTCCAGCTTTGCTGACCCTGTTCATTCCTTTGTCTTTGTAGAGAGAGGCAAAGGGAGAGGGAGAGGGCGGACAGTCCTCTCCTCCCAGGTCCTGCTCTCCATGCTTTGGGCCCCTCTCTCTCTACCTCCCTGTGTCTCCTACAACTTGCCTCCTGCCGAGACAATTAGAAATTGACAATTAGTAACCCTTCATTCCTTGCCATCCACAGCGCACCAGATGAATGGGTGTGCGTGACTGGGAGGCGGGGGAGGCATGTGGGGACTGGCCAGTTCTCTGCAGCGTGTAGGAAAGGGACCCCCGACACTTTTGGCCATTCCCCAGAGCCAGTGCTTGTGTGTATACCAGCCCATCAGGGGAAATTTCAGTCTCCCTCGCTCCCCCACACCCCCAGGTTTTCTGCAAGCATCCTGTACCTTCCGGCTTGTTCTGGCCTCCTATCTGCCCAACTCTTGGCTCTGCCTCCCCAGCCCTGGCCTTTGGAACAGGGGTTTCTAGTCAGTCCTGGCCTTTCCTGGAGGGCCACTGCCATAGCTAACCCACTGGGAAGCCCAGCTTCTGACTGTTTTAATAGGGGCTGTGCCCTGGCTCCGGCCCTGCCAACCCCTGATACACACACCAGACTCGGCCTCTGCCTGGGGAAGGCAGGCGGGGTAATCCGAGTGAAGGGGAGGTAGAGAGACCAGCAAAGGGGTGGAGAGGAGACTAGCGCTGCCTCCTGTCTGACATCACCGTCAGATGCCAGGGACTGGGCTCTGTGGGTGGCCCACCCACCCCTTTGTATTGAATCAGTCTGTTTCCTTGTCTGCCTCACCCACTGGACCGCGGGCTCTGCGAGGGCAGGCTTACGTCTGATTGGCAGCTGGATGCCCACTACCTGGTGCAGGTCCTGGCTCTCCCACAAGGGTCTGTTGAATAAAGAAATAGATAAGACGAGCTCTCCCTTCATCCCCTGCCCGGTTACTGTCAGTCTACTTACTTAGCCCAAGCGAGAAGCTTTTGGGTCCTCAAGTTCTGTTGATTCTACTTCTAAAAATACTTCTCCAGCCAATGCCTCTTTGGGGGATGTCTGTTTCTGCCTGGTTAATTCTAATCGGAGAGTGGCTGGCTGATGTCCTGGCTTCCCTGGCTCCCACCTATGTGTGCATCCTCCGCATTGCTCATAGGTGTGACACAGACCGGATCAGGCCACTCCTTTGTTTAAATCTGCTCACCAACTCTCCATTTCTCACAAAACAAAGTGCAATTCCCTTACACCCTCCACGATTTGGGTCAACCTGTTATTCCAGCCTATTTCTTGCTGCGTTTCCCAGGGGGACCCTGTGAGACATCCCTTGGAACGCCTCACTGTTCTTCCAGCAAGTTCTCCTTCTTCTGCCTCCACACGTTGCATCTTTTCTCCTCTCTGCAAAAGTCACCCTCTACAGCAGTGGTTCTCAGCCTTCCTAATGCCGCGACCCTTTCATACAGTTCCTCATGTTGTGGTGACCCCCGATTTCATTGTGACAAATTGAACATAATTAAAGCATCGTGATTAATCACAAAACAATATGTAATTATATATGTGTTTTCCGATGGTCTTAGGCGACCCCCGTGAAAGGTTCGTTTGACCCCCAAAGGGGTCGCGACCCACAGGTTGAGAACCATGGCTCTACAGCAAACCTCACCCTTCCCGATCTACTGAACTTGTGCTAGTCCTATAAGACCCAGCTGAAATGCCACCTTCTCTATGACGGCATCAGCTAGCCACCAGGCCCCCTTCCTGGTGTGCCTTTTCTTGCGTGTCCCCAGCACAGTGGACGACGACAGGATATTGCAGTTTCTGTGTCTTTTTTATGAGCACATAAGCCCCTGGAGGGCAGGGCCCGTGTCCTACTCACTTTTATGCACTGGAAGCTGGCAGGGGGCCTTATGCCTGGCAGGAGAGTTTGCAGACCATGGGCTGTGTGGCCCTGGGCAGGTTACTGACCCTCTCTGTCTCTCAGTTTGCTCATTCCTAAAACTGTCATGATAATAGCTTTCCCCTGAGGGAATCCTCAACAATGAGGATTTAGTGAGTTACTACTTACAAGCCTGCAGAGCAGTGCCTCTCACAGAGGAAGCTCTCAGTAAGGGTGGGCTACTCTTATTAACTCCGATTGGTCGGCCCCGTGTAAATGTTGTTGGAATGAATGAGTGAATGAGAGCCTACAGTCTCTCAAAGCACTTTCCCCCCATAAAGCATATTCAGTATCAGAGTCCTTCTGTTAAGATATTAAAGACAGGCCACGGTGCCCACGCTGTCCCCTGGCTTGGCAGTGGCTTCTTTGTGGGTGGCTATTCAACACTTCTGCAGGTCGAGCAGGAAATGTTCGGCTGAGGAAAGATGCCTGGAGAGAGTTTACCATCCTGTGAGGCGAAGGACGGGAAAGGACGGGGCGGTGACGTGGGTGGTCCTGATCGTCAGCACCAGACACCCCTCCACCCACAACGTATTCCAAATGTCCTCATGACCTTGGAGGAGGATGTGAACCCGGGGTTATTTGGCTGCTAAATTACCAGGATCCAGATGGGGAATCAAATTTCTCCCAAAACACCTTAAAGACAATCGAATCCCAATCATTTCTTCAGAGGATGGTCCTATTTTGATGTAGGTCCGAATTCTGGTCTTGCTATTTACTATTTAGACGGTGCTGCTATATCCCGGACTCTGGCTGATCTGTAACCTGAAAATAATTCTGTCTCATGTAGATGCCGTGAAGTTGAAATTAAATGGGATAATTTACATAATATACAGCATTGTGATCCTAGGTGTGCGCAATCTTAGTGTCTGACTTAATTTAGAAATGTAAGCTCTACCGGGATCTAATAAAAGTGTTCACTCCTGAGCAAGAATAACACTGGGCAACTATAGGTGTATTTTTCATTCTTACATTCTAGCCAGCAAAATAATTTTTTTGAACTGAATATATACTGTGGGCCAGACATTTTGTTGGTGGCTATAAAACAGAGTAATAATAATAATAATAATAAGCACACAACACTGTGGCCAGTGTGGCTGTTGGTGGAGCGTCATCCCGAGCACGGAAAGGTTGTGGGTTCGATTCCCAGTCCAGGCACCTGTCCCGGTTGTGGGTTTGGTCCCTGGTTGGGGTGCGTACGGAGGCAACCAGTTGATGTTTCTCTCTAGTATCAATGTTTTTCTCTCTCTCCCTCTCCCTTCCTCTCTCTCTAAAATCAATAGAAATATATTTTAAAACAATAGCAAAGTACTTGCCCTCATGTAGCTCACAGTTTAGTGAGGGCGAGAGACAAGACAGCAGATTTTTAATTGAGTCAAGGTCTCGCAGTAACATGTTGGGTCCTCGGTGAGACGAAGCACTGAACTGAGATGGGACACGATTGGAGATGAGGTGGTTAAGGAAGGCTCCTGGAAGAGGTGATGCTGGAACTAAGTCTTGAAGGAAGATAGAAATTATCGACAAAGGAAGGGAAAAGAAAGCTCAGTCCAGGCAGGGGGAGCAGCAGATACAAAAATCCTAGGGTGCAAAGAGCAAATTGCCTGACAAGGGTAGAGAGTGAACACATTTAGTGGGAGAGACAGGAAAAGCAAGCCAGCCTCCTGTCATGAAGAGAGATGCATGCACGGCTGAGGGACCTTGATTTTATCCCGAAGGCGATGGGAAGTCATGGAAAGCTGCAAGCAGAGGAATGACCTGCTGGCCTTGGTCTGCTCGCTCTGGAGGCCATGTGGAGGAGGGGCTGGAGGACAGGAGACCGGGAGGGCACTATTCCAGAAATGTAGGCAAGACATTCTGGAGCTACACTGAGGCCACAATCTTAGATCCACATACAAATGGACAAATGTATCCTATCCTGTAGTAGATGCTCATTAAGAAAAGGCACCTGCAGACTTGTTCTCTCTTCCTCTTCCTCTCTCTCTCTCTCTCTCTCTCTCTCTCTCTCTCTCTCTCTCTCTGCAACACACCTGTGCCTTTCCCACCCCCTTTTCAGGCACACTCCCTCTGGAGCGCACCCACACCTTCCCCCCTCTCCTTACCCCAGGCTCCCTTCCTTCGCCTTCTCCCTCCTAAGCTCCAAGGGCACTTCTTTGGCCTCTACAACTTGTTTCCTGATCCCACGCAGCCCAGCTGGCTCACTTCTGCCTCTGTGACTTGCTAAGTAAACTTTTGCTTGTAAAATAAAAAGAGAAAAGGCATCTGCCTACGTCCAATCCCTCAGGGTGGGAGGACCTATTAAAGGGGCTGCAGCAAGGAAGGGCACAGATGTAAACTTTGGAATGTAGGACCTTCTAGGTCCTAGAAGGGGGACCCCCAAAATATTTATAGAGATAATTTCTAGGTGGCAGGATGTTGGGTGATTTGTATAATTCTTTCTACAATAAATGAGTTGTTTATGTATTTTTTAAAAAAAGAATTAAACGATGAAAAGAAATCAACCCAAGAACTTTGGCTCTAAGGCAGCGGTTCTCAACCTGTGGGTCGCGACCCCTTTGGCGGACGAACGATCCTTTCACAGGGGTCGCCTAAGACCATCCTGCATATCAGATATTTACATGATGATTCATAACAGTAGTAACATGACAGTTAGGAAGTAGCAACGAAAATAATTTTATGGTTGGGTCACAACATGAGGAACTGTATTCAAAGGGCCAGAAGGTTGAGATACACTGCAGGGGAATCGGAAAATCCAGGACATTCATCGGACACTAGAGGATGGATAGTTCAGAGATCAAGACCCAGTTTGGAGTCCGTGAGGGTGAGAAGATTTGGGCTCAGACAGGAGAATAAGTGCCTCTATTTTAGGGGGATCCTGGAGAGCAGAGTTGAGCTTGTCAAGAAGGCAGTGAGGGCACCCCCCGGAAAAGATGGGACGACATGCCAGGGGAGCATTTGGTAGAGGGATGGGGAGCGCGTGCTCCGTGCGCAGGCAGATTTTCAGTGGGCGGCTGAAAGACAGGAGGGGAAGGATTGTGTAACCAAGTTGTGGGGAAGGAGAATAGTAGCCTATTGTTGGAGACCCGATAAACACATCTTGGGGGCGTGGGCTTGACATAAGTTCCAAGACAGCTTAATGATCCGTCACCAGTCCTCTCCTAGGATGAGTCACTGGAGAATTAGATTAACCCAGTTCAGCCTCCCTGGGCCCTGCTTCTGCAACACAGCCGCTGAGATAGGGCGGCCGGGCTCCTCTCACAACGGAGCCTCCGGCCTGTCCAGTGGGGGAGATAAAGCCAGCCAGCCTCATCGATCATCCTTGGGCAGCCAGGTCTCCCCTGCACTTCCCATGTTCAGGATTTGGGTCAACAGGCACCTGGCACAGGCAGAGGCCCTCCCCTCTGCGGTGGTATTCTGAGTGCCAGCGACGAGGTGTAGGTGGACAGCTGCTGAATGGGCCCGGGGCTCTGAACAGCAGCAGCACCCAGCAGGATGGGCCCAGCTTGTGCAGGAGCGCCTTAATGAGCTTGGAAACCGGTGGCCCGGGAATCGCAGCCAACAGCAGTCACATCAGGAATGGAAATAAGAAAGCGCTGGAAGAAATGAGCAGCCTGGCACGGCTTTCACCAGGCGCTCTGGGTGTGCGTTCTGGTCCATTCCGCTGAGGCCGTGTGACATGGCATGCTATTCAACCCATTGGCATCCTAGTCTCCTTGGCTGCAAACTGCTGGTAACATCCCGTCAGAGCCCCAGAGACTGACAGGGAGGCCTCAGGGAGAGCTTGTTGTGTGTGCCTGCCCCTGTTCTAAGGGCTTTGCATGTACATTAACTCTGTCATTAGCAGGAACCCTACAGAAGATACATAATGTTATGACCATCATCCTCCTTAAAGGTGAGATAACCAAGACATGGGGAAGCTGAGCAACTTGCCCCCAATCACATACTAGTGTGGAGTCCAGACTTGAACCTGGGCAGCCAGGCTCCGGACTCCATGCTTCAAACCACCACGTTCGCTTCCTCCATCAGCCGCGAGAGGCTTTACAAATAGACGAGCTGATTCTTAGCTGTGGCGGACATTTCCAGGGGGCCCATCACCGCGTACACAGGCCCCATCACCACGTTTGTGGTTGCCGGGGTTTTCACGCGGGAAAGGACGGGGCTGATGGTTGTGCCCACCGCGTGCTGAGCGCCTAGCCTTGATTCTTACAGAACCGTGGACGATGCAGGACAGAGACGTGGAGGACTGGTGACTTGCCACAGCCGGGGAGCTCCGAAATCAAAGAGACTTCATCTGATTTCAAACTTCCCAGGGCAGGGCAATGTGACAGCTAAGGTATTGACCTCTAGAATCTGGGTTCAAAGTTTATTTCTGCCCCTTCCTAGCTGTGTGATCTTGGGCAAGTTACTTCACCTCTCTGGGCTTTGATTTGGTCATCTGTAAAATGGAGATAACCATGATATCTACCACATGAGGTTATGGTGAGGTGCACAGGCGTTAGCACAAGTCAAGTGCAGAACGCAGGCACATGGTGCGTTCTCAGGGGTTATGAAAGCAACAAGGCCTGGAGGATAGCATTTGATTCAAGGCTTGCTTTGCGTAGCGGAGGCGTGATAAGGGCCAGAACCCGGAAGATTCACACAGTGGGAGGGGGGTGTTTGTTCAGGGAAGATGTTGGCAGGAAGCAAGCAGTGAAGTCAGACGGCTGGATGGAATGAGGGCCCGGGCAAGGGGGTGGGAGGGGTCAGACACAGTTGGACAGGGTGTTAGTTTGGGGCTGGGGTCGGGGGGAGAGTTGGGCGGCAGGTGGCTCTCCTTCCAGGCTGGGGGTCCTTATTCAGAGGGTCTGACAGTGTCTGGTGGGATGCTCAGCCAGGCAGGCCGCGGAAGGGTCTGGTGAGGACTTGGCACAGGGAGTGGAGACACATCCACTGGCTGGAGGTCAGTTGACAGTGGGCTAAGTCAGTGTAGGGAGAGCCAAATCCAGATACTGGACACAGATGTGGGCAAGAGGTCATAAACAAGGGCAGGGGCTAATTAGCATATGCAAAGTCCAGGACTGTGCTCTGTGCAAAGTGCATGCTATACAAGTGTCATTGTTGATGAGGATAATGATGATGATGGTGAAGGTGATGGGGTGATGGTGATGATGCTATTTTGGCAGCCAGGATCTGGGGTTCAGTTCTTAGAGCAGAAGCAACCCGACGGGATTTGATATTTCATTATTCCTCTCCCCAAGACCCATAAATCTGCGAACGAATATTGCCAACTTTTTAATTTAGCCCAGTGAGGCCATTCAAACAATCAAGAAGCTTATGACTGCCATCACCATGATTTCATAAAAGAAAAGCCATCTTATCACCAAAAGTAAGGCAGACATCCTCTCGGAATAGACAGCCCTTTAAATTAGAAACAAAAACACCTTTACAAAACGCTCACTGGCATGGCCTTTTCTCAGGGAGCAGCTGGCGGGGGAAGTTTGTCCTGGCACAGTGCTGAGGGCAGAGCAGAGCCCAGCGTGCATTCGTGCCCAGGGCTCCCCTTCCTGGGGCCCGTGCTTCCTTGTGGCGCTTGGTTTCAAGGAACACGACCAAGGTGCTCTGATCACGCACCAGGTGGCTGTCCTGGTCCTGAGCCCCCATGCGAACCACACCTTCCCAGCTGGCACCCCCCGACGTCCTGTGCAGGCGCTCCAGGCCGCTCCTTTCTGGCCCAGCCTGTTCCCACTGCATTCCTGGGCCACCTGGTCCTCTCCCACCCACAGCCCTCCTCTTGCCCTTTGGATCTGGCACCTGAACTTGCTTTCTTCAGGTTGACCTTTGGCACTCTTTCAAGGTCTTGGCTGGAGCCTGCCTTCTGCTCTTCCTGCTCCTGGTCAACCTGTGGACATTCTGCCCCGTCCCCACCCCGGGGCCTCAGCCGTGGCCCTTGGCCTGGGTTGCTGAAGACCTGAATGGAATGTTAGAGCTTGAACCGGCCACTGCAATGTGACCTGGCCCTTTTCCCACCCCGTTCTCCTGGCCCCCTGGGGGTGAGGGACAGGAGGAGAAGACTGAGTCTCAAGTTTGGTCACAACCTGTAGAAATTAATAGGATGCAGGGCCAGGAGCTAAACTGGTAATGAACTCCTATCTGTCTCTTGGACTTGCCGGTAAGCTCTTTGAGTCGGGGACAAAGCCTGATCATTTTATTTTTATATTAAAAAATTTTGTTTTTCTTGATTTCAGAGAGGAAGTGAGAGGGGAGAGGGAGAGAAAAATGAAACATCAAAGATGAGAGAGAATCATCGATCGGCTGCCTCACACTAGGGGTCAAGCCCACAACCCAGGCATGCGCCCTGGCTGGGAAATGAACTATGACCTCCTCCTGGTTCACAGGTCGACACTCAACCACTGAGCCACACCGGCTGGGCGGATCATCTCTTATTAAAGCTTTTATTTCCTACCCATTCCCAATTCCCCACCACTTCCCCAAAACCAACTAATAAAGCACCTGTACAAGATATTGGTTGCCTTAAATTTGATCCCTTCATTCAACACACATTTACTGATCACTCGCCAAGAATGAGCTACTGTGACAGGCCCTTTGAGAGGCACTAAGACAGATGAGATCTGAACGCTGCCTTTAAGGAGCCCTCCGCCTAACTCGGAAGAGGAGGGCGCACGCCCAGGGAACTAGAAATAACGCAGAAAATACTGAATGTTTCCAGAAAAGACTGCAGGCTGGGCCGAACTGATGTCACCTCCAAGTGCTCAGGTGGTTGGCGCCCCTGGCTTGGTCCAGCCTGGGAAAGCACCCTCCCAACACGTCCCTTTCATCCTTGAGCACAACTCTGAGCGGAGGGAGGGTCCGCATCCAGCCACTTCCTTTTGTTTTCAGAGTTTTTTTCCCTTCAATTTCCCGTTTGTCTCGGTCGACTGGTGCTCATCTCCCGGCCCCTCCTCCCACAATCATCCCAAACAAGACAGTTGCTGAAAAACAATGTCTCCTCCTCCCATTGCGAGATAAGGGTGCCCTCTGTGTGCGAGTCCCATCAATGTATGGACAGCTTGCGTTCCTGCTGCATCTTATTGGCCTTGTACTTATTTTGTTGAAGCCCGAAGGTTGTTGAAGCGAAAAGCACAAGAAAAGGGAAAAGCTAATCAAAGAGACACTGAACTCTCAAAGAATTTTCAATTAACCGATTTAGTGCCAGTGACGAAGTTTCTAAGAAGAGAGTCTCTTGGTTAGGGGGTCTTCCCTCATAGTTTGCTTCCCTTTGCTGCTAAATGACATGAGTGGGGGTGGGGGTCGCTTTCTGTGGGGGCCGTGGAGTTCCGTGGTGTTGTCTTTTGCTGACTTGCCAATATGGCAGCTACTCCCAGGGCCTGCTTCAGATCTGTGAGCCGTCTCCCGGGGTCAGTCTCCGCACATTTCCACGGGCTTTTGGGGGTAGATTGCGCCCTTTCTTCCTGACTTGTAGCTGTACGGAGGGGCGGGCAGTCTGACGGCCACAGGAGGGCATTCCGGCTTAGAAGCCAGGAGACCTGGGTCCTAGTCTTGGGGTACCTTGACCGAGGCAGATTCCCTAACCTACCTGAGATTATATTACCCCGAGTCAGAGAACCCGCAAAGTTCAGTGAATCTGTGTTTGTTTAGTTTGAATTTTTTTAAAAATATATCTTATTGATTTTTTACAGAGAGGAAGGGAGAGAGATAGAGAGCTAGAAACATCGATGAGAGAGAAACATCGATCAGCCGCCTCCCGCACATCTCCTACTGGGGATGTGCCCGCAACCCAGGTACATGCCCTTGACCGGAATCGAACCTGGGACCTTTCAGTCCGCAGGCCGACACTCTATCCACTGAGCCAAACCGGTTTCGGCTTGAATTTTTTAATTATAAATTAAATGCATGTTCACTGTACAAATGTGAAGATGGTACAGAAATATATCAGGACAAGTCTCTCTGTCTCTTTTCTTCTTCTTCTTCTTTACTTTAAGTCATTTTTATTTTTCAATTGCAGTTGACATACATTATTACAAAATTTCCTAAGTGATCATCTCGATAAATCTCACACCCATGTGACACTATACATAGGGACTAGAATATTGTTGGCTAAATTCCCTGTGCTATACTCTACATCCTCAGATGACTATTCTGTAACAACTGATTTGTACTTCTTTATCCCCTCGCCCTTTTCACCATCCCCCTAACCCCCTCCCATCTGGTAACTGTATTAGGACCAGTCTCTCACCGTCAGCCACCATCACCTCCAGAAACAGCCACTGTTGTTTAGGTGAGCACCCTTCTAGACATTGTCTGTGCCCACACAAAGATATAGCTGGGCGTGTTAGATCCCACCTAGTTTCCACGGCGGTCACGGCCTGCCTCATAGCTGTGGAATTCCCCACCTTCCAAGATAAGACTCTATCTTCTTAATGCACTTTAGTCTTTTGGCACCAAGGAAGTTATTGCTTTAAAAAAAATGTACTTACTTTTTCTAGAAAATTCCAGAGATAAGGAAAAGATGTGGAACTGGCTTATAGAGAGCCAGGAATCAACTTTATATCTCTATTTCCAACTCCTCATTCAGTGAGCTTACTTTGGTGGCTTGAAATTGGCCATGGTAGGAGTATTTACACCACAGAAATTGGCCAGTGCTACAAGTCAGCTCCCCACTCCCAACCCCCCATCCAAGCACTGGGCCTAGTTAAGGACACGCTTCCAGAACCCAAGATGGTCAGCCAAATAGCTCTCTGTAGTTTGATGGGCTCTGTGGAGTCAAGCAAACTGCATTTGTAGGCTATGTCCTTTCTGGCGAAAGGCAACAGAACCCTGGACAAGATCATGGAAATGGATGCTGGCAAAGAACAGGGGCTTATAGCTGCTCTGCCTGCTGCCCTGAAGCAAGCACTTCATATACCTTTTGGGCATCTGTGGAAGTTTGGTAGAATAATGGCCCCAGTGAATCACAGCTCCACACCCTTTAGCAATGCGATATTGCTCCTCCCCATTGAGAGAGGTTGAGTCTGTTTTGCCATCTCCTTGAATCTGCACCACTGGCCTCGTGACATTTCCCCCCACCCCCCAACAGAATGTGGTGGAAATAACATCGTGCGAGTTCTGGAGCAATTACGCCTAAAGGGGTCTGCTAGCTCCTACCATCACCCTCTCAGGAGACCCTCCCATCACCCAAGCTGGAGACCACCATTTCTTGATGAAATCCAATGTGTCTCCTGCAGGAGAGGAGGTCACGTGGAGAACTGAAAATCAGTACCAACGGCCAGACATGGGGATGAGGTCATGTTGGACCCTCCAGCCCAAATCAGATGACTGTCGCTGCATGGGTGACTGCGGGTGGAACTAACAGAAACACCCACATAGCCAACCCACAGCGTCGTGAGAAATAGTAAATCATTCGGTTTGTTGCACAGCAATAGCTAACGGAGGCGACCGCAAAATCTAGCTGCGCAGGACCTGGGGAGCTGGCCGCCCCTCCCTGCTGTATGGAGCTGACGAGTGGTCAGGGTTTATTTAAGATGTTATTCCTCCCAGGGGCTCATACACCTTCCAAGGAATGAAGCTCTAACAGTGGGACGGCAGGCCCTTATCAAGGACATATTTAGGTCCAGGGGCCTCCTACCTGCTCTTCAGAGTCACATTTTGGTGGCCTCAGCTTCCCATTCATCAGCTTCCAGCTCACCTGTTAAGGCTCTGCCTCTCCCAAACGAGGGTGACAAGGCAGATCCAGCTCAGAGGAGCCTGCACTGACTGGTAATGCAGAGGACGTTTTGTCGCTAAACAAAACAATCCCAAACCCCAAAAGAGTACCGGGGAAAGACATCAACAGGGATTCTTGGTGGCAAAATGTAGGGTCATGTATCCAGGCCATGTGTTACCTATGGCAGTTACATAAAGACAGTTCGAAGTCAGGTAGATCCCACTGGCACCAGACCTCTTCTGAGGTCTTTACATTGTTCTGGAAGTTTCCGTTTGTGTCTGCTTTCCTCACTAGACCGTAAGCCTCTTGAGAGCAGGGACCATGAATTATTCATTTCCGTGACTGAGAGCCTAGCAGGAAACTGCACAGAACAGGCACTCCATGCGAGCTATTAGATTGAAGTATAAATTTAAGCCCAAAAAGCAGGGAGGTTTTGAAATGCCTGCAGAAGAGCCAGGTGAGCCCATGGAAACAGCTGTAGACCTCACCCCAGAGACGCTTGTCTGTCCTAACCCTGCCCCGGTCTGGAGTTAGTACCCTCACCTAGGATACTGGTGCCTTCATGGTCAGGCTGCAAATTCTCAGACACGAGCTCCCTTACTCACCACCTTGCTCAGGGAGAGGCGACTTTGCCTGGCTTTGGGCAAGGTATAATCCGTGCCCCGGAGCACAGGCCCGGAGTCGTGACTTTCACCTCCTCAGTTGTCCTGAGGCAAAGCCAACAGCGCAGAAGAAACACTGGGAAGTGGCACATCCTCAGAGACCCGCCCCCAGACACCTGTCAGTGGCTCCATCAACTTGTCATTCTCAGCGATGAGTACCTACCGCCCCTCAACTACTCCCTGTAGCCTCCAGCCTTGGGGCTCAGAGTCCTGGATGCTTCAGGGGCCCCCAGACACCCCCCTGGATGAATGTGTTGGCCCTGGGGCGTCTCTTGCCCTTTTTCTAACTCTAGCTCGGCTTTGTGCATCTGGGGACAGGGTCAGGAAAAAGGGGTCCATTGAGCACTTGTCCCTTCCAAATGCCTCCTCACTTCCTTTCCAACCAAAAGCATACTAATCTGGCTCTTAGAGATTTTGTTCCCAGTCTCAAGAAGGAGGAATAGAAAAAGAAATTGAGTGGAGAAAGATTGCCTATCAATCTTCCCAGATTCCCCCGTTCCCTACAGAATAAAGTTCACATCCTTTTTTGGTGTGTAAATCTCTTCCCAGCTGGGCTCACCCGAAATGGCAGCCTTATCTCTACCTCTCTGCCTCTCCCCTCTCTGACCATCTGGCTTCTGCAGGTTCGGAGTCTGGAATGCCTTCCTCCCCTCCAGGCAAAGACAGCCCCATCCTGCCCCGGACAGCCACGGCTGCCTTATCACAGTCTGTTTGGTAATACAGCAGGGCCACTCGCTCATTCATTCACTCGTTCATTTGCTCTTTTCTTCATTTCTCCATTCACCAAGTGCTCACTGAGTACCTGTATGAGCCAGGCTCTGTGCTAGATTCCAAGGATA
This sequence comes from Myotis davidii, assembly GCF_000327345.1. Classification (NCBI taxonomy): domain Eukaryota; kingdom Metazoa; phylum Chordata; class Mammalia; order Chiroptera; family Vespertilionidae; genus Myotis; species Myotis davidii. The sequence continues at coordinate 975,371 of NW_006298628.1, forward strand.
CCACAGGAAACAGGATGGAGTTATGTGGACCTTCCAGACAGCTATGGAGTTAGTAACTACATTGGGGTTCTGGGGTAAAGAGCAGGGGGTTCACTCTGATAGTGACGGTCTGGATGGCTTCTCCTGAGGAAGTGAAATAACAGCTGGACTGTAGTAGAGATTGTTAAGGTTTAGGGGCTGGGATGAGAGGCCCCAGGCAAAGCAGGAGGGAACCTGACAAATTTGAGGAAGTGAAAGGGAGGAGGAAGGTTGGGCAAGCTCTGGCTGTGGCTGGGTGGGCAGGCAGGGACCCGGGCCTCCGAGGGCCTTGTAGATGGCAATGAGGGTTCTGGTCCTCCTCCAGGAGAAATGGGAGACACCGTGGGTTGACCCTGGTGGGGCAGGATGCTGGGAAGATGTCTGATTTGCATTTTGTAAAGATTCATCCCTCAGCTGTGGGGTGAAGAGTGGGATAACAGTGGGAACGGGAGTGAAGGCCGGAGAGTCAGTGGGAAGTGGTGCAGAGATCTAGGGAAGAGGTGCCCGTGGTCTGGACAGTCGGGGCTGGAGCAGATCAACAGGTAGGAGGTCAGACTGATGGGGCTCAGTGGCAGGTTGGAAATAGATGAGCAAAAGGGGTGTCTGAGATGGCTCCTCCCCCACACACCCAGCATAGCATCTTACAAAGAGCTCGTGAAAGGGAAATCCAGATGCTGGGAACCAAAGGGGAAACTCTCTCTATTAGGGAGCCTGATAGGTGTTAAATTAAAGCCATTTAACCAGTCCTTTTACCCAATTCCTGTAACCAATAGGTATTTCAAAATATACAAAAATCAGATCTCTTCCAAAGCGATCATTTAACGCTTTTGGAATGTAGGCAAAATAGGTGGGGCTCGAGCATTCTGTTCTCATTATTGCAAGATAATAGTTTGAACAAAAGGAAGCATCTGGAAACAAATACCATGTAAACAAAGAAGTAAGCCCTAAATATAAAGACAATTTAAATTTATAAATCCCATATGTTATATAGTAAATATTAAAATATATTTATTATTTTTAATTGCAAAAGTAACTTCTCACTGGAAAAAAAAACAAGCAATCCTCTATAATAAAAGGCTAATATGCAAATTGTCCCCACGGGAGTTCAACAAGCTGGGAGTTCAACTGCTCGCTATGATGTGCGCTGACCACCAGGGGACAGCACGGAATGAAGGCAGGCCCCGATCAGCCCTGATCACTAGACAGGCCTAGGAACCCTACCCATGCACAAATTTTGTGCACCGGGCCTCTAGTAGATAAATAATGGAGTCCTGGTGAAACCCCCAAAGCTACCCCTCACCAAATGTAATCTCTTTTCCTGTGCACCAAAACATGTTTTCCACTTTTAGCAATTAGCAATTTTTAGTAAGTTCTAGCAAATCAGTGGACAAAACAAAATATCTCATCACAGATGTCTCGGAGAGACAGGGCTTACCCCAGTGCAATACAGCTAAGTAACCAAAAAGGCAGCATAGACTTTCAAGCCACATGAATGGCCCAGGCAGTGAGTGTTACAGCATTTCGGGGACTGAGGAGATGGGGGTTGCAGACACAGGACTGCCTGTATAGAAACCTAACCCCTCACTGGCTTGAGCCAAAAAGGAATTTATTATTAGCTCATGAGTGTCTGATACCCCTTAGGCACGACTTCAGGTTCTCTTGGCCTCACCTCTTTTTCCAGCTGCCACTGCTGGGCCCCAACTAACTTCACATGGGAAACAGTTGTTCGGCTCCTCACCTCACACCGTGTGTCACTGGCCTCCTGCCTTGGGACTCCCCAGTTGACACCAAGGGGCAGGATCCTACTTGTCTTCCAAGAGACAAAACCTGGAAGTGTAGGAGAGTTAAGGTCTCATGATAGGAATCTAGTAGTTACCAGAAAACAGTGTGAAATGTGGCAGAAAGATCGAGAAGAAAGAAGACTGAGTAAGGACCATTAGAACTATTTTGTTTTGCCTACTTTTTTATTTTATTAAGTTTCAATTAAATGTAAATTTAAATAACCACGTGTGACCAGCAGTTACCAGAAAGGGTTCGTTGACAATGAATAGATCAGAAATCAAGGTTCTTGGCATCAAACATCATGTGTTCAAAACAGCTGGGCAGGTCCTAGAGTGAAAGTTTATTTAGAGTCATGTTCAGCCACATATTCGGCACACAATCTGCACATATGCAAGATGCGCACATGGATTGAGGAGAAAAACACCAAGACCTCTCGCGAGGATGTGGAGAAAGGGTGAGGATAGAAAATTCACTGAAAGAGAAATACAAGGAGCTGATAAAAATCTTTCTCAAATCAATAAAAACATACATATTTTTTAAAAAGATCCAAAATTCTTTGACATGCCTCCCTTCACAGGCGGGGTTCTAAGTGCTTTCCTCTTGAATCTAGGCAGGTTTATGATCACCTCGTCAGTGGAGTCTGGTGCGAGTGGTGCTCTGTGACTTTGGAGGCTGGGTCGTGAGAGGCTGGGTTTGGTCCATCTTCGCCCAAGTGTTAGGCGTGTACGTGAAGAAGCCCCCGGATCCCTGCTGCCCAATTCAGGAGCCTGTGGCCACAGATAGTTATTCACATTTATATTTAATTAAAAGGGAATAAAATCAATGCTCCAGTTCCTCAGTCACACTGGCCATATGTCAAGTGCTCAGTAGCCACACGTGGCTAGTGGCCATCATATTGGGCAGCACGGAGATGGCGTGTTTTCATCATAGGAGAAATCTCTCCTAGACAAATCTGCTCCAGATGATTCTTGAGTGTTTGAATCTTCCAGGTGACGCTCCAGACATTGTGGAGCAGAGACAAGCCACCCATCCCCCCGTGCCCAGTCTGAATTCCTGACCTACAGGGTCTGAGAACATGATAAAGTGGGTGTGTCGTGCCGCTGCATTTTGGATGGTTTGTTATGCAGCTGATAGTACCTGGAACAAACACTTTGATGAGAAAAGAAAAGCTTCCTCAGAAACCGTCCAAACTGACTTCTGTTTATGTCTCATTGGCAGAACCGTGTTGCAATGCCACCCCTGCTGCAATGAAGGCTGGGAAAATACGTCATTAGCGCTTATGGGCTCTTCAGGAAGGAAGACAAGAGGGAGGGGATGGGGCATGGGAAATAGGTGAGCTAGCAACAGTGTCTGCTACAACTGGCATATATCTGTATCTATCTATAGCTACCCTTATCTATATGTATTTCTATATATGTCCCCAGATTTATATATTGTATATATAGTTAAATATATATGTACTAGGGGCCCGGTGCACGAAATTCGTGCACGCGGGCGGGGGAGTGTCCCTCAGCCCAGCCTGCCCCCTCTCACATACTGGGAGCCCTCAGGTGTTGACCCCCATCACCCTCCGATCGCCTGATCAGCCCCTTGCCCAGGCCTGACGCCTCCGCCAGAGGTG
>NW_006298628.1:979235-983221 GCF_000327345.1 Myotis davidii
GGCAGGGCAAAGGCGGCCCCAGGGCCGCTTGTGCCCTGCCCCCCAGTTCTTAGATCCCCCCTGGGTTTCTGATCACTGTCAATGGCAGGGGGCTTCTTCCTGCTTTCCCTTCGCCTCCCTGCATTGTGCCTACATATGCAAATTAACTGCCATCTTGTTGGCAGTTAACTGCCAATCTTAGTTGGCAGTTAACTGCCAATCTTAGTTGGCAGTCAATTTGCATATAGCCCTGATTAGCCAATGAAAAGGGTAGCGTCCTACGCCAATTACCATTTTTCTCTTTTATTAGTGTAGATATGTATTCAGAATTGAAGGACCATGTGCCTATTTTAGAAAATAGAATCTTTTATGTATACTGTATTTTATTCTGTAAGAAGAGCTGCATAACAGCAGCTACAGTCTATGCTTTAAATTTATGTATCATTACAATAGAGCCCTTTCCATTTTCCTTAACATAGTGCACAGTAGGTGAAATCTAGAATTCGTATACTTAAAGCTCACAGAGACTTGAATGTTCTTCGGACTTAGAATGTTGTGAACACTGCGTCACTCCTAGAATCTGCAGCTGTAATCTCCAGCTGAGATCAAAATCCTCATCCTTGGCTAAAGAAAAGAAACTGAGATTTGCTTGGATTCTTGTTCATCAGGATAACAGGGATTGAGCAAGTTATAAGGAGACATTCCATCAGGTCAAGTGCCTTCAGTGGAATTGCCTGTTCCAAGGAGAACCGGGTTTGCTGAATATATCTAGTTATCTTTTCATTGCAAAGTCTTTTGAAGACTACAGGGCCCTCCTCTACTAACCCAAAGGAGAAGCCACAGGAAACCCCGGTGAGAAATGTTTAGGGAAGAATCGGTTTACTTGGATTTTAATGACTCTGTGACTAGCTGGCAGGTGCTCCTTGTTAACAAGGTTTAATGTGTGCATGCTGCAGTTCATGTGGCATGACTGTCTAAAGAAGTCAATCACAAGAGTGATAAGAACAACATTACATTTGGATGTTGCCAAATTTTCAAATAAAGGTAAAAGGTTGATTTCCTAGGAATGAAATGAGCCTTAGTAAATACACATCACGTGATGGCGAGTGTCCTGTAATCTGGTTTCAGTTAATCAGGAACCAGAATGAGAATTAGAAAGCTTAGGACATGTGGCTCTCAGGAATCAAGGTGGGGCGTGTGTTCATATGTGTGAATAATAAATCAGGGCACCTTCAGGAACTGTCACGTCCAGTGATATTGGAATGTATTCCTTTACCAGTCATTGCTTTTAGTGGAAGATTCTGCTCTAGGACTTGTGTGGCGAGGGCTGTGCTGCCCAGTGACTACCACTAGCCCAGAGAGAGGAATATGTATTGATTGTGATACCACCTGGGGGTTAATGTCAAATTCTCTTTTTCTTCATAAATCAAAATAAGTATTTAGCAGCCCTGCACTATTCCCAAGTAAATGTTAAAGAGTAATAAGCCCTATGAGGGGTCCTTAAAAGTGCAAAACTTGGATACAGGGAATTTTATGCCTTGTGACTGACAATGTTGGGAGGCTATGCACCAGGTTTCCCTTTTTTGCAATCGATCTTTGAAAAAGAACTACATTGTTTAACTTTAGGGACATTGAGTTTTAAATATGGTTTTTAAAAATTGAATAAGATTATTTAATCCAACCTTTTTTATAGGTAAGAGAACGTAAAGTGATAGAAACAGGTGAAATTCAAATGTTTCCATATCTGCTCTCCGATACTTTCTCCAGTGTGCCATGGGCCTCAGTGTGTGTGTTCGTGTTTATATTTATATTTGGCTTGAAACCCTCTCATACCTGAGCAGCAATAATTCATAAATTTTTGACATCTAAATTTCTGATTTAAAAATTCAATTTCCTGCCATTCATATTTAATCGGTACCTCTCAGATGATTGCTCTCAAATTTGAAACCTGGGATTATAGATCCCAGGGGGCATTCAGAAAAGAGAATTTGTGCCTTTTCTTTAGAGAATTCTTGAAAAGTATAGATACACTTGACAAAATTACAATTCATCTATCTTTAGTTAGACATTTTAATCTGAGCCGAGCCTAATATGCTTCTCTAATTATAGTGATATATTTTCCAAATTACAAAGCAAGACACATGGCCCGACACATGGTCTTGGAATTCTAGATGTTTGGTACAGTAATATTTGCTTAATGGTGAGCGACATTATTCTCTGGAGCACATGAAAAATCAAGTGTTTCTCTTGGTAAGCTATTCCCAAAATATCCTACGTAGTTTCTTGCAATGTCTGTGCTTAACTAATTATAAAATTAAAAATACTTTTAAAATACCAAATGGAATTAATGTTCATTATAGAAAACAGCCAGGAAATATGAGCAAAATAAGAAAACACTGAACAAATATTTCAAAATTCTTTAGTGCAAAGAAAGAGGCGTATTAATTTTAAATGCTTCCATACTTTCAAATCCCACTCTTCCTTGTTTACAACTAAAAAAGCCCAAACACTAAAAAAAAAAAAAAAAAAAAATTTAGAGAGTCACCGAGTAAAACTATGTCCTTACTAAACGCTGCCTGAGTTTTAGGAATCTGTATAATAAACATGAAATCGGTCACCTGACCACTCTCCCCCTCATCTCATTCCACACACCCATCTTCCCTCAAAAAAATTTGCGTCCATAAAGCGCAAAGCCTCTAGGCCTAACATGTAAAGCGGGTTTGTGCCCAAGCTGGTATACACAGCCGGCCCCGCGGACACCCTACTCCTCGACGAGTTTCACTTTAACTTCCTTCAGCAGGTTGAGAACGAACGCCCCACACTTTTAAGGGGAAGGCGGCACCCAACTGATGGTTTCCCGGAATCTCGCCTTGAGTGCAGAGGAGAGGGGAGAAGGGAAGGCTAGGCGATGGGCGTTTCATTCATTGCTCTCTTCCCCTCCTCCCACGCTTCCCTCCCCAAGACTTTCTCTCCCCGTTTCCAGTGCGAGTTTGACGTTGGTCTCCAGGATACCAGATAGCCAATCGTCTGGTTGCTAAGGGAGACGCGCGGCCAATCGGGCGTCGTTGCTACCTGTAATATTTTTAGCCGGGAGGGACTCTCGGTTCCACTCCCAACGTCAACTTCGTGTATTTCTCTGCTGCAGGTTGTGAAAAAGGGCGCTCCCCACCCCCACCTTGAGTCTCTTTCTCTCTCTCTCTCCCACTCAGACATATTTTCAACCGAAAATTATCTTTAACGCACATTACAGGAAGGCACCGTGTTTAATACGTGTGTTTGTGTTCAAGCAGGCACTTGAAACACACGCAGATATATATATATATACACACACGTAGATATGTTTGCAGTTTGGCACGGAGGCCTGGGTTGGGACATTGGGAATAAAAAGCAATTCTTCTTGCAGTCTCACCCCAGCCCTCCGTCCGAGTGCCCGCCCGGGAGGTCTGATGTGGAATGCGGAGGCAGTTAAACTGTCACCCGGGCGGGAGGTGTGGCCTGGTGGTCTCCCCCCACCCCCAGCCTGACACGGCTGCTTGGGGTTCTGCAGTTGTCACCCTCTGGGTGGCAGTTGGCTTGGGCCCCGGAGGTGATTAATATTCAATCGATCGGGTGCACGAGTCCCCGTCACCGTTCGTCCTTTCTCTAGGCTCTCCCGGGTGCACGGGAGGCCGACCTGGTAGCTTGCCCACGAATGGGTTTTCCTCGCCACAGTCCCACTCGGGTAGGGCCACTTTCTGTAAACTCTCCCCTCCCAGCTCTTCCCGCAGCTTCGCCACCTGCTTCGCTCCCCTCCCCCTTCTGCCTTGCGCTCTCCGCCTCAACCCAGAGTCAGCCGCCCCACCCTGCCTGTCACCCTTACAGGCACGTCTCTCCCCCAATCCCTTTCCAAGTTGTGTGTTAATCCCGCCCACGAGACTCCATATCGTCGGTTCATTGGCCACCCTGGAGCCCGAGAGGTGAGGCCTGGGCCACCCTGGCCCTCGCTGCCCGTCAGCACCAGGGCCGGC
>NW_006298628.1:984046-996942 GCF_000327345.1 Myotis davidii
CCTCCTCCGGCCGCCGCTGGGTTCCGAGGGCTGTGAGCTGCAATCTAATGAGACCCGGCCGGCTGTTTATGTAATTGTCCGGCCTCCAGGCTCCTTCCAAACACCTTCCGCGAGCCCGCATCGCGCTCGTCCACACCTTCAAACAATTGGGCGTCATCAGCCGCCCCCGCGGCACCCAGGCTTCTGGCGGGGACAGCGTGTGTAGTTTGGGGGCAGCCAGAGAGCCCTTTCCCTTTGTCACCACGAACATGGTGCCTGAGCAGATGGGGGCATGCCGGCTTGGTTTCTAAACGTCCCTTTAAACCAGCCTCGGGGTACACACACAGCTCCTTCGCGACATCGTCTGTTTGCCCTTGATCTTTCCTTATCCCCACCCAGTGCTGATCCAGCACACGTTTAAAGGTCGACCTGATCGGGCAGGACTCCCCGGCGGTTCTCTTATCGGGAGGGAGGGAGGGAGGTGGTTTTGAAAATCAGAATAAAACTCAGAAACCCTGCCCATTAGACAGGTTAATAAATAGTTTTGAAATGAAGTGTTGCTTCTGTTATATGTGCTGTCGACGAGGTATTTTTCAGAAAGATATATGTGGCAAAGAAGCTCAGTTGTGTGCCCTTCAGTATATGCAAGACCTCAACTGTATAGGATAATTCGGTTTGAAGCAGTCGCTAAAATGGCAATTCATTTAGTATATAGCACCTTTAATTTTAGCATAATGTACTTTGGAAATTAAAATAAGCCTCCGAACTTCTCAAATTTCTAAATGCATAACAATAAAGGAGATTTAAGCAGTTTCAATACATATCCAAAATGAACAGAAACACAGAATTCACTTCTAAATTGGTGAAAAGGAATACTACCAACTTCTAAACTTGGCATATATGTATATATATATGTAGGTGGATGGGTATTCTGAGTATAGTTTTCAGTAAACATTCTGTGTGAATTGAGGGAAGAAAAAGAAGGAATACGCCACATATTCTGGACATGTTTTTATTCTTAGAACTCTATTCAAAAACAATTATAGGGTTAAAATGTTGTTTTAACTGAATCCTGTTTTCCCATGATATTTTGAAGTTTAATAAACAATTTCTACTGTATAGGCCTGTATTTTGTGCTGGTTATATTTTTCAGACTTTCTATCCTGTTAGACTTTTTCAAAAGTGACATTATTCCGGGGGTAAAAACAGGCTGTGGGACTTACCATTTAGCTCATTTGTACATGTTCGCTTTTGTTTTGTTTTCTTTAAGGAACAAGACCTCTCAAGGTGGAGGATAACCTACTATACCAGCACTTTGAATGAAAATTTGTTTCCCTGCCACAAACTGAACACTTTTTGTTTCCTCCGGTGTGTGTGGGGGGAGTTGAAACACAAATCTAACTTTGTGGCATAGCAGCTATGCAGCTTGAAATCCAAGTAGCACTAAATTTTATTATTTCGTATTTGTACAATAAGCTACCCAGGAGACGTGTCAACATTTTTGGTGAAGAGCTTGAAAGACTTCTTAAGAAGAAATATGAAGGGCACTGGTATCCTGAAAAGCCATACAAAGGATCAGGGTTTAGGTGTATACACATAGGGGAGAAGGTGGACCCCGTGATTGAACAGGCGTCCAAGGAGAGCGGTTTGGACATTGACGACGTCCGTGGCAATCTGCCACAGGATCTCAGTGTGTGGATCGACCCATTTGAGGTTTCCTACCAGATCGGCGAGAAGGGACCAGTGAAGGTGCTCTATGTGGATGACAATAATGAAAACGGATGTGAGTTGGATAAGGAGATCAAAAACAGCTTTAACCCAGAGGCGCAGGTTTTTATGCCCATAAGTGACCCAGCCTCGTCGGTGTCCAGCTCTCCATCGCCTCCCTTTGGTCACTCTGCTGCTGTAAGCCCGACTTTCATGCCCCGGTCCACTCAGCCTTTAACCTTCACCACTGCCACTTTTGCTGCCACCAAGTTCGGCTCTACCAAAATGAAGAATAGCGGCCGGAGCAACAAGGTGGCACGTACTTCTCCTATCAACCTTGGCTTGAATGTGAATGACCTCTTGAAGCAGAAAGCCATCTCTTCCTCAGTGCACTCTCTCTATGGGCTTGGCCTGGGTGGCCAGCAGCCGCAGCAACAGCAGCCCTCCCAGCCGCCGCCGCCACCGCCACCACAGCAGCAGCAGCAGCAGCAGAAAACCTCTGCTCTTTCTCCTAATGCCAAGGAATTTGTTTTTCCTAATATGCAGGGTCAAGGTAGTAGTACCAATGGAATGTTCCCAGGTGACAGCCCCCTTAACCTCAGTCCTCTTCAGTACAGTAATGCCTTTGACGTGTTTGCGGCCTACGGAGGCCTCAACGAGAAGTCTTTTGTAGATGGCTTGAATTTTAGCTTAAATAACATGCAGTATTCTAACCAGCAATTCCAGCCAGTTATGGCTAACTAAAAGAAGAAAAAAATGTCGTAAAAGTTAAAAGTACAAGTTAAAATGCTTGGGCCCAAGGAGGGTTTTTTTTTTCACCTCCTTGAGATTTTTTTTTTTAAGCGTATAGTAAAGATACATTCAAGCTTGGTTACAAAAATAAAACATGCATCATTTTTCATTTGCCAACCAAGCACAAAGTTATTTTATACTGACTGTATATTTTAAAGCATACTCCCAGATATACAGTATGGCCTCTTACAGTATTTAAGATATAGCAAGGACATGGCTGATTTTTTTCTTTTTATAAAAAATTGGCACTAATAAGTGGGTTTATTGGTCTTTTCTAATTGTATAATTTAATTTAGTACAAAGTTTGTAAAATATCAGAGGATATATATATTGTTTCTACGACATGGTATGCATTTATATCTTTTTACTACAGTGATCTGTGACAGCAGCAGCTTCATGTTGTATTTTTTTTACTGAAATTGTAAAATATCCATCTTAAAGACATCAACTATTCTAAAAATTGTGTACAGGATATTCCTTTAGTGGTGGAATTAAAATGTACGAATATTTGCTTTTTCAAAAAATGTATTTTCTGTTAAAGGTTTAAAGATTTTTGCTATATATTATGGAAGAAAATGTAATCGTAAATATTAATTTTGTACCTATATTGTGCAATACTTGAAAAAATGGTATAAAAGTATTTTGAGTCAGTGTCTTACATGTTAAGAGGGACTGAAATAGTTTATATTAAGTTTGTATTAAAATTCTTTAAAATTAAAAATGCTTTTTGTGGTCTTTTAAGCCTTTGCCAAAGATCTGTCTCTGGAGTTAACATTATACATGTTAATGATGCAGAAAGATCTGACTCATGGAATCCCAAAGGAGTGATGGAAAGCAGTTGCTCTCCTAGTGCAGCGGATAGTCATTTGCTACCTAAAAAGTTGTCCTATAGAAACTCCATAGCCTGACCACTGCTTGGGACAGCCTTATTTTTTTGGCACCTCTCTCCAGTCCCTATCTGTCTCCCCTTGCTAGGGATAGTATGCTAAAGCTAGTCACTGCAAGCTTTAAAATGTGTCATGCTGACATCCAAGGTGATAAAATGAAATCCTCCCCTGTAATCTGAGAGGATTTATTTGAAATGTATATGGAGAGAGACCACTGGCTCGGTTTTCTGCTTCTGTATAGGAGATGAACACTTATAAAACTTGGTTAGACAAAGCAGCTGACCTAACTTGACAAAAAGATTTAGGTCTGTTTACTAATCCTTTTACTTAAAGTCCAGTCATTGTATGAAGTTGGAGAGTTTATGATCTAAATCTATTCAAGATTGGACAGGTTACTAAATATTAGCATTTGTGTGCATTTTCCCAGCATATTGTTTTTATTTTTTTATGGCAAATTGGATAGCCAACCTGCTGGCTTGGGGTTTTTTAATGGTTAACCATTGGTAATGTGTGTCAAATGTAGTGGCTTGTTAAGGATGGAGTTTTTAAAAAACAGATGACTTGGGAGGGACACTATTTAAATGAGTCATTTAACTGTTTAATTGTCCATTGGTGCAGTGTTGACATAGTATTGGTGACAAAATTTCTTGAGTGGGAAGAAAAAATAACGTTCTCTGTGCTTTTATAGTAAGAAACCAGCACTGCCTGGCTAACTAGTGAAATAAATTTGGTGTCAAATGAGTTTTTGGACATCAGTCTACAAAAGCCTTTTGTCTGTTACCCAAGCAGTTTAGAGCAATAAAATGTTTTAAGGAAACAAGCACTGAAAATAACAGAGCTAAGCTTTTCTGTCAGCTCCATGGTGAGGCCTTTGTCCTCCAGTGGACAGAATGAGGCTACAAAGAAGTACTGGGATAGTGAGTGGAAGCAGCAGATCTGGTCTGCCACACTATCAATTATGTGCTTTTGTGATCACATCACGAAGTTTGAATAGCTGTAAGAGAACAATCCGAGTAATGGTTTTAAGCACTGTTTTCTGCTGGAGACATTTGGTTGACGTTACCATAGGCTTAACTTGGAAGAAAACTCCCTTTTTATAAATGAAGAAAGGCTCAAGTTAACATATTTTTTCCTGAAAATTAGAATAAGCTGGTCACTAGATAGGCAATAGGATTTGTAACAATCTGGAACACAAATATATATATGTATATATTTAGATTTTAAATAATAGCACTTAATGTAAGTAAGAATATCAGATCTTAGGAGGTGTATATTGACAAAAAAAAAGAAAAATCTTAGGGAAATTTCACCCTGGCTGATGTGGCTTGGTTGGTTGGAGTGTTGTCTCCATTCACCGAAAGGTTTTGGGTTCAATTCCCAGTCAGGGCACATGCCCAGGTTGCGGGATCGATCAATATTTCTCTCTTCCTTCCTTACTCTCTTTTAAAATCAATAAAAACATGTCCTTGGGTGAGAATTTAAAAAAAAAAAATCTTAGGGAAATTTCATATTGGTACATATGTTCACTTGGTGCTTGAAAAGGACTAAATTTTATCTTTATTGGTTTTAAGAAAATCATTTGATTTGAGGTTGAGAGCTTTATGCTTTTTCTCGTTAAATAATGAACAAAGGCTCTGTTTCCATGCTCGTTAGGAATGGAAGCTTTTTAAAAGGTGTTTTTTCTAACACACCTTAGAAAAGCTTACATCTTAGTCCCAAATCTTTTTTCCCCCATTTGCCATCACATTGTTGAAGCTCTGTGTGGAGACTGTTTTGGTTGACAAGTTGATGAGTTACATCTTATTCGGTCTCTCCTATCTTTATGACTTCAATAACTAGATATTTAGCAGCTTTGAAAAGGCCTTATCCTGGTGTCCAAAATACTGCCTTATAGATGCATGGCTCATCGATGAGGGAAAAAGATGGTACTAAAAAGTAGCCCTGGGTTTAGAATATCCCTTTACTGCTCCTCCTTTTTACCTAAAGTCAGGTGTCTTGTTCAGTCCTCTTTGAATAACTTGAACCTCTTAGATGGCAAATGTACCCCTTCAGTCAAAATGCCCCTTAGAGACAGTGACAGTATTTATATTGCTTCTTAGCTTCTGAAGGTAACGCTAAAGGTGCCCCAGGTTTTAAATAGTTTTCTAATGTGTGTGAGTGTTCATTCTCAAATAGGTGTCATGTACTGGCACTTTGAGAGACTTGTTAATCTAGCAAATCTTTAGGATTTAGGTTATTTTAAAACGTCACCAGCATAGAAAAAAGTCTCTCTCTGGACAGACATAAACTAATGAAGTAAAATGCTTCCTCCACACCCTCTCCCTACGCAAACAGAAAAGCGCGTACCATGCACATCCACGATATATCCTCACGTGACTGGAATGCGTGCTTTTATCAGAAGCAGGATAACAATCTAGTACAAGATCCGTTCAGAAAACAGCCTTATTTTTAAAAAATACGTTTTCATTCATTTCAGAGAGGGGGAGAGAAAAACATCAATGATGAGAAACACCATCAATCGGCTGCCTCCTGCACGCCCTCTACTGGGTATCGAGCCCGCAACCCGGGCATGTGCTATTCATGTAGTATGAACTCGAGGTGCCATGTTACATTTCTAACCTAGTGCGCAGAAACAGGGCTGACTTGGAACTCAAACTCAGGTCGTCTGGTTCCAGAGTTCATGCTCTTAAACTCTATGCTTTGTTCCCTCCGATTAGTTGCTATTGTAATTTGAAGTCAGTGGAATGAAGACCGTTTTTTAAAAATATATTTTTATTGGTTTTTTACAGAGAGGAAGGGAGAGAGATAGCCAGAAACATCAATGAGAGAAAAACATTGACCAGCTGCCTCTTACACACCTCCCACTGGGGATGTGCCCACAACCAAGGTACATGCCCTTGACCAGAATCGAACCTGGGACCTTTCAGTCTGCAGGCCGACGCTCTATCCACTGAGACAAACTGGTCTTGGCTGAAGACCGTTTTTGATGTATTAGCCAAATGACTTGTAGAATCTCCACAAGAGAGTTAATGAGAAGAGTCCGGTGGAAGGCGCTTAGCCATGCCCAGAAGTCATGATGTTTTGAGAGAGAGAGACTTCATATCTCTGGTGGTCATAAACTATAATCACAGGCCATCTGGAGGTATTTTTAGAAATCATTAACAATGCTCTAATTCTGTTGATTTTCTTAATTCAATTGTGTAAATTCTCTCAATTTTATAACCACAGGATGACTCCCTCAGACTAAGGACTGCAGATGTAACGGCTCTATCACTTCTAAGTAAAATTGTCTGCATTAGACCTGTAGCTATTTTTTACATACATTCCTTATCTGTGTTTATCGATAAACACAATAAGGAAAGGCTACATCAGTTACCAAAATAGTTTTCAACAGTGTGCTTCTAGTACTTACGATTTATTTTAAGTTACTTTAAAAAACTATCTTAAGCCCGGCCGGTGTGGCTCACTGTAGAGTGTCAACCCATGAACCAGGAGGTACCGGTTTGATTCCTGATCAGGGCATATGTCCTGGTTGCGGGCTGGATCTCCAGTAGGGGGTGGGCAGGAGGCAGCCAATCTGTGATTCTCTCTCATCATTGATGTTTCCCTCTTTCTCCCCCTCTCCCTTCCTTTATCTGAAACCAATAAAAACATATTTTTAAAAAGGATTATCTTAAGACACACCTTTGTAATTATATATGTACAGATGTTGTACTAAATGGTCTTTTGCTTTTATTTTAAAACATTAACGAAACCAAATTATCTCGTTTCAAACTGGTTCTGAAAGCCTTTCTTGAAGAAATCAAAGTATATTTTAGTTTTAAATAAAAACTCACATTTTAGAAGCTTAAGCAATTATGGGTGAACTTACATTTCCTTTTAGTGTTGCTGTTAGTTTTGAACATGTTTAAATTTCACAGTAACCAGAAAAAGCCATTTTAAAAATGGCTCAGAAGAATTTCTGGAGCTTCTCTATGAATTAAATCTTGTTATACTAAACTAGAGGCCCAGTGATCCGGGCTGATCCGGGCTGTCTCGCCCAGTCCTGATCTGGGCCGATCGGGGCCGCCAGCCATGGGAAAGGACCATGGGAGGTTGGCTGTGGGAGTGCACTAACCACCAGGGGGCAGCTCCTGCAGTGAGTGTCTTCCCCGTGGTGGTCAGTGCGCATCATAGCAACCGGTCATTTGGTTGACCAGTTGTAATGGTCGCTTAGGCTTTCATATATATATATATATTTACTATTTAGATTTTGGATTAGTTAGAATTTGGTTGGATCAAATATTAATGAACTCTTGGTTTTTTGGAGGTTTCGATTGGGCTAAAAGTCTTGTCATTAATGGTATTTGACTTGTAAATAATAAAGCACTACTAATCATTTCTCAATATTTGAGTTTTAAGATACCTTAGAAGAAAACATTGAGCTGGGAGGCAGCCCATGTCTACAGGCTATTTGAAATTATGGGTCTAATTTCTTCTTTAAGCATGTTAAGTCATTTGACTGAGATGGCTCAGTTTCTTCATCTGCAAAATGGGTATAGTGATCTCAATATAATTCCTCGGGGAACTAATCACCTTGCTATGAAGAGTTGTCATTGAATTAATGGAGCATGTTCTTAGGGGCTTACATATTTAGAAGCCATGATGTTCAGAATTTTGTCCATGTTTGTTGCCCTTTGAAATCAGAAAAGTAAATGACCATAACTGTTTATTTTATCAACATTTCGCTGTCCAGTCTATTCTTTGCACCAGCAGAATTCAATACAAGTTCTACAGTAATATCCTAGAAGCTACTCTATTCATGTTTCAGTAATAAATACCACTGAGTTTGTAATTCTAGTTTTGAGGTGCTGAGAGGAAAACCAGTGTTTCAGCATTCTTTTTCATGCAATCAGCAAATTGATTTAAACCCAGTATACGAGTTGATGCTCCTTGTGGGAGCAGCCAACAACGTTGGCTGAAGCACCCATGCTGCTGTGAAAAGTATTGAAATGGTTGTTCCTATTTAAATGACACTGGCTCAGAAATAGGAGCCATTAAAATGCAGCTCTGGTGGTAGATGTGTCATATGGGTAATGGCGCTGGCTTTATTTTACTGCAGGTAGAAAAGAAGAGGAGGTTTGCTTTGCAGAAGGGAAAAACATTGAGGACTTGGAAGGAAAAACACATTCCGTCTGGCATTATGAGTACTTTACTTCACTGGTAAAATATGACCAGTGTGCAGAACAGAGAACAGGTGTAAAATATTTTTAGACAAACCTTGGCATATATTGTAGGTCGCATCCCTTCTGTATACACACTCCTGTAAGCATTTCAAAGATAATTGTGGAAAAACCACATTCACAGAAGAAGCCAGACATTGCGTTTATGGTGGCTGCTTTTTTTTGTGTGTGCTGAGTGTTAAAGTCGAACATAAACTTCCTTCCCAGCCATGAGGTGGCAGCTATTTTTAAATGCCGGTTCTCTGCATGCCCTTCGACAGCTCTTCTCCTCCTCCCTGGTGCTGTTGAGAGCTGGGGGGCATGGCAGCGTGAAGGCTGGGCGGTGATGTCCCCCTCCACCAGATTCAGATTTCAAACAGTTCCTTATTCCTTTCAGCTAGGAAGAAACGTGGCACGCATGGGCTCGGTGTCAGTCTCGCCTGGTTTCTAGCAAATGGGTATAAATCGATGCCTCCTGGCTCCTGTTAGAAAGGAATACATACCAAGTACTGTCAGTGTGGTTGGAGAAACAGAATCAGGGTACCCCACAAATTTTGCCCATTTTAGTCCAGAGTCCAGATGGCCTAGGACAGTGGTTCTCAACCTTCTGGCCCTTTCAATACAGTTCCTCATGTTGTGACCCAACCATAAAATTATTTTCGTTGCTACTTCATAACTGTAATGTTGCTACTGTTATGAACCGTCATGTAAATATCTGACATGCAGGATGGTCTTAGGCGACCCCTGTGAAAGGGTCGTTTGACCGCCAAAGGGGTCACGACCCACAGGTTGAGAACCGCTGGCCTAGGACATAGGTTCAGTCATGGCAGGCACAGTCCCTTTTCTGTTCTGAACTAAATGCCGGCACCCCGCCACCATCCATAAAGCCACTGCTAGTAAGGATGAAGGCTGGGCTTCAGAGTTGTTTTGTAGGGAGCGGGGCACGCCTGTACTCTTCTCACGCTGGTTCCATCCAGATCTGCCTACTCCCCTCAGAGCTCTTTCCCCAAAACAGGAATCCTCCTTGTTGTGTAAACTACCTGCCGTTCCGAAGTTCCCTAGAGCCCTGGTGACTGGCTGTCAGCTCGCTCTGTTTCGGGGAAACATGATGGGGATCGCTAAACCATTTCAGCGCAATGCCTAAGGTAGCTGCAATCCCCGGGAAGCTTCCTGGCAACGGAGGTGTCACCAGAGGCCCTTTAACTATAAGGACTTTGTGAACAGCCCGGTGTTCACACCGGCTAGGAAGGGTTTTATCTGGGGAAATGGCCTCTTTCTGAATTTTACAAAAGATTGTAGGAAAGGAAGGAAACTTGTTCTTGGAACAAGGAGGCTCTTGTTCATCATCTGAACCACGAGAGTTAAAAGAACTTTCTAGGTTCAGTGTAGAAGGGATGAGGGTAGAGGGATGCAGGTGAGGCTTTCTCACGCACCCCACCCTGCACTCCCAGAGCCTCTGCCAGAGGAGAAGGTCAGGCAGCAGGTAGGAAAGGGGTTTCTTTCCTGAGGTCCCAGAAAGGAACAGTGAAGAGGGGTCCCCTGTCTACACTGCCTGGGGCTTGTCCTGGGGATCAGTTCTCCTCTACGGAGGCTTTGCGGTTGAGACCAGACAAGCACCCCTTCCCAGGCGCACCACACTGTCTGCTGGCTGTGTGTTTGCTTCCAACTGCGAAGGCGGGCAGGTGGCTGGCTGCACCCACGCCGCGCACACTGCCTATTGGAGTGACCGTGGTTTTCACACTCTCAGCCTCAGGGAGTCCAGAGAAGGCTCAATAATGATACGTAGTATTTACTATGCGCTTAGATATGATTCTAAACACATTTTTTAACCCAAATTTCCTAAGAACCTTAGGTTGTGCTGTTCTCCTCATTTACAGATAAAGAAATGGATACGGACAGCTTCTTTTTCATATTTTTTTTTTATTGATTTCAGAGAGGAAGGGAGAGGGAGAGAGAGATAGAAACATCAATGGTGAGAGAGAATCATTGATCGGCTGCCTCCTGCATGCCCCCTACTGGGGCTGAGCCCACAACCCAGGCATGTGCCCTTGACTGGAATCAAACCCAGGCCCCTTCAGTCCCCAGGCTGATGCTCTATCCACTGAGCCAAACCAGCTAGGGCGTGCAGACAGCTTCTGACAGAGTAATGGCCAACAGAGCCAGGATTGGAACTGTGGGATTCTGTTTCCAAAGTCCATGGTCCTTAACCATTCATTAGCCTCTCCTTGGCAACCTCAGTAGGAAAGAACCTATTGGTTATTGAGGAGAAGTGATCTAAAGTGCACTTTGTGCCAACGTTCCCTCCCCCGAATGCCCAGCATGGCCCTGAAAAGGGTGGTTTGCTCGGCAACCCCGGGCTCATTTTAATACCATCCTCTGCCCGGCACAGGCAGGAAAGGGAAATTTGTTGCAAAAACACAGGGGAATCAGATCTCAGAGCTTGAGGGCTCTGTGCTTGTTTTATTTACCCACATCACTACTACTGTGGGGCACTCAGGTTCTCTGAGATGATCTTGACATAACTGAACTCTTTCAGCAAAAGACAGGTTGACTTGTAGCTGGTCTGAAGTCAGATTCTCCACAGGTCCCCCAGTGATCTCAAACCCAGTGAGATATCATTTAAAACAATGCCTGTAGTCATTCACTCAACACATTTATTGAGCCTGCACGGGGTTCGGGGCTGGTGGTGATATAGATAAACCTTTAGGAGCTCACATTCTAGCAAAAGATAACACACCCGCCCAAGTCATCAGAGACAGAGAATGTGACGGTGTGAATAAACAGGGGTACAGATCACGCCCACCTGCGGGGTCTAGATGGGGGAGGAGTTATCAGGGCATGAAAAATGGGTCATCGGGGGGAGCATGGGCGCCCTCCTTTTTTCATCTGATGTGGCCACAGTGGGAAGGACGTGGGCTGCTGATCCCTGGGGGAAAAGGCAGAGGAAATCAGAATTAGATGCTCTGCTGCTGGCCCGTCACTCCCAGGAGGGGCTGCCTTTGGGCCATTTCGGTGTTTTTCGCTGCTCCAAGCTTTGTGCAGAACCATTGGGACAGAGGTGGTCTGGGGCGTTTTTATTCATCTGACCCCAGGGTGGGAAGGAGAGGTCGGGTGAGAAGGCAAAGGGAAGACGTGCTGGTGGTGATGGAGGGGAAGGGATGGCTCTGACTCCATCGTTCAAGACCGAGTTTCAGGCTAATGCTTGTCCTAGAAACCTCCTCAGGCTAGAAGCTCCCTCTAGGGGTCACCTCATTTGGTTTCCTACCTTGAGAGACAACACTTTTTGTTTTTTCAGTTTTCAGGGTTCACAGCAGGTCGAACCCTTCCAGAAGTTGGTGTCAGTGGGATGTGTGTTTACGACACCAACTCAGGACACCCCCAAATCACTCCCACGAGTCTCCTCTTCCCCTCCCCCACACCACACTCTAGACTTGGCCAAGGTAACAAGTCTTTTCAGAACTCAACTGTTCTGTTTACTAGTTTATTTTTATTTTGGGGATGCTTAGAAATATCTTTCCATTTTGAGCATAACTCAAGAGTGAGACTTTGGAGGGAAAGCTTTGGGAGGGAATCTATGCCAGAAATGAACAATCCCAAATAACTTTTCCCCTGGGCCACTTCCCGTGGGCAATGCCCTTCCCAGGGCTCCCATAAGTTTCTTTGGTGGCTGAGCCCTATGTCATCGACTGAAAATACTGCCGCAAGCTGGCCAAGCCCCTTCATGTGACCTGGGACCATTCAGAGGACATCACTTGCTTTGAAACAGAAAACACCAGCACCTGATCCATGTCTCAACTTCACCAGCAGGGACGGAGGTCCAGGCTCCACCATTCCCCCTCCAGACTCCTTGGCAACTACCAAGAGCTCAGTAAGAATATTCTATAGTCGCCGAAACCGGTTTGGCTCAGTGGATAGAGCGTCGGCCTGCGGACTGAAAAGTCCCAGGTTCGATTCCGGTCAAGGGCATATACCTGGGTTGCGGGCACATCTCCAGTAGGAGATGTGCAGGAGGCAGCTGGTCGATGTTTCTCTCTCACTGATGTTTCTGACTATCTCTCTCCCTTCCTCTCTGTAAAAAAATCAATAAAATATATTTTAAAAAAGAATATTCTATAGTAGTTACAGGGGCTTCATCAAGTCTCCAGATAAAATCACACGCAGTCACCCTGGGCAAGGAGGAACGTGGGCTTTGGGGTCAGATTTCAAATTGAATCCCAAGCTCACCCTTGAACAGGGATGGCCTGTCAAACCTTCTCCGCCTCAGAGTTCCTATCCGGAAAGTCCTGCTTGTCATGGTCAGTGTGAGGGTTATATAAGGTGCATCAAGCAT
>NW_006298628.1:997001-1002945 GCF_000327345.1 Myotis davidii
ACTCTCTACACTTCTGAGAGGGCCTCAAAATCTCTATCTCTATCTCTATCTCTATCTCTATCTCTATCTCTATCTGTAATCTCTACCTGTGACTTAGACTGAAGGTCATGGTCTCACCATCCGTAGGGAAGCTCAGCTGGCCTAGAACATGTCTTTTCAGAATCCCAGGCAGTAAAACTTTCTGGTTGGTTAGCAGGGAAAAGGGAGGAAGCAAAACCGAGAGAAAGCCACACTTCACTAGCCTTAAACCTGTGGTGGAAGATGGGCTTGCGACTTGGGCTGGGTTTCCTGCTCGGCCAGGGACTTTGGGCAACATTTTCAATCTCTCTGAGCTTCTTCCATCATCTCTAAAATGGAGAGAATATTAAATGGGGGTGAATGATATACACCTCATGGAGTTGTAACTATTTAATGAGATGATGTATGTTGAGCACATACTGGGTGATGGTAGCTGTTAGTAATGGAAATTATGAACCCCGCCACCCGGACACCTCACTGGTAAAAGGGCCCTCCCCTTCTGTGAGGCCTGGGATGGGTCACCATCTGTGTATGTCTCACTGACGTTGCTTCCGCTTCGCGTCTGAGTTATTGGTCACCCCAGGAGCCTAAGGCTTCCCCCCCTTTTTGTCTGCTTCCCCTGGAGGTGCGTTGAGATGAGGAATGGTGCCTGGGGTAAGGGTCACCAGAGGGACAATGATACCTCAGCAGAGTCTCCTCCTCCATGAGGTCTGCAGGGCTTGCCTCGATCCTTCATCCCACACACATTCATCCAACGCCCTCTGTGGTCGGGCTGGGCATGCAGAGGCGACCAAAGCACATACTGGCGTGGCCTCCTGGAGGTCGCAGCCTGGGGGGTGGGAGGTGTCAGATAGTGGAAGAGCACAGTCAGCTTGCAGAGGGTTGGGAGATGAACTTGGACGGTGCGTGTAGCATCTGACTCGGAGTTGTCAGCACTCGTGTCCCTTCCTCCCTTATGACCCCGGGTCCCTCTCCAGTTCCCGGTCACCCACGGGGAACGATGACAAAACAGCCGCCATCCTCCGACAGGACTGAACGCGTCCCGCACACCAAGGCAGAAAGCACGGGGTGGGGATGGGGACATGGTCACACCGTCAGGGCTCTGGCAGCTTCCGCAAGACCCGGAGGGCAAAAGCCACCCAAGCATCACCTCCCCCGACAGGCATGCTTCGGGGCAGGGGGTCCGATCGGGAGGAGCTGGAGCCCGGACCTGTGTTCTCCTCATCTGCGTGGGGCTGAGGGCGGCCAGGGTGTGGATGGGCACGGATGCCAGAGTCCCGTGTCCCAGAGTAATCTGGGATGTGGACACAGAGGCTCCAACGCGACCCTGAAATAGCAGTGCTGAGGGGCTCAGGAGCCAAAGAGGCGAGAAGGAAGGAGCGGGCTGGCCGGCTGGCCACATGCCTGCCCGGCCCTCGCCCCCAGGAGGTGCCAGCGAGGGTTCCTCCTCCTCCTGACACAGCCTGAGAGAGGAGTTGTCACTCGACCTTGGGGCACATTCCAGAATGAGGCCACAGCCAAAAATAGGGCCCAGGAGCCTGCCACCTATCCTGCCTGCATTACTCACACCTCCCTGCAGGACTCGCTTCCTTGGGGAGGTGGGAGGAGACAGAATCAGGAAACGGAGTTGGGAAAAGGAGGGGACCCCAGTGTAGCTTCTGCACGGCCTTGGGGGGCAGCACACCGCAGGCCCGGGCCCCAGGACCCGCCAGTGAATCCGCCCATCCCGAGCTCGGTGAGCTGGGCGCACAGGCCTCCTGGCAGTGATGCGGGCCTGAGGTCAGTGCCAACACGGAGGAGGACAAGACTTGTGGGGAGAGTTTACAGAGCCGGGGAGCAGCGAGGCTTCCCCAGGAGCTGTCTGGGAGGAGGAGGAGGCACCAGGCTGATGTTTTGCTCAGGAATCTGGGGCGCGACGGCTTGTGTGCGATAGAAATACCACGTCACGTGGCAAGGTCGTCAGACAGCCCTGGGTGCTGAGTGTGCGGCTGACAGGAGGCGGGCTCTTTGGCGACCTTTGGATCCCCATGGGATTCCACACTGCCCAGCCCAGCCCAGTGTGTGTGTGTGTGTGTGTGTGTGTGTGTGTGTGACACGCTGGGAGAAATATCATAACATGGGCATTCAGAACTCTGAAGTCCGACTGCCTAGTTTCTGATCTCGGCTCTCTTTCCCCCTCAGCAGCTGGGTGATCTTGGGCAAGTTTCTTATCCCCTGAGCCTCAGTTTCCCCACCTACCAAATAGCCCCCGCCTCAGACCGTTGTGATGGAGATGGCAAGACAGGATGTCCAGTCCGGTCGCACAGTGAGTGCCCACTCCATGTTGATGTTATAACAGGACAGCTGGACACAGGGCGTTCTCCCAGGCGAAGGAAATCACCACGTGGCTGTGCATTCATTCTGTCCCTCCCGGGTGCCGCCCCGGGTCCCTGCTCTCTGGCCCCACTGTCCAGGGGGTGACATCAGAGTATGGAGCAGCTGGCCAGACAATGGAGCAAAGTGTCCTAGGCGGCTGCAGAGAACGAGGGTGGAAAAAGCCATGCTGTCCTGCCCCAGAGGCTTTGGGGCTGGTCTGGAGACAGCGGCGCCAGACCAGCCTCTGAAGAGGCAAACAGAGGGACTGGAACAGGGCAGGGAGGGGCACGGGGACAACAGATGCGAGGAGGGGGGGAGTAAGTGTCCACGGTAGACAGAGAAGCGGGTGAGTCTGGCCTCGGGCCTGCAGGAGAGCTCCATCCCCGTATGTCCTGGGGCCCAGGCCGGGCAAGTCTCCCAGACTGGGAGACGGGTGGGGTGCCCCCCAGGTTACCTGGCAACCAGGCCCTTTCCTGAACACCTACGGGATGCCTGTTCCTGTGTAAGGCCTCGCCGACAGAGGCCAGAGACTTAGGCATGGATTCAAGGGCAGAAAAATAAATCCGTGCTGTGGGTCCCGAGTTACAATCGATTCTAAATCAGCCCGTCCCTCGGTGCCCATGTTCTCTGAGTCCCAGCTCACCCACGAGGGGGATGGTGTGGATGTCCTTGTGAGCAGCAGACGACGGCATTCGAACCTGTGGAGCCCGAGCCCAGAAGGAAAAGGGGAGGCTGGGACCCTGGGCGCCTGCTCTTGGCCCGGGAGCCGCGGAGGGACCAGGGGCAGCCGTCTGTGCCGGGCTCCGTGTCCTAGGCTTTCCCGTCTGACCAGGTTAAAAGGGCCGAGCTCGCCAAGCGTCTCTACAGAGCTGACTCCCCTGCGTTTTACAGACGGGGAAACGGAGGCTCAGGGCCAGCGGATTCGTGTCAGAGCCCAGAGTCCGATCGAGGGGGTCTGACCGCACAGGGGGCTTTCTCACTCTGCCAGGCTGGCGTTGGAGCGTGGCAGGGGCCCCAAGTGGGGGGCAGCGGGTGGGCAGTGAGCCGGCCAGAGGCAGCTCTGCGATCGGACTCCCCTGAACCTCACATCTCCACCAGGCAGCCACAGGCTCAGCCCCCGTCGCTGTGCAGGTGTGGGAGGTGACAGGTACTGGCATTTACCCCTCAGGCTCTAAGGCCATGTGCTGTTCGTCCGGGCCCCTCGGCCTAGCAGCATGTGTAGCAGAATGTCTCCAAGTCTCTGAGGGTGAGTGAGGCAGAGTCCTCATCTCTCTCGGTCCCCAGCCTAAGCAGAGAGGGGCTGATGGCTGGTGCTCACACCATTTTTTTTTACATTTTTTTTGCTAATCCTCACCCCAGGATATTTTTTCAATTGATTTTTAGACAGAGTGGAAGAGACGGGGAGAGACACATTGATTGGTTGCCTCCCACACCTGCCCTGACTAGGGCCAGGGATGAAGCCTGCGGCCTGAGGTACGTGCCCTTGACCAGAATCGAACCCAGGACCCTTCGGTCCCTGGTCAGTGCTCTATCCATTGAGCCACCCCAGCTAGGGCTCACACGTCCTTGGTGGCTGCGTTTTATGCTCAGGATTTTCCCAGTGGCAACGCGAGCAGCTCCCATCCTCTGGCCTCTCCTCTCTCTTGGGGAGCAGCTTATCTTCTCTGTCCTGGCCCCCTGCCGCAGGGAGTTACCTCTGGGGGGGCTGGGCTGAGCCTGATTCCTCCTCGGGCCCGTGGACAGGGGACAGGTGTCTCTTGTGCTTAGCTGGCTCCCAGCTCGGGGGACAGACACGCTGTGGGGGGTGCCATGCTGCAGGCTCCTGAACACACCTTCAGGGCAAGGGAGCAGCCATGAGCAGCTGAGGCCCAAGGTGCTGCTGTCTCCGTCCTAGGAACTGAGCCACATGCTCTGAGCGCCCTGGGGCTTGGGGACCGGGCCTCGCCCTGAGGTCCCCTAGGGAGTCTCCGCTGGGCAGCCTGCCCTCCCCGCCCCATTTTGGTTTCCTCCACCTGCCTTGGTCCACCCGCCCACACCCCAAAGGAGAACACCTGGGCTGCCTCTGAGGTCTTCAGAAAGTCACCTGACCCGCAGAGCTACAGGGGCACCACCGTGAAGGAGGCTCGGAGTGCAAGGGGGGCCGATGCCAGCTGGTCTCTCCATCACCCAGGTATGGTCCGCGGGCCAGATCCCTCCTGCACGGCCCCAAGCAAATGACACCGCCCACCCCCCCGGCCCCACGCACACATTAGCGCAAATGAATCACACAGGAAGGCCTGTTCGTACTATGAGCTTTTAATTGGCTTCCTCCTACGTCTGAGGAAGAAACGGAGGCCCCACAATGAGCTTTAACGGTTTTAGAGGGGCGTGTGCAGAACGAAGGGCTGCAGAGGGACTGGGGGGCAGCGGCAGAGCTGACAGGGGCTCCAGAATCCTTCACGTGGTGGCAGGTGGCTGGACCTGCACCGGAAGTCCAGAAACGAAATCTCCAGCAAGCTGCCGCATCTCACACAAAGCCTCCCTCCAGGCCCGGCAGCTCCCGAGGCCACCACCAGGTGGGAGCATTGAGCAGCATTCCTTCCCCTCCCCAGCCCGCCTCCCTCCTCCCTCCTCACTCCTCCACCAGCCCCCTTCCCTGCCTGCTTTTCCTCTTCCTTCATTTCTCCTCCTCCCAAACCAGATCCTGGGCTTTCTACTGCTCTATTCCAAGGAAGCCAGTGGCAGATGAAAGCACCCTGTCAATGGGACCCTTTGACATCTGGGGGGCCGCCCGTGGGTCTGCTGCTGGCGGGACCCCGGGATCTGGACACTGCGTTCAGTCACTGTGAGTTCTCTGTGGTCCTAGCACCTGGCACCCAGTAAATGTTCCGAAAATGTCTGTTGCGTCGGCCTGAACCAAACTGAATTAATAAATCAACAAGCAATAACCAATCAATAAAGCCAAGGAGATGAAACACGAGAAACGTGTGTTCTGCTGGTGGCCTCAGAGACCACAGGGCCAACCTGACCGACGCGCAGGCTGACCAGCACCCAAGGGCGCCTGCCGAGCAGCCTCCGCCCCGGGAAGGTGTGTGCTGGGCTGGACCAGGCCCTGCCTCCCACTTCCCAAGACCCCGAACATGCAGTGGTCTCTGCTCATGGTGGTCGGGGGTCGGGGGAGGAGGAGGAGTTGTGGGGAATGTGTCCAGGAGTCCCTGGGCCCTCCTTCCTCTCCTCACCCACCCCTTCTGTAAACCAGCTCATTCCATGATTCCCGTGACCGCCAGGCAGCCACCATCTCTAGAGCCCCGGGGGGTGAGAGGCTGGGGGGAGGGCGGCTGTGAGACCCTTGGAGGAGGGGGATGGCCAGCACAAAGAGGGTCATGGTGCCCAAGGCGATCGGTCGTCAGGAATAATTTACAAGCGTCTACTGCCTTCTCCTTCTGTCCCCCTAAGCTAACAAAGATAGGAACCCCTTACTGAACCCGCAGACCAGAAGTTGATCTAAGGCCCTCTGGTGGCTCTGTTCTGACCGATGTCCCTCTGCCGGCCTGAGACTGTCCAATCTGACCTTGCCCAGTTTGCTAACTGA
>NW_006298628.1:1004067-1005880 GCF_000327345.1 Myotis davidii
TAGGTGAGGCCGTCCGAGGCGCAGGTGAAGCTGGGCTCCTTCTCGCAGCGGTCTCTGCACTTGCACACGGGCTGGCCGTCCCAGATGTCGCACTCGGAGCCCTGCTGCAGGCACATGAAGTGGTCGCAGGTGGCCTCCTTGGGCATGCCCACCGGGCCCTTCTTCCCCTTCACGTCCATGTAGCGGGCCGCCACGCAGCTCTTGGTCCCACACACGTTGGGGCAGCACTTCTCGTAGGTCTCACATTCCTGGAGAGAGCCAGAGCGAGAGGCCTGAGCGAGGGGAGGGAGGGAGGGCGGGTTTCCCTGCCCCGCCCCATGGTTTCTGTAGAGAGAACTAATATGTGCTCATGTTTCTTATTTTTAATATATATTTTATTGATTTTTACAGAGGGAAAGGGAAAGGGGTAGAGAGTTAGAAACATTGATGAGAGAGAAACATCGGTTAGCTGCCTCCTGCACACCCCCCACTGGGGATCGAGCCCACAACCAAGGTACATGCCCTTGACTGGAATCGAACCCGGGACCCTTCAGTCCATGGGCTGATGCTCTATCCACTGAGCCAAACCGGTTAGGGCTCTTATTTATTGATTTTTCTTAGAGAGAGAAAGGAGAGGGACAGAGACATAGAAACATCAGTGGCTGCCTCCTGCACGCCCCCTACTGGGGATCACACTCAAAACCAGGCATGTGCCCTGACTGGGAATAGAACCGGGGGCCTCTCTGTTCATGGGACAGCACTTAACCAACAGAGCCACACCAGCCGGGCAATGTGTGCCCATCCATCGTGAGCAAAATGCTCTGGTGAGAATAGCTAATGCGCACAGAGCACCCGCCAGGACAAGCATGTTTGCGTTTGTCAACTTAGTCAGTGCTCATCGCAAGCCTATGGGTGGGTGTACCGTTCTCCCCACTTCACAGGCGGTGATCACTGAGGCACAGAGAGAGCAGGTGACTTGCCCAAGGCCACACAGCCAGTCCTGTGGGAAGAGCCAGCCACAGCCCTCTCCCTGCAGGCGCACAGATGAGCACGCAGAGCCTCGGGGCGGCAATGCCGAGTGCACAGGGCACGTGCTGGGAAAGGGCTCCGGGCTCCCGGGGGTGGAATTCTAAAGTGAGGTTTTACCTTCTACGTCACATGCACCATCTAGTGACCACGGATGAGGTCTAGGTGGGCACAAACGCCTCTTGGTCTTTTTTTCCCTTCAGGGTAAGGCTGCCCGGGCCGCGGGGGAGAGGTCACACCAAACGCCGAGAAGGAAAAGGGGGACCGAGGTTCGAGGCTGACTGCACACACCTCGGAAGCAGCGGCTCCAATGAGAGGCCCCATCCGTCCACAGCCCAGAGGAAGGGCGGGCGGGACAGGCCCAGGACGCCAGGTCGGCCACCACGGGCTGTGCCAGACCCCGGCGCCCACTCCTAACGCGGGGGACATTTCATGGGGAGATCAGCAAGGAGGCCGCCAGGGGACTCACACGCCTCTAATTCCCTCCGCGCCTCTGTGGAGCCACCTTAGGCATTCATTCCTGGTTTAATTCCTAGAAATTAGCAGCGAGCTCAGCGCCGACACAAACAAAAAATGTCACATGGTGTTTTCGACAATCACACCTCGTACCCACTGGGCGGTGGGCACCGCGCCCAAGCCTCTGCCCTGGTAGTAGCTCTGCGAATGGCTCCCCGCGAGGGCTGGCCTGTCGGTTCCAACGTTCTTTCAGCCTCTGACATTCCGCATCAGTTAAGAGGGGGACGGCCCGCCCGCCCGGCTTGTTTACATGTTTACAGTTTTCCCCTCTCGGCTCAGAATGGGGACTACT
>NW_006298628.1:1005894-1007401 GCF_000327345.1 Myotis davidii
AGCTGGGTCTGGGGGAGAAACGCCTGGTGGGGGATTGAGCACAGAGAACCGGCCCCTGAGCCAGAGCGTCATTCCATTCCCTAAGGGACGCAGATCCCTGACAGGGGGAGTCCCCGGGCACCTCGGGGAGGGTGTTTTGGGCACGAGGAACCTGGAGGGGATCCTTAAGGGCCCAGAATGGACCCATAGGCCGCCTGAGTCTCCAGCCCACACAGGTGTCTTCTTCCCAAGGCACACGAAGACGGCCAGTGTCCCTGTCCCCAAGCCCCACCCCGTGGATCAGGCCAGTCCGTGCCCGTGAAACAGGCTTCCCTGCAAATGGGGCCAACGACACGGTGGCCCCACCGAGATGGGACCGCTCTGGCCCCACTTCCCTCCTGGTCCCCCTTTCCCTCTGCACCGTCACAGCTCAGGCAGCATCCGCCGGAGAAGCCGGAAAATTGTCCCCCTGCAGGCATCAAGGCCAAGGCCCCTCTCCCAGGGGGTCCTATGTTCCCCCGTAGGTGACAGGAGGGAGCACCAGGGTCTCTCATGTTCCCGGAGCCGCAGGAGCTGGCCGGGCCGACAGGACTTGCCTCGCCTTTGCCCAGGCAGGTGCCAGGTCCCAGCAGGCCCTTGACTGCCCGGGGAAGTGGCAGGAGTGACCCTTGGACTGAGGAGCTGGGAGAGAATTGCCCTCGGACCAGGCCTGCCCTGCGCACTGCAGGGTGCTCTGAGGAGGGCAGAAGGGGGGACCCAGAAATCTGGCGGACGAAACTGGGTCCACTTCCTCCCCAGAGAGTGCGCTCAGGGCTGTGCCCGTCCACCTCCTTGTCAGCCTGTCTGCTCTCAGCGCCGGGGTCCGAGCCCCTGGGAGGTGGTCTGGAGGCCGGATGAAGCCTCAGCTTTGTTGCCAGACAGACGTGGGTCCCAAGCCCATCCCTGCTCACTGCACCGTCTGAGTGTCTGTCCTCACCTGTCCACGGGCTGCTGACACCTGCGCCTGGCAAAGCCCTGGCTCAGGGCCGCCCTCAGCGAACGGAGACCAGGAATTCCAGGGCTCTCAGTCCCTGACGAACTTGAACATCACAATCACCTCTTCCGGGCCTCAGAGTCAGACAGACACACGCCCTGTTTACCTCCCTGGGGCCTGCCTGACTTCAGGTTCCTGGGCCCTGCAGGGCACCCCTGAGCGGTCCCCACCCACGGCTCCCACCCTCCCTCACTGACACACCCGCGTGGTCCACCTCGGGCTTCCGGAGTCCCACTCACCTGGTCCGTCTCACACTCCCGCTTGCAGGTGCTCTGGGCATCCACCCAGAGGTTGGGGTTCATGTCGTTGGGGCAGATGCCAGCGTGGGAATAGCGGATGGGCGGCAGTGCCAGGCCTCGCGGGGGCACCCCGAGCAGGAGCAGCAGCACCGCCACCCGCCCCCAGCGGGAGCAGAACCGGTGGCCTCCCAGGGCCCACATGGCACGGTCTGCGGCGGCCAGAAGCCTCCCTGTGAAGCTGCCAGGGGCTGGACCC
>NW_006298628.1:1007449-1012502 GCF_000327345.1 Myotis davidii
CCTGAGTGAGCGGGGAGGGGAGCCCCAGCGGGGGCCCGGCCGGGATTTATATCCTGGGCGCCCCCCGCGTGGGAGCGAGCTAACCTGATGCCTGTCACAGGCCGGCTGCGGCTCCTCTGTCCCAGCTGACCACAGGCTTTTGCAGAAGGAAAGAAAGCTGGAAGCAGTTTAGGCGGCGTATCTGGCACGGTGGGACACCTGCTTGATTTTGACTCCAGGAGGCCTTTAACCCCTTCAGGGGCCAGAAATGGCATGTGCTCTGGGGGAGCTGGCTCCGGGACACGCACGCTCACTGTGCAGGAGCGGCGTGTTTCCCGCTCCCCCACCTCCCCGCCGGCCCCCTCCTCCCCGGGGCCACCTCTGCAGAACACACAATCGCTTGTTACAAGGAGGGACCTGCCGCCGCAGCAGGGTTCGCATCGCCCGGCCCGATAGTACATTTGAGAGCAAATGACGTGGAAAAACAACAAGTTCACGGCCGTTCGAGGGCGGGCCTGAGCAGCGGCGTGCGGTGTAAGCAGACTCCCACCCCAGCACCGGGTCCCTTTGGGGGGCGGGGTGGGGGTGGGGGGTGTGCACCAACAGTTCCCTATCTTTCTATCCCGGGCAGTTTGGTCTCAAGTTCCAACTTCGGTGAATTTTCCCCAAATCATTCCAGACACACATACCAGATACGCTCCGGCTCCCGGCTGCCGGGACGTATCACATTCCCCGCTCCTCCGCTGACACACTTCTGGCTCCAAGAAAACCTAACGGTGTCTTGGGGCGCTGGGCAGCCGAGCAGCCCTTGCTCTGGCCCAATGGCTGCGTTCGGGGAGCTCTTTCGGGGTGCCGGGCACTTTGCAGTTGTCTCATTTACCCCCGACCTTACAAAGAAGGAGAGAGCGAGGGACTTGCCCACAGCCGCCCACAGGAAACAATGACAGCAATACCATTTACTAATATTTACTGGGCTCCTCACGGGTGCCGGCTTCCGTACGCGGCATCTCCTTTAATCCTCACAAACTGTGCCTTTATTTTAGAGTTGAGGAAGGAAGGCACAGAGAGGCTAAGCAATTGGCCAGAGTCACACAGCCACGGGCTCCATTCATATGCGAAATGGGAATGCCAGTTGGCGGGCCCTCTGGAAACCGCTCCACCCACCCCATCCGTCAGAACTGCTGTCCAGGTACATGCCAGACTCGGGTGTTCACAGGCTGGACGCGGAGTGTGTGGAACCCCAGGGGCTGTGTCTGTGGAGGGGCCGGGACCAGGGCCAGGAGCTGCTGGGGGTGGGGGTGACTTCCCTCCTGTTTGGCCGGAGATGGCTCCCATCTAAACTGCCCTGTAAAGGGGACAGGCTGGCTGAGTGTTTTTGACTTGGTCACTCGATCCCCAGTGGGTAAGAGATGGGGAGACAGGTTCCTAGAAGGGGCACCTTGTCAAGGTCAAGCCCTGTAGGATTTGGGGAGCAGCATCTGAGCTGCTGTGTCTCAGGATGGTGGGCGGGGTGGGCACAGCACGTGTCAGAGCCAGAAGGGACCCGGAAGGTCCCGGGCAGTGCTCCCATTTTACAGATGGGCAAACTGAGGCCTGAACCCAGGTCCCCCCGCTTTCCCAGGCCCACTCTCCCCTGCAGGGCTGCAGCTCACCGTCCACTTTGACCGCGAAAAGGCAACGCAGCCCTTTTTTCTACCCTGCAGACCCCTTCCCGGTCCCTCGGGGTGGTGAGCTGCCTTCTCCTACGCGAGCCAACGCCTGCCTGTTGTGTGGGTCATTCTGCAAGATCTGTCTTTCCTGCTTATGTCAAAGAGTTAATGAAGGGTGTCAGAGCCTAATCCTCTAAATGACTGGAATAAACTTCCCTCCGAGGCCAGGCCCAGTAATGAAGCCAGACAGCGGGCGGCGCCGGCTGCTTTGAATTCCCTGTAATTTCATAAACCCGGGTTCCAGCTGCTCCGCACACGCTGACTGGACGAACGCGGTGTGAGCAGCCTCCTTTGATATCACAAAGGGAAATGGACGGTGACACATTTCTAAGCAGGACTTAGGAAAACTGTCACAGCTCCATTAGGTGAGGACAAGTATCCAGGGAGAGGAGGCTGATTTCTGGGGAGTCGCTTGAGAGCATTAGAGGGGGCGGGGGTACGGGGAGGAGGAGGGACACGGAGCAGAGGGGGGAGGGGGAGGGGCAGTCAGCAAAGCAGGGACCGCTGGGCTCCTTGCGCTGCTCCAGGTCGATGCAGAAAGCCCTGGCCCAGCTCCTGCGAGAGCCACAGCCTCCCTGTCCCAGGGCCCCATCCGCCGGGGGAGGCTGCCGGGAGCCCTGGTGAGCAGGAGAAACCGAGTCACAGAGCGGTAAGCTGGCCGCCGGCACCCGGGCTCCAGGCCTCCTCTCCCAGACCCCGGGGCCTGTGCTCTTGATGCGGGGAGAAGGAGCCTAGAGCTCTCCAGCTTCACGCTCAGTCCTTCCAAGTCTCCCACCAAAACACAGCTCAGAATAATAAATAACATCTGATCGGGGCTTGGAGCCCACGCTGCGTCTTCACGCCCTCGGCACCGCTGCCCCCGCTGGCCGCCCCGCCAGCCCCGCCTGTTTGTAAGCTGCTCTGGGAGCGCTTTGAAGTCTCTTCTCCTGGCCCCTCCCTCCACGGTCCGGACCTGGCTCTGCCTGACTCTGTCTCCCTGGAACTCTGGTGGCTGGCGTGGACGCCCCCCCAACCTCTGGTACCAAGTGAGGGCTCAGCCGCCCACTCCTACTGTCCACCAGGCGATCCCCCCACCTCCCGCCCCGCCAAGAGCTGGTCTCTGGGGAGTGGGACCTGGCTGGGTGGGCCTGACCTTGGGTGTGACCCTTGCCTTTCCTCCTCCCCCAGGGCATTGGGCACAGCTGGGTCAGAGAGAGGGCTGGGCTCTGACTTCAGCTCAGAAGAGCCCCCGCCCACATCCCTGCTGAAGGGCAGGAGACCACAGACCCTTCTGCCCTCCAGGGTGCTTTCAAGGCCGCATCTAGGTGCATCACCCCGACAGTGAACTCTGGGTGACCCCTGACCTCAGGTCCCCATTTAGCATAACAACACCCGAGCAGGACAACAGAGCTGACACCACTTTACAAACTGGCCAGCCCTCTCCCCTCCAGGGACCTCAGTCACACAGGTGGTGGGGATGCCCAGAGACCCTCAGAGACACACACGCCAGCAGCCACTCATCACACACCAACCTCTTACCTCGCCAAGCATGCCTCCCTCTTTTCCTACTTGATTTTTTAAACAATGATCTATTTATTTACTTAGTTGTTTTTGAGAGAGAGAGAGGAAGGGAGAGTGAGAGGAAGAAACATCGATGAGAGAGAAACATTAACACCAATGGGCGGCCTCCTGCACACGCCCTACTGGGGATCGAGCCTACAACCCAGGCGTGTGCCCTGACCTGGAATCAAACCAGTGACCTCTCAGTGCACAGGAAGACGCCCAGCGAACTGAGCCACAGCAGCCAGGGCACCTACTTGATGTGTTTGAAGGCACCTACTACGTGCTGTTCTGGGTGCACAGAGATGGACGCAGTCCTTGTTCTCAGAGAGGGCACCGTCTTGGCCAGAAAACAAGCACGGAAGAGCCTGAGGGGAGAGTAAACGCTGTCGTGGGGCCTTGCAGGTGCGGGGAGCAGGGAGGCAGGGGAGAGGCCTGGGGTTGCTGTTGCGCAGCCGTGACCTGGGTGGGTCTTGAAGCCTGAGCAGGAGTGTATGAGGAGGCGGCTTCCTACGCTTCTCCTTGGAAAGTCCTGGCCCACGGCACAGCCTGCTCAGCCAAGGCCCCCTCCTCAGGGCCCAGGCCTCCAGGAAGGGGGAGTGAGAGGGAAGCCAGTGGGTTTAGGAGACGAGGGGCGGGGGGAGCTGCAGGTCTTGCTTCCCGCACGGGGCAGCCTCAGTAAAGTCAAACCAGCAGCTCAGTCTGGTCCACCCTGTGCGGGGGGGCCCCCCGACTGGAGCCAAATGGATGGGAGAGGCCAACGCCCAGGGAGCCTCCCTGCCCTGATGCTGTCCGTCAAACATAGCTGGGGAGGAGGAAGGATTTCAGCAGCCGGGATTGGGGTTCAGGGGAGAAGAAGTCCTTAGTGAGGGTGCTCGGACGGCTTCTCAGAAGGCTGGGCTGCCTCAGCTGAAGGCAGTGATTAGTCAGATCCAAGCCGGGGAATTCAATAAAGCCGGCTGCTGGTTACCCAGCTGGGGACCCCCTGCCCGAGCGGCCGTGGCCTGGGTTACATTACAGGGCTCTGTGAACTCTCCCCTCCAAGTGAGACGGCACCGGGCCTTGG
This sequence comes from Myotis davidii, assembly GCF_000327345.1. NCBI lineage: Eukaryota > Metazoa > Chordata > Mammalia > Chiroptera > Vespertilionidae > Myotis > Myotis davidii. Next base: position 1,011,743 of record NW_006298628.1, read on the forward strand.
AATAATTACGGGGCCTCAGCAGATGGTGGAGGCGGACGGACGGGGGAGGCCGTCAGCTGTGGGACACGTGACCACCGGCATCTGTGCAGAGCGGGACGTGGGAGGGTCCACGCTGGGCCCCGGGGGAGGCAGTGCTGAATCGAGATCTGAGAGTTATGGGGTTGGCCGTGGTGGGGCACGACCCAGGGCCTTGGGCCTCCTTTAGACTCTGGCCTGAGCCAGGGGGGCATGCTGGGCGCAGGGGGGCGGGGGGGAGGCAGTCTCTGGAAGCTGGAGTACAGTGTCTGAATGGATCTCTGTGTTATGAAGCAAGAACAGGAGACACAATTGGTTCAACACATTTCAGGGCCGCTTCAAGCCTCTAATGCCTCCCCGGAAAGGCGGGCATCAAGGCATCGCTGGATTTCAGCCCCGTGCCAGCCCCGCACCCACTTGGGAAGCTCCGTGGTGCTTGGGTTGAGCTCCGTGCCAGGAGTCAGGACCCCGGGTTCTCACTGTGGTCTGCCACCAGCCCACCGCGCGACCACCTCTACTCCCCCATCCGAGGCCCCTTTCAGCTCCCCGCTCTGTGGCTCCATGCCCTGGTTCCTCCAGCTTTGCCTTGGTGGAATCTGCTCTAAGCAGCCCCGAGCAGCTCCCAGCCAAGACAAACACAGGAGAGACGAAGCTAGGAGGGGATGCGGGCCGTGTCCGCGCCACAGCTCTGCTCTGCTGGGCGGGAGCGAGGGCCCTGTTTCCCCTGTTCCCAGGCCTGGGGTTC
>NW_006298628.1:1012569-1018749 GCF_000327345.1 Myotis davidii
CTGCAAGTAGGGGATGGCCTCCCCCCGGCTCAGGCCTCCCCCTCCTAGAAGCCTCCTCCACTACTCAACTCTCTCTGCCCTCCTGTTCTCCTCCTTGGGGGGAGGGAGATGAGAGGGACTCAGGCTCTCGGGTCTCCCTGCTTCCTCGCACTCTGCTGAGCAAAGGGACATGAATTCTCCAAAAGCAAACGCATCCCTCAGGCCCCTTTCAGCAGCACCAAGTGCACAACGATGGCGGGGTGGGGTGAGAAACAGGCCTCCCTGGACTGACAGTTCCTTCAGGTCTCCCCGCCCTTCACCATGAAGCCGGAGGCATCTACCCTGGATCACCACCAACTCCTGCCTCGGTTTACTTCTCCCGTAACTTCTCCACTGTCTTCTGCTCCTCTCTCTCTCAAGCTCTGGAAGCCACCATCTTGCTCTTTCGGATCTTTAATAGCTGCACACACTTTTTTGTTGTTGTTAATCCTCACCAGAGGATATTTGATTTCAGGAGGAAGGGAGAGGGAGAGATGAAAACATCAATGATGAGAGAGAATCATTGACTGGCTGCCTCCTTCACCGCCCCCTGCTGGGGATCAGGCCCACAACCCGGGCATGTGCCCTTGACCGGAATTGACCCTGGGACCCTTTAGTCCGCAGGCTGACGCTCTATCCACTGAGCCAAACTGGCTAGGGCTCCCGTTGATGTTTAGAGAGAGTGGGGAAGAAGGAGGGAAGGAGGAGGGAGGAAGAGAAAGAAACATCCATGTGCAAGAGACATGGATTGGTGGCCTCCTGCATGTGCCCCGACCAGGGCCGGTGAGGGCAATAGAGAAAGGGGACAGTAGGCCGGGCCTGTCCTGGAGGTGACGGCAGGCTGGCCGAGGCGTGGCTGGAAGCCGTGGCTGCCCTCTGCTCTGTCAGTCAATGGAAGTTACTTGCAAAGGGGAGGGAGGCGAAAGGAGGGGATGAGAAGGGATAGGTGGCTGCCCCGGAAAGCGAAAAAGAGACATTTCCCACGCAGGGCAGCACTTGCTCAGGAGAATCAAAACCGACTGTTGGGTTTCATCACAACTTCCTCCCACCGGCTGAGGCTGAGACGGGACCTCGAGTTTTGAGTGACCCAGACCCTCGCCAGACCTCAGGGAACAATGGGACTCGTCAACTCTGTACAAACCTGTGGGCTCATTCCACTGAATCCAGCAGGCCAGAGGTCAGGGCTTAATTAGCACAACCGCCATGACCTGCCCCTTCGAGAGCCTCCTAAACGACTCAGTTAATTGACTCCCTGGAGTGTGTGCCCCGTGTTGTTCTACTCTTGAACAGAAACTGACGGTCAAGATGGCCTCACAGTAAAGACACTCAGCAGGGCTTTGGGGGGCTGAGGAGCTGAGCACTGAGCCCCACAGCTGGAAGCCTAGCTCTCCCCCATCGGCCAGGAGGGCTGGTGGCATCTGACAGGCTTTTAGGGGCAGGTGCTGGAGGAGGGTCGGAGCGGAGCTGAGCCCACCTTTAATTTATGATTCTTGAAGAAGAAAACTCCTCTGTGGCAGGGACTCTCAAGTGTTTTGACAACTCAGAGTAAGAAATACTATTTTTTCCTCATTGTGATTCAGGACACATATTCGTATGCATAACTGAAACAAACGTTTTACAAAATAATAGTTACCCTTTCTACACGGGATGCCCTCTTTAGTATTCCAAACGTTGGAGATCACTTAGAAAGGTTGGGAACAGCAAAAGGCCAGGGATTTGGGGACTTCTGTTGTCTCCATCAGAAGACTCAAGGTGGCAGGATACAAGATTAATATACAAAAGCCCATTGCTTTCCTTTATTCCATCAATGAACACTTGGAATTTGAAATTAGACAGACAGCCACTTGGAGAGAAACACATGGAGTAGCAGTACGGTACCAGATGTGAGTGCCTTTCCTTGGGCCTTCTAGCCTAGCCACAAGCTGAATGTGGCGGAGTGAATATCTCAGACAACGCCACACCGGGCAGAAGAACCGCCTGGTTGAGCCCTGCCCAAACACCGGAGCCACAGAATCATGAGCAAATGAAATGTTTGATGCCACTAACTTTGGGGATAATGTGTTGCATAGCAATTTATAAATGGAAGAGGCATGTAGGGACAGTGTGGAGGCCAGTTTCAGCTGCTCCACCCATGATCACCAGACGCCAGAGACAAGGATCCTGCCCGAGTTGCCTTTAGAGCAGTAGTTCTCAACCTTCTGGCCCTTTAAATACAGTGCCTCATGTTGTGACCCAACCATAAAATTATTTTCGTTGCTACTTCCTAACTGTACTGTTGTTACTATTATGAATTGTCATGTAAATATCTGATATGCAGGATGGTCTTAGGCGACCCCTGTGAAAGGGTTGTTCCACCGCCACAGGGGTCGCGACCCACAGGTTGAGAACCGCTGCTTTAGAGAGTATGAGATGGAACACGGGGGAGTGTTAAGTCTGTGCCTGCATCAGTGTCATTAGCGGGGCCCGGAGTGTGGGCTTGGAGGAGAGCACCACCAACAGATCCAGCATCCCAGATCTAAGGTGACCGATGAGTCATGAATGTCAGCGAGCATTTTTGAGGAGCTGTTGTGTGTCCTGTGCTACACGCAGAACTGGGGAGCTGGTGGAAAATAAGACAGTGGCGGCCTCCGTGTTCATGGGTTTGAAAGTTTGGTGTAGGTTACAGATACTAGACAAACAAATGAATAGAAATGACAGATTGGGGGGAGGGCTAACGGAAACAGGGTGCTTGACCCCGGGAACAGCGCCAGTCCGCTCTCCTCTCCCTGGCCCGTGTCCCCCCGCCTGTGGAGGACAGGCAGACGGCTGGAGGACTGAGCGCCTGGCTGGCTCAGGTTCTGGGGAAGAGGGTTGAGGGTTAGAGCCCTGTCTCCCATGTAGAGAAGGAGTCAGGGAAGGACTTCTCGAGGAAGGGGTGTCGACACTGAGCCCTGATGGGTGAATCACAGGCAGCCAGGCACTGCCCTGGCAACCCTTTGAAAACGTAAGAGCCAATCACTGTGTCAGCATTTGGGCCTCTCCTATGAGCAGGAAGTAGGTAAACAGTGGAAAGCTAACGCCCACTTCATGGCGAGATGGCTGCGGACAGAGAATAGGACCAGGAAATGGGCCAGGCCCATTGTCGGGAGCCACCAGGAGGACTGCCTGCTAGGGAAGGGCTACGGGGGTAAGGTTCCTCTTTAAGGCTGAGCTCAGAGGGTGGGGCAGAGGGCAGGGGAGGGCCTTCCCCTAGAAGATTGGAGAGGCCTGTCTCAGCAGCAGGGCCGTGAGCCCGGAGAGGAAGGGGGAGCAGGAGACGCCTCTTCAAGGGAGTTGGCCCCTCCGTACGTCCAGGTTGCAACCCATGGGCAGTGACCGTGAGTCTGCCAACCTGCCCAAGTGTGGCCTCAGGTATGCAAGGGTCCGGGGAGGCAAAGACCCCACCACTGAGGTTAGAGGGCATTACAGTGTTGGGGTGAGGGCTCAGGGCCAACTTCTCCTCCCCTTGGGGTTTCCCAGAGAGAGTGCACATACAGATAACAGGGGCCAACGGGACTGGCCCAGCACAACTTTAATTGACTTTAGGGTCGGAGCCCCTCCCACTCCACAGAAACTTCTAGGAAGATAGACCCTGACTGAGAGGGAGCTCATGCGGGCGTCTCGGGCCGGCTTTACCTCCCAGCTTCCTCTCCGGGGCCCACGCCATGGGGTCAGTGATGGCCGACTGGCCCAGCCCCCAGCCACGGGTGGAGAAGATGGACCAGGAGGAGAGGATGGCCAGGCCCCCAGCAGCTTACCCGTCACTGGGGCAGTGGCCCCAGGTCTGGCCGCCGCGCGGAGAAGGAAGGAAAGGCAGAGAGAGGGCCTGGCTGCTTTTCAAGGAAGAGAGGGTGTGGGTCAAGGAAAGCAACCCCTCCCTCCTCCCCCATGAGAAAGTTGTGGGTGAATGGATGTTCTTGCCACCCACCCAATAGAATGAGCACCCTCCCTCTCTCGCCCCATCCTCTCCATCTTCCTGCTCCAGCTGAGGGGGGTCCTTCTGGTTGATGCCAGTGCTGCCAATGTGTTGGTTCCCTACGCGTTTCTCCCTTCCACCTTCTTAGCAACCTGATCCCGTCCATTATGCCTGGTCTCTCCCCGGCTGCTCTCCACTGGATCTGTTAGTGTTTGCACACACTCCCGTCCCTCCCGTCCCCAACACATAACGAGATCACTCTATCACTCTCTTGACAGCAGGCTCCCCCTCCAGGACAACCTGTGCCCTCGCCTCCCAGGTCAGCCTGCATTCTCTGTGTGCACGTCCTCGCCTCCCAAGTTCAACTCACATCTCGCCCTAGTGCACGCTCTAACCCAGCTTCCCACGCCTCACTTTGCTAGGAAACCCGCTGGGAAGGCCACCATCGCTGGCAGGGCCCTAAATGGCACATCCCGTCCTGCACCTCTCCACCTCTCTGCAGCATGTGCCGTGCTGACCAAGGCTCTCAGGAAATGCCCCTTTCCTGGCCTCCACGCACCTCCCTGGTAGCTCCTCCCGCTCTCCTTCTCCCCTCACCCCCTCCCCAACCCCTGTGCGCCCAGGTGTCAAGGCTGCATCTGGGGCCCCCTCCCCTCCGGCACCACGCTGCCCCTCCCCCTCCCAGCCAGGGGCTTTCCGAGCTGGCTGCACAGTGGGATCAGCTGGGAGCTTTAAAAACCCACCAGCACCTGGGCGCTCCCCTAATTAAATCCGAGTCACTAGAGTGGGGCCAGACGTGGCAGCTTTAAAAGCTCCCGGGCGAGTCTGAAGGTGCAGCCAGGGTTTCAAGCCGCCGCCCTGGGCGACCTCGTTCCCAGCCTTCGAGGCACCAGGAGCTTTCAGAGTCGGATCTGCACTCAGAGGCCCAGACACATGGCTGCTGCCCCAGAGGCGGCTCTGCAGAGGCATCTCACACGGAAGCTGGTTCAGCGGTTCCGTTCCAGGACCTCACATGCTCATTCTGACCGTTCTTCCTTTGCCTGTGTCTGACCTGCCCCTGCATGTCCACAGGGGACTCACTAAGGAGGACATTTTCTTTCCAGCCTAAGAAGGACCATCACATTTCCGGAAACAAGTTTATTATTTTTATCTCTTGAATCATGCATGGAGGGGAGGGGAAATCTAGAATGCTGAGATGCCTGTGACCAGATTGCAATGCTTTGGTTTAGTTCTCTGCTTCTTTCTCTAAGAAAAAAAAAAAAGTGCCTGCTTCCTGACCCCTGACTGGGAAGCTGTCCTGCTCATTCATCATCTGGGAATCTGACGTCTCCCAGCCAGGCTTCAAGGCCTTCGAAGTCAGGAACCAGGTCTTGGTCACCACGGCACCTCTCATGCCTAGCATGGTGCTTAGCATAGGGTCAGGTTTTGTGGAAGGAAGGAAGGGATGGAGAGAAGGAGGGAGGGAGGAAGGAAGGGAGGGAGGGAGGGAGGGAGGAAACCGTGTAGGTGTAGCTCACAGAAGAAGCCACAGCTCTGGTTGGTTCTCCTAAAGTTTAGGACCTAAACGGAGTCTTCGAGAGGAGACAGGAGCGCTCAGCCTACAGCTGTGACTGGGAGGCAGACCTCGACTGCAGGATGTACACGCCCCTCCTCTGGGCACGACCTGAGGGAGGGTCTGACAGAGAATCCTGAGCCTGGTACCGTGAGAATCACACGAGGGCCTCCCTTCAGCACTGCATCTGGTACGCAATCATGTTTGTGAGTTAATGGCCACGCGGAGCCGACCCTGAGGGGTCCTGAGAACAGCCAGCCTGTCGTGGCCCCCCTGCTGGAACCTGCCCAGAGCTACAGGGCTTTGCACCCTCTCCCCACCCCACTCCTCAGTGGCCTCCCCAAGGCCGAGCCCAGCTGCCCAGGGACTGTGGGTCCAGTAGCCCAGACCACAAACCCTGGCTCCCCCCTGACTTTTTCCACTTGAAAGGGGAGCGCCAGGGCCACCTCCCTCCCTGCCCTCCTGAGCTGGAACTCGGAGCCCCTGCCCCCACTGTGTTCTTGCTGAGGCAGGTGCTCTAACCATGGCATCTGTCAGCACGTTGCACTCACAATGCTTCCTGGGAGGGAGGGTCTGCTGGTCTCTGAGCCACGAGCTGTGAAGGTGCCCACAGGCCAGGTCTGCTGGTCTGGGGGCTGTGTGTGTGGCTGAGGGAGGGGCGGGTGCATGGGGGGTG